>NC_141599.1:13265882-13588837 GCF_047967505.1 Dipteris shenzhenensis
GTTGAATGGTACCATCTAAGTTTACATTGAATGGTACCATCTCGAATTTACTACAGTCTCTAATCTACATGGAAGTTTAGGGTTCACAGTGCTACTTTCCAGGTTCCAACATGAGATTAGCACCACTGCCACTCTCCACTGCTGGCAATATCCACAAACACATGTAGATTGGCACTTGTGCCATATAATCACTACATAGGAGAGTCTAAGAAGTAATCCATGATTTACCCTTATCACATGGATTGTAAAAAAAGGCACCAGTGCCATTCTCCTTATGTAAAGGTTATCACATGAGAGTTTTCTCATTTGACCTTCTAGAGAATGGCACTGATGCCAATCTCTATGTGAGTATGTGTAGAATGGCACTAGTGCCATTGTCTTTAATTCTGTATGATTATATTGAGAATAGCACTAGTGCCATTAATCACATGGATGTCCATTCTCTAGGTGATGAATGGCATTGGTGCCCTTCTCCAAATATTCATATAATGATGTGTTCCAACACTTCAACTGCTCCGATGATAAATATACCAACCCAAAATTCAAGGAAGGCCTTATGATTAGGTAAAGAAGACACCCTAATGACAATTTCATCTGGTAAAACTCAATTGCATGTGGTCATATCCTAGATTTTAATGTAGTCAAAGATGATGATTAGAGAATGGCAATGGTGCCATTGTTCACAACACCATATGATTACATTGAGACTAGCATGTGTGCCATTAATCACAAGGATTGAGGAGAGTGGCAATCCATGTATGAATGGTATTGGTGCTATTCTTGAAATATTCTTGTGATGTTGTGCAGAATGGCACTAGTGCCATTCTCCAAACTTCAACTCATATAGAATACACATTATTCATTTATGTCAATGTTGTCACAGATGTTGGTTAGAGAATGGCACTGGTGCCATTGTCCACAATGACATATCATTATATTTAGAGTGGCACCTATGTCATTAATCACATGGATTGAGGAGAATGGCACCACTGCCATTCTCCATTTCTCCATGCATGAATGGCATTGTTGCTATTCCTAAAATATTCATATGGCACCAGTGCCATTCTTCAAATTTCAACTCATATACAATTCAAATTATTCATGTATGTCAATGTTGTCATAGATAATGGTTAGGGAATGGCATTGGTGCCATTTTCCACAACACCATATGACCATATTGATCCACTAACATAGGAATCAGTGCCATGCCTCAGAGGGGGTTGTGTAGATTTTCCCGAGTGTCATTCTCTATATATTCACAAAGATATTGGCACCATGTGAGTTTGTGGAGAATGGCACTAGTTCAATTCTCCATGTGAAATTGTGGGCAATGTCACATGTAGCAAATCCATGCAGGTTTTTATGAAGAATGTCCAATGCATACTCTAAGTTAGCATGGAGTTGGGATGAGTTTGGTTGATAAATGGTATCCATTAGCAACAAGGAAAGAGTGAATAGATTACACTTGTCTAACAAATGAAACCACACAGGCATTGCATAGAACATTGATCCCTACCCTATGGTAGTGGGAGCTCATCAGTATTGGGAAAGTATATATCCAAAGGGTTGGGATTCCTTGTTCATAAAAGAATGGTACTGGTGCCATTCTCCACAACATCATATGAATATTTCAAGAATATCACCAATGCCATTCATGCATGGATAAATGGAGAATGAAACTGGTGCCATTCTCCTCAATCCATATACTAGGGCTATATTGTGCAATCCATGTGATACATGGCACCAATGCCATTCTACACATAACCACATAGAGATTGGCATCAATGCCATTCTCTAGAAGTTCAGATGAGAAAACTCTCATGCGATAACATTCAAATCAGGAGAATGGCACTGGTGCCATTCTCTGCAATCCATGTGATGAATGACACTTCTGCCATTGTCCTCAACATCATTGGGGTCGTGGGAACCAGGAAGTACCAGGGAAGTCTTTATCCCAAGGGTTGGTATTTGTTGTTGATAAAATTGCATCAACAAGGCACTCTTTATCCCAAGAGTTGGGATGAGTTCCATTGATAGATGGTTTCCAAACTAAGACGAGAGATTAGATTGTATTTGCCTAACATAGTGGAACCACCACGGGCATTGCCTAGTACAATGACCCCTACCCCATGGTGGTGGGAACCCAAAAGTACTGGGAAAGTTGGGATTCCTTGCCGCTGCTGATAGAATAGCATAAATCCTGCTTGAGCTGCATTTTCCTGGCTTGCATATTTGTGCTATACATTTTTGTCAAAGTATCCCATGCCTCCTTTGGCATGCTTGCATCCTAAATATGCACAATCATAAAATCTGAAATATGATAGACAACCAGTACATAACTTTTTTGGCTCTCTCATGCTAGCCTTTAAATGCCTGCAACTCCTATTGATTGGGAACATTAGGAATAACTGGTTCTTGTTCAGCTCCAGTAATGAACTCCCAACAACCTTTTCCCTTAAGAAAATTCATCATTTTAAACTTCCATGCTTGGAAGTTATTCTTGTCAAGCTTTTCAGTGACTATCTGTGAAAGAGCATCAAACGCCATTACAGAACACTACAAAAATATTCTGTCACTGCAAAAAACACAACTTCTGCCTCACAAGGGAAAATCTACAAAACTGACGAAAGTGGTATTTGACCACACAGTCACTTTTTAGTGACAATTTTGCATCAACAGGCAATAAGAATGATTATGTCACTCCTAATATCTCTACTCATAGGCATACGATGCAATTTTTGCAGCAACTTTTCATCATCCTGTAGAAAAGTGGTCGCACAGCAAGAACAAGGTGCTTTTCTGAGTGCCTACAGAAAACTTCTGCCACTAAAACAAACCCTGAAATGGCCTCGAATCAAAAATATAATGTCACCTCGGGCTTGCCCTCTCCTGCAACATATACTACCCTCTCACCACACTGCAAAGGGCATCCCAATCTGAGACAGTGCACTCTTGCACTTTTCGGCTATGCTGCCTGCAAAGATTTGCTCCCAAACTCGAAAAAGGAAAGCAACACTTATCCTCTTACCAAGACACCGCGAACTTGGTTTGATTTCTTAAGCTCCTTACTATGAACCGAGCTCTGATACCATGTGAAGAGAGTGGGAGAGATGTAAGAAGTCTCACTTGTAGCTTTCTCACATACACAATGGGGGAATACACACAAAGGTGGAGGCTGAAAACAGTTTGCCTCTTCTTAGTTATGAAAGCCAAAAGAAGTCTCTCTTAGTACAAAAGAATAGGTGAACCCTAAATGTGGGTCTCAAACCAAACTCAGCTAACTAAGGTGGCATACTAACTCAGCCACTAACTAGAGTACATAAAGATAGCTGTCATCCAGCTATTATTCATGGGTAGTGTACCAACCACATCTGCAACTAACAAGTCGGTGACATAAATGCACAACGGTCACCCTGGCATATCACGAGTGGAGCTCGATATCTCAATAGCCCATTGAAGGGGGAATTGAGCTATGGAAGAAAGATAGTAGGGTCGACCATTGTTGCCAACACGTTGTCTAGATATACTGCCAATGGCTGAATTTGTGAGAGATCACTTGCAAGTAATATCGGGGATAAAGGATTACATTAAGTTTTGGGAGAGATGTGAAAGTGGAAAGAATGCATCGTATGAGTCCTACATTAGGCCAATGATAGACTATTGGAAAACCATGATCAATGAGCTCGAACAAGAAAACATCTCTAAGGTAGGAGTGTACAGAGAGTTTTGGCCAAGAACACAATCGCCTGATGAAGAGGATGATATAGATGCTTGCATTAATGAGTTCCAAGGCTATGAGGAATGAAATGATCACTATTGTGGGCCTCTGAAAGTTAAGCCAAGGGAAGATTTTAGACCAATGGTGGATGTTAAGCAAGGTGACTTCATCTTGGTGAGGCCATCAAACCCTCTATACCCCATATGGCTTGAGGTTGCCATATCAAGTGCCAAGATGGGTGCTTCATCTCCTAACTTCAAGAAATTATTAATATAGTATTGGGAACCGTCAGTTAAGACTTTGTTAGATTGTAAAAGTGAATGATAAGTTAGTGTTCGAGGGTGGAGCTCGAGAAGTATTCATTTTTGTTATAAATTTGGCAAACATCTTCTTCCACTCTTCTAAATGTGTACCAATGAATGGCCATGATGGAACACTAGGGTATAATCATCTTTTCTTATTTCGAATACTATTATGATAAGCGCATACTCGCTTTTTAGTAAATGTTCACTTCATTTCTATGAACGACATCAAGTAGAATAGAAAAGTACCTAGTCCTTAGATGTGCTTGTAGATAACTACCTGTATCAATTGCTTGCAATCCACGTGATATTGGTGTAGATGACAAGCCATGTCAATTGATTGTAAGTCACATCTCCAGCCTACATTGCAAATGTAAAAAGATATGTCACGAAGGTATATAAGAAACGAAGCACACTTGAAATGCTTTCTTATTCGCATGACAAATATTTGTTTTATTGCTAGGTATAATCATATAGCATTGTTCACATCTTATATATAACCACACATTGATGTGGATAGAAAGTTGGCATATGGATAGAAAGTTGGCAATATATATAACCATATAATTGTGTGAAAAAAAGATCATCTAGGCACAAATTTAACATTATATATAACCACATGTTCGTGTAACTACATGTTCATGTGGGGGCAGAGTTGGCACACTTTCTCTCCAAAACCTATAAGACCAAGGAATGTGCCATTCCTTGGGATCTTGTATCATGTATTTTGCAAATCGCATAATGTATTTTGCACATTTCATAAGATGTCTTTCTTAAAAGAATATTGTTGTTTTTATTTTGATGAAAAAGGGCAAAGGAAATCACAAAAATACATGTTTAATGAAAGTGCTTGTACAAAATAATGTTTTTCAATTAGTCGCAATTCCTACAATGAAAATATCTAGAAAGAGGTTACACAGATCCAAATAGATAAAAAGGATACCCCGTGAAAGGATACTTAGTGAAGGCACTGAACAACACTAATTTTCACGTTCAATCACAAGGTTTTCTTATTTGACCACCACGATATGTGTCTTGCAACTCATAATTTCCCCTTTTCTAAGGGTGGATGATTCGAGAAGTATTCATTTTTGTTATAAATTTGGAGAACATCTTTTTCCACTCTTCTAAATATGTATCGATGAATGGCCATGATGGAACACTAGGGTATAATTGTCCTCTCTTATTTTGGATACTATTATGATAAGCACATACTCGCTTTTTAGTAAATGTTCACTTCATTTCTAGGAACAACATCAATTAGAATATAAAAGTACCTGATCTTTAGATATGCTTGTCAATAAATACATGTATCCATTGCTTGCAATCCACGTGATATTGGTGTAGATGGACAAGCCATGTCAATTGATTATAGTCACATCTCCAGCCTACATTGCGAATGTAAAAAGATATGTCATGAAGGTATACAAGAAACGAAGCACATCTGAAATGCTTTCTTATTCACAGGACAAATCTTTGTTTTATTGCTATGTATAATTACATAGCATCGTTCACATCTTGTATATAACCACACATTGATGTGGATAGAGAGTTGGCATGTGGATAGAAAGTTGGCAATATATATAACGATATAATCATGTGAAAACATGATCATGTTCGTGTAACTACACATTCATGTGGGGGGAGAGTTGGCACACTTTCTCTCCAAAAACTATAAGACCAAGGAATGTGCCATTCCTTGGGATCTTGTATCATGTATTTTGCACATTTCATAAGATGTCTTTCTTAAAAGAATATTGTTGTTTTTATTTTGATGAGGAAGGGGAAAGGAAATAGCAAAAATACCTATTTAATGAAAGTGCTTGTATAGAATAATGTTTTTCAATTAGTCACAATTCCTGCAATGAAAATATCCAAAAAGAGGTTCCACAGATCTAGATAGACAAAAAGGATACCCCACAAAAGGATACTTAGTGAAGGCGCTCAATAGCACTAATTTTCACGTTCAATCACAAGTTTTTCTTATTTGACCACGACGTATGTCTTGTAGTTCATAATTTCCCCTTTCCTAAGAGTCGCTAATATGAGAACGGGCCATCCGACCTGCAACCTATCAGGAAAATTATTTAAGGAACGAGAGGCAAAAGCACATATTGCACGAACTGTTATAAAGAAGTTGGAGCAGATGAATTCTATGCATTTCCAATAGATGTCATGATCAAGTGATTGTGTGGCCTAACAAGCTGGTAGCATTTTCGAAAGCAACGCAATCAAAATTCAAACAAGCATCAAGGGAAGAGCCTACGTCCAAGGGATCCTTATGATTTTCCTTGGAAGTAAACTAAAAAACAAGTGCAGATTGGAGGGGTAAGGAGCAAAATCCAGAAGGCTACGAAATGGGTTGTGGGTGAAGATGCGGTTGGGACTGGTTGCTATAGTTGGAGGTGCAGCTTTTGGCATATAATCGCGATGTGGGCAATGCTGAATTTGAGCCTTATGCAATTGCGAAAGGTAGTGTATCTAAGAAGGAAACTAGGCCTAAAGATGAGGAGGGGATAGAAGGGGAAGGGGACAGAAGGGGGTGAAGGTTGCTGAGGCATGGGATAATATGTAGGAAAAGCTTGAGGAGGAGGAGGAGGAGAAGGAGGAGGAGGGGGAGGAGCAGGGGAGAAGATGAAGATGATGAACAAGTAGTGCACATGTGCATGAGGCATGTGAGATCGAAAAGCAAATGCACCTTATAGATCCAAAAGCAAAGGCACCACCCTTTAGTAGGCACGGAACTGAATTTAGGTAAATCAACATTGAAAATAGAGCTCAAGGACTGAAAATAGAGGGATGAATCAAAACTAAAAATAAAGCTCAAGGACTGAAAATAGAGGGACACCAGGAATTAGAAAAAAAGGAAACTCATTTTGGGGCCTTTTAGCTTGGAAGGAAAATAGCTGTCCACCAATCAAAGGAGGGCCAACGTAACGTTTAAAAAATACAAAAAAGTAAGAAAAACAAATTGTTTTCAAGTTTGCATTCAATGAGGATACTTGAGCTACTTTATTATATACTTAAGCCAACCTGTCAAATCGCTTTCTTCAGTACACTTTTTTTGCGGGGCCTTTTTGGCCTTTTCTTGGCCTCTAGGTGCCCGTTTTTAGTGTTTCAAATGTCATTTCGGGGGATTTGGCCGCTTCAGATGCATCGATGATGTCAGAATTACTGAATTCTACATTGTGAGTCAGTGGAATCATGTCATATTTTAGTGTTTTAGAGGAAAGAAAAATGAAGAAATTGTGAATTTCTCTTAGGGCCCCAAAATGAGCTCCCTTTTTTCCTAATGCTCAAGGAGAGCTTGGATTCTATGTTTGATGGCACTATGCTACCTCCTTAAACAATGCACTTGGAGCCTGTTAGGTTTACAACCAAATGTTGATTCTAGCACCTTGCAGCATTCTTCTAAATGTGACATTTTATGAAGTAAAATCCTACACTACATTCTAGTCTATGATGTGGGCAAAATGGCTAGCATCAAAGCTTTACTTGAGCTAAGTAACCACCTATGTTCACCCATTCCTTGCATCTTCACGTCTTAATTAGCCCAAATCATGTAGACAGGAAGACATACGCACTTTGCATGACATGATTCTAAGAAGAGGGTCAAGTCTTATGGAAGCTGCCTTAAATTCACTAGAACAACCTCTTTGTCAAGATAGTTCTGCTACCTACGTTTCCATTTTGCATTGGTGTGGGGTGATAAAGGCTCTATATGAAGGCCAACGTGTTCATGACCATTTAATAAACGAGGTGAATTTTATTCAAAAGGCCTGCCGAAATTAATTTATGGTTGTATATAGAAGTGAGTGGTTTGACCAGTATATGAAATTTGTTCGATGTGTTGTGTTGTTATGGTATGTGTTTTTTCATATGTGGTCAATTGTGGAACCATGAATTGTTGTTGGTTCTTTTATCAATTGCATGAAATTGTATTTTTGCATGAATTTATGAAGTTGTGATGAAATAGAAGAATTGTCACAATGAATATTGAAGTCTCCTATGATTGTAGTTGGAAAACTATGATTCAATCTGAAAATCATATTTTTAGAGATATTAATGAGTGTTGATTGTGGTGAGGAAGGGTGTTTATAAACCTTGTTTTTGTTATGTATTGCTGCATTTATAATTGCACATTATTTTTATAACATGTTGCTATTCTAACTCCATTCATGTATTGCAAAGTTGTGAATTTTTCAAGGGAGAGCGAAACATTATTTTGGCAATGAAGCTCTTGGAGGCACAAGATTGTTGCGCTCATTAAGCTTTTGTCAGTAACAATGCCTTCATAGTGCCTCAAGGGGGTCACTCATCATATGTAACCCTATCACATGAGTTCAACAAAAGGATATTTTTTATTTTTAAAATTTACATAAATAAATATACATAAGGGACTATTTAAAATAGTTTTAGAAAAAATTTACAGATTTGTATAGAAAAGGGGTACATTTTATTAATGAAAAATTTACACAGATAAGGGATTTTAGAAATATGCCTTGAACGCATGTGGTATAGAGGGTTTATACATAGTGACCCCCCTGAGCATAGTACGAAGATAATGTTCTAGTATTTAAAGATTGCAATGTCATTTGTGTGGGTTTGTTTATAGAGTGATTTATTTGTTTTGGAATCCATTTTCGTAGGAGACCAAATGGATTCACACCATCTATACTCAATCCAAGTCTTAAGCTCCTAGGTTCTTCCTTGAAGCTTGGCCCTATGTCTTCAATATTCTTCTACACAGGAGTGTCTACGGGAGTTCTTCACTTGCCATCGGTTGATCGATGGAAAGAATGCCATGACATGAGCTCTGCAATGGATTTGCACTTAAACATATGTTGGATGTGAGGGATTATGGAAAAATGTCACAGAACCTTACGAGGTACATTCAAAGTTTTGAAATCTGCTCTATATCTTGCCTCTCCATAAGTAGGACACTCTCTTATATCCTTATGTGGTCCACGAAATAGAACGCAATTGTGACCATATAAGTAGGACACTCTCTTGTATCCTTATGTAGTCACATGTTGCCTTGCCATATCTATTGAGGTCAGTAATTTATTCTCCCTTGGAAGTATTTTACACAATAGCTTGCACATGAAGACCATAAAAGAGGAAAAGGATTCAAGTAATTGACCCACTAGCATAATTCACCATGTTGGCAAAATAGACTTTAAAGCTAACTTAAGTAATGCATTCAAACTTGCGTTGCTCCATCCATAGATGGTCTACAAGTTTAGTAACTTAAGGGAGGCACGTAGAACAGAGAATATACACCCTTCAAATAGTGGAGTCGATGCTGCGATAAAAAGATCGTCCTACTCCATGCTATCATCCCTCCCTTCGGATTGATGGACATATAAATCCCACACCATATCATCAAACACCTCCTTCTCCATGGCCTCATGAGGTAATGGCAGAGGGCTACTATTCCCTTCGCTCCATGCATTAATAATGGTCCCTTCTGAAGATCCCACCTCATATCGCCGACACTTCGCCTCCTCACGACGAGCATAGAACAACATATGCGGGTGTGGTACTGTATCCTATATCAAATTAAAACGGGATCATAACTTAAACACATGAATACCCATAAGTATCTCGATCAACCTCAACTCTTTAACACTTACCATATTTACGGCCACATCCCATTCTCTATACTTTGAGATGTGATTGAGTGTAATTCTGTATGCACGATATATGTTTCCTCGACATCGATCACACATACATTTGATTTTTTACTCCAACCATATCCTGCGATGGTAGACACGGAGGGATTCATCCTCACTGGAGTTACTTGTTGAAGATGAAGACATGTTACAAATAAACAACCCAAAAAATTTGCTCCTACATGAGTCGTAAACGTTAAAAACTCTATGGTGAGTCTAGAGGCGCATCTGTACTGTGGTGCGCATCTATAGGTGTACCTAAAACATACTATAGATGCATTGATAGATGTGCATTTAGATGCACTTTTAGACTTGCAAACTGCGAGCTAATTTTTGAACCTACTTTTAGCGCTCTTGCTTTTCTTCACATACTCTTAATGTCGCGTGGTTTGCTTTGCTATTCACAGACACAGCTTCAGGCATCCACACTTATCTCCAAACACCCACACTCATCTCCAAGCTTACACAATCATTCTCAAGCACACAAGAGAAGAGGGTGAATGAGGAAGAGAAGAAAGAGAAGCAATGGGTGAACAAAGAAGAGAAGAAAGAGAAGCAACTTTGAAGAAGGACAAGAAACTTCCATACCTCTATCCAAGGTAAGTTTCTTGACGGTTGATCTTCTTTGGAAGTTGCTCTCTTTAAATTCATCCTTTGTCGTATATAGGGAATGAATGTTTTTTGTACTAGTGTTATTTTAATGTGTCAAGCGCATGTGCTTTTTAGGTTCTAAAAAAAGTGTGTCTATCGGAGTGTGTCTATAGACACGTCTAACAGCACGTTTATAGACGCATCTGTATTTGGAAACAAACAGTCGTGCCTATAGATGCGCTGTTAAACGTGGATATAGATGCATTTCGATAGTCTTAGATTTCTTCGTTTTCCTTCCCTTTCCCTCCTCCTTGCACTTCCAAGAAAAGGATTGCATATTAAATGATGGAAATAAGTGACTGCATGAATGAAAAAAGTTCTCTCTTATCTCCTCTCTTTCCTTCTCTTTTTCTCTTTTCTCATCTCTTTCCTTCTCTCTTTTTCTCTCTTTCCCTCCTCTCTTTTCTCCTCTCTTTCCTTCTCTCTTTTTCTCTCTTTTTCCTTCTCTCTTTTATCCTCTCTTTCCTTCTCTTTTCGTGGTTATTTTCTTCTCTTATCTTCTCTCTTTTTCTCTCTTTTTTTCATCTATATTTTTCTCCTTTCTCCTCTCTTTCTTTTTCTCTTTTACTCTCTCTCGTTTCCTTCTCTCTTTCCTTCTCTTTTCATAATAATTTTCCTCTCTTATCTCCTCTTTTTTTCTCCTCTCTTTTCTTCTCCTCTATTTTCCTCTCTTTTCTCCTCTCTTTCCTTCTCTTTTTCTCTCTTCTATCCCCACTTTTTCTCTCTTTTTTTCCTCTCTTTTCCTCACCTTTCTCCTCTCTTTTATCCCCACTTTTTCTCTTTTTTTCTCCTCTCTTTTTCTCTCTTTTTCTCTTTTTTTCCTGTCTTTTCTTCTCCTTTCTCCTCTCTTTCCTTCTCTCTTTCTCTCTCTATTATCCTCATCTTTTCTCTCTTTTTCCTACTCTCTTTTATTCTCTCTTTCCTTCTCTTTTCATGGTAATTTTCCTCTCTTATCTTCTCTCTTTTTCTTTCTTTTTTTTCTCTCTTTTTTGCTTTCTTTCTTTCTCTCTTTTTCTCTCTTTTATCCCCACTTTTTCTCTCTTTTTTCTTCTTTTTTTCAATTCATTAGTAATCTTCTTTTTTTCTTTTCTTCAGTTCATCATCTGGCCAGGAAGCTCTTTAGCCTCACCTGATCTTCAAGAGACGATCTTTCGAGAGTTATATAACCTTTTGAGGCACCCTCCCAGTCCTGCGGAGCTATACGGCTACATGACAGGTACTTTAAACTCCCCAAGAGTCGGCAGAACAGACTTCAAACCACCCCAATCCCACACCAACTAAGATTACCCCAATGGAGTCGAGATAACCCAACTGGCTATAGATCCGGGCCCCTTCCCCCATGCCGTCAGGAGGCTCTTCTGAATCACAGAGTCGTCGACGTATTCTCATATAGTTGAGACTTGATTCTCTAACTACGAGTGATCAACGTAGTCCCGTGCAGTCGAAAGTCACTTCTCTAACTACGAGTGGCCAGCGTACTAGCTCGACATGCCACGGTAGTGTATGTAGTAGTAGGGAGAGCGGTGGGGAATGCATGGCACAGTGCTTTGGGAGGGGTAGTGATCGGGATAGGGATGATTCAGATGATGTAGACATGCCAGAGGGTGATGGTATGATCTACTATGACATCGCTCATATAGGAGGCATCTTCATGGAGTCACTCATATGATCTACTATGACATCACTCATATAGGAGGCATCTTCATATAGGATGCACGTGGGAAGGCCATCGTGGCCTTCATACAGTTAATAATTGCAAACAACTAACAGAGATTGTTTTATTTACTACAAAGACCATCTAAAAAGGTTGGCTGATGAGATCCTTGCTGCTGTTCACTTTAAGTATCCTAATCCCCCCAATGTTCAATTCACAGATAAATGGTCCAAGTCAAAGATTGTTACGATACTTAGCAATAAAAGATCTTCACTTAAGAGGCAGGCACTAGCGGAGATTTCTAAGCTTGAAGGAGAACAACCACCAAGGGGCTTGCCCCACACCGCTCACAAGCTTGAGTGAAAGAAAGCAATGAAAATAGCAAGAGTGCGAACCCCAATCTACAGCACGTGGAGACACAAAGGATCCAAATGGTGCAATATGAAAGCGTGCATTTCGGAGCAGGGGGTGTTGAATCATGGGCGGCCCAATTTGTAACTATCGATCTCAAATTATATTATTTATGTAGTTTATTAAGAGGTTGTTTCTTTGTACTACCCCCTCCGCAAAATGTGTCATCTTGCAGCTTGACATGGTGGGCACATACTCTATGTCTGTCGAGACAGCCCACCACTACCACCATCGCAGAGGAGATACATGGAGACACTTCTATGATGATGGGTTGATTATTAGAGTAGTGTATCCAGGCTATTGCAACTCCCCCCAGGTATTTGAAAGTAATTAAATAATGTCAATATTATAAGTAAAGATTTGATTTTTCATACATTGATACATATTGTCTCTCGTTTACAGGGCCCTACAGAAGAAGATGAGAAAGAAGATGAGAAAGAAGGAGGCACAGAAGGGGGCGAAGAAGGAAGCGAGGATGTGGAGAACTTAGATTAGTCGTAGAAGTAGTACTAGCTACTCCTTTTTGTACTTAAAGCCACTGGCTTAGCTTCGTACCTCTCTTGTTTATACACTCCTCTTATTTTTTGTACTTAAAGCCACAAGATGTGGCTTGGCTTTGTGTTATATGTAGATACAAGCACTTTTTGAACTATGAATTGATATACACTCTTTTTATTTTTTTGGCTTTTAATTTTCTTGTGCAATTTTCTATCAATTAATGTCTTGTGAACTACATGTTTTGGAATTATAATGTTTTATTCAGAATTGTAATCGTCAACTATCGACGTGCTTGCAAGAGTGCTAATTAAAATGCGGTTGGCTGTAAGAATTGAATTGTACAATGTGGAAATGGGATTCTTGTAACCATATATCTTACACAACATATACAGCATTCTATTCAAGCACACAAATTTCTGCTTTTGTTTACAAAAAATATTTGTAGATTATTTATCGGAGCGTCTATAAATGCTTCTATGTACACGTTTCTCTGTTTATGAGAGCATCTACTTGCGTGTCTATAGATGCGTCTACAAATTCGTGTACATACGCATCTCTCTATTTTTTTTAAATTTGTAGCAAAGCGTCTATTTGTGCGTCTGTCTGTTATATAGACGCACCTTTAGATGCAGGTCTGTAGATGCACAAATAGATACGCAAATAGATGCATCCGTCCGTAGGTGCTTTGTCTTGTTATGTTGGGTCACTTCAAGGAATGAATGCCTCAAAGACCCTCGTCCATTCTTCTTGATAGGTGAGTTTTTTACTATATTTTCCTTTGGTGGTCTATTTAGACTACTGATGACAACAAACCTTGGGCTAGGTGGGCATGTCAATTTCTCAGCATAAGAGCAAACAGACGCAACAAATGTTCCAATATAAACATTTAATTAAGAAAAAGCTTGACAGTTTCTACAAAATATAAAAACAAGCAATATAAAAAGAAAACATGAATAAAGTCTATAATTTGTGTGCGCGTCCGTAGGTGCTTTGTCTTGTTATGTTGGGCCACTTCAAAGAATGAATACCTCAAAGAACCTCGTACATTCTTCTTGATAGGTGAGTTTTTCGCCAAATTTTCCTTTGGTGGTCTATTTAGACTACTGATGACAACAAACCTTGGGCTAGGTGAGGATGTCAATTTCTCGGCATAAGAGCAAACAGACGCAACAGATGTTCCTATATAAACATAATTTAATTAAGAAAAAGCTTAAGATTTCTACAAAATATAAAAACAAGCAATATAAAAAGAAAACATGAATAAAGTCTGTAATTTTATACCATGTAAAGGAAATTTTATTTCAAACGTCTTTAACTAATACTAAACGATAATTTTACTACACTTGGAATTGCACAGTACACTTTAAATTACGAAATATTGAGAATAGATATGCTGCTGAAAAATACACTGCAACCTTCCTTTGTAAAGAAGAAAAAACCCCAAAGTTTCATATTTACCTTTCAAAAGTATACTCGACATATGCTATAAAATCATTCAAGATAAACGGTACTCTCTGCCTGTAACTGGTATGAGAACGCATTGTTTTTAATTGCAGTGATGTAGTCCAATATTCATACGAAATTTGATGCAGGCGAACACAATCCAAGGAATCTGGTATACGCACTATGCTTGGATTCTCAGTCAATCAGTTGAGGACGAGCAACAATAGAGGAAGGAAACGATAAAAAGGACAAGGGAAGATATACGAGTGATGCATCAAAAATCACGACAGATAGATTAGGTAGGAAAAGATAACTAAGAGCAGAAGCCCCACTTCTCTGTCTGACGCAAAACAGTGAACAGGAAGCTCAAGCAGTCTGACGCAAAACAGCAAACAGGAGCTCAGGCAGTAGACAATAGCGAGCGTCGTGCAGCGGGTGGCTTTGCAAGATGTGAAGGAGGGATTTAAATAGGAAAAGCGGAGGGTAGTTGGGAGACCCAAGATAAGGATGCTAGTTGAATATGAAGGAATAGGGAGACGCGGAGCATCGATCCAAAACACGAACAATGCAGACAAGCAGAAAGCAACAACAGGGTTGATGTAAAACACGAACAACGCAGAGAAGCACGTCACCAAATTAATCCATCACATAGCAAATCGAAAGTCATCGTTTCATCACATACCTTGCATAGCTTCACGTGGCTTGGACTACATTGCCAAAGGCAGGAGTTTCTTCCAATACTGCATCTAGGCAAACTTTAGCAAGCCCTGCACGAAACAACCATCAAATTAGTAGAACAAATCAGAAATAAAGAAGTACGATTGAAGTGGAAGTGAAGGAGCAACCTTTTACAAAAGCTCCACTATCAATCTCCATATCGTCAGTGGAAAAATCCATTCGATCACCTGTGCGTAGAAAAATATGGAAAACAACTATATCTCTACAACAGCGGCATGCATGCTCATATAGACACGAAATAAATATGATGAGGTGCGTGAAGTCCGTGCAACAGAAAGAAAGAAACACGTTTGCATGCCGAGTAGAGGCACGCTCCAAATTTATTTGCACAAAAACAAAGAAGCGCCGAACTCCTCCAACAACCTCCTCTGCCTCCATACGCCATTAATCAGAATCCATAACTGTTGCCTGGCAGAGAAGAAGAACGAAAGCACACTTACAGTTACATGATAGTGAAATATGGTCAATGAGCTCGAGAATTTCCTGCGAGGAAGGGCAAAAGAGAACGTTCTTTCGCCTGGATTCCGCAGTAATACATCTCATCTCCTTGCAAAGGCTTTCCTGTCCTCGCTTTCAGCAGAGATTAAGACAACAAAATATACTTCAACTAACAACTGACTATGGAGGAAATCCTTCAGAAAACAAGGTTACAATGCAGGAGCACGTGCCGCCAGCTGAAATCGATTCCTTGAAGAAGCAGGTCAAAATGAAGAGAGGCACCAGACAAAATGAAGCGAAATGCAAAGGCGCTAGATGAGAAAACGAAATGCATGCAAGAATGCAATTACAATGCATGCAACAACCATGTAGAGCAGGCGACGTCAAAAGCGCTGACGTGGCAACCTCTATCAATGCCATGCAGCACATGTGGTAGATCATTAATTAAATACATTTTCCTCATTTTTCTAAATCAAAAATTACGAATTTTAGCTTTGCCATAGCGTCTGCGTTGCTTAGGCTACCCATGGCAGGACAAAAATGGGATTGAGAAAAACATAGTTTTAGGCAGCCTTCTTGTGAGATGTATGGCAATTGTGGTGCTTGGTATTGAAGTATTAGGCCTAAGTCTGTAATCACTTTAATAAACACGTGCTTGAGGCACGCATGTATGCCCCCAATCACAATGTCCATACAGATGAATAGTACAAGCTTTCTTCAATTCTCTCTTGTCTGTTCACGATCTCTGCTTTTCTTCTTCCTTCTTCTCCCACATGCGCATTGTGTTCTCTATCTTCTTCTTATCTCAACATGGTATCAGTAGGTCACTGTTCATGATGCCTCCCTCTAAGCCCATCACTTTCAACCCCGTTCCGCAAAGCTCCCGCTTTCTATGTCTGCAAACAACAGTGATTATTGATCCCATCTCGTCAAACATACAGGTTGATCTTTTTTGTTTCTTTCCCTATTGGGAGCTCGTCTGGGAAGAAATAGACTCCATCCTCCATTACTACGCCATAGCACTTTTGCTTAAGCGTCCTTGCCGATCCTGATGGCTTCCACCTCCAACTCCACAAAGAGTGTCTACGACATTGACAAACGGACAAATTCAAACTATCGTCTCTGGTCAATCAAGATGAAGGTCTTACTTCAACGCTCAGATTTGTGGACGGTCATCACCGGCACCTATGCAGATCCCGGCCTTGCCGTGCCTGGCGATCAGAAAGCCTAGTCCTGGCCAATGCAAAGGCACACTCCGATATAATCCTTCACTGTGGTGACTCCCAAATTCAACTTGTGCATTCTCAGGACACCGGTGGGACGAATACCGCCAAGGAAGCGTGGGACGAATTGAAAGCGCCCTATGATCATGTGGACATCGCCACCACTCAAGTGAATGCCCATTGCAAGCTCCTCTTTGTGCAACTCGAAGAGAACGAGTCAGTTCCAGACTTCCTTGATCACTGGCAAGGACTTCTTGATGAAATCGTTGAAGCTGGCCTCAAAATCCCACCCCTGCAACAGGTCACAATGCTTTTGGCTGCCCTCCCTGCTTCCTGGCGCCCCTTTTTAACCACACAAAGTGGCCTTGCCCAACTCACGCTTCCAACCCTGCTCGGTAAAATTCTTCAATAAGACATCATGAGAAAGTTTCTCCATGATGTTCTGCTTGTCCCAGACCTCAGCAAAAGCCTTCTCTCTGTGTCTGCTCTCACGGCTGTGGGCTCCATTCTTCAATTTCATGAAAACCAGTGCGTCATCACTAATTCGGCTAATCCTGAATATGATTGTCACATTCTGCAAAATCACAATGGCCTCTACCCTGTTGGTGGTTGCCCTTGCTGCTGTAGCAACCACCGATGACACTCTGTCACATCTATGGCATCGACGACTGGGACATCCTAATTTCGTCACAGTGGCGAAACTTGCTCGATCCTCCAAAGTAAGTGGTCGGATTACCTGCACGATTGAAAGCAAATGATCCATTCTGTCAGTCATGCGTAATGCACCTGTAGAGACATTGCTGGGCTTCATGGATCCCGTGCCTCCGAACTTCTGGAATTAGTTGATGCAGACCTGACATGTAGTCTGATGCATATAACTTCCTTGGGCAGTGCTCTTTATTTACTCTTGATCATCGACGATCTCAACTCCTTTGCCCGAGTCTACTTCCTTAAGCACAAAAGTGAAACGTTCCAATGTTTCAAGGAATACCACACAGGTGGGCTGTGGTTCAAACCGGCCATCCTCTGAAGACATTCCGCACAGACGGTGGTGGTGAATTCTGCTCACATGAATTCAACGCATATTGCATCCCCAACGGCATTGCCCGTTCCTCCCAGAATCCAGTAGCAGAATGTAAACTCTGAACCTTGATGGAGTCTGCACGCTCAATGCTCTCTAGGGCAAACCTTCCCCATCCTTACTGGAGCGAGGCGGTCTCTACAGCATGCTATCTGCAAAACATTACGTCCTTCAGCAGATCTCACCTCATCACACCTTTTAAAATGTGGATAGGCCGCACTCCCGATTTGTCGCACCTCCCCGTCTTTGGATCGATTGCGTTCGCACATGTTCCTGACTCCAAGCGCAGGAAGCTGGCTCAGCGCTGCATCCTTGTTGGCTACGGCCACCCTTTCCGGGTCAAAGCATACTGGCTAGACAACCCATCCACTTGTTCCGTGCTCTACTCCCATAATGTGATCTTCCGCGAACACGGACCAGTCGATTCAAGTGGCTCTCCATCTTCCAGTAGCATCAACGACACAATAACGCACGTCAAAGATGACGATGATGACTCCTCGTCGGACCTGCAACGCCGTCGGTGCGGTGCCCTCCATGCCTGTGGCTCCCATGCCACCAGCGCTCCCTTGGCCATGCAGCGACCTTGCATGCAGCTTCAATCAGCGGCCTCCACGACCTTTCGTTCGATCCGGTTCGATTGCGCGCTGCTGACCTTGGCTCAATTGACCCTCGTCAAGCAAGGCCATGGTTGATCTACAGCATATCGCCACTTCACCTCCTGATCATCAAAGTGGCGAACCGCGGATGAAGAGCCTGGTTTTGATGATGCGCCTTCCGTGCTCAATCCGGATTCCCTAGACTCTGTGCCCGAGACAACACATGGTTCCCCCTCCCAACTTGGTCTTTGACGCTCCACACGGTCCACCAGAGGTCAGTATAGTCGTCGTTTTCACGATTCTAAATATTCAATGGGTGCTGAGGTTTCGGTTCCTCCCCAATCTCCTCAAGTGACTCAACGGACTCATGACGAAGTTCGAGCTGATGATCATGTTCCTCTGCAAATCGCCCTTCATTCTCCTGAGGCCCCCATGTGGCGCAATGCGATGGACGATGAGTTCAATTCACTGACTAAAAACCGTGCATGGCTTCTTGTAGATCGTCCTCCCCATTGAAAGATAATTGGGTCTAAATGGCTTCTTAAGCGCAAGTATAATGCAGACGGTTCCATTAACAGGTACAAGGCTCGTTTAGTGGCTCGGGGATGCACCCACACTCCTGGTGTCGATTACTCAGAAACATATGCCCCTGTCGTGAAGATCCAGTCTCTCAGACTCATTATTGCCATCAGCGCAGCAAAAGGCCTTCACCTGCATCAGATGGACGTAAAAATGGCATTTCTCAATGGCGTCCTTTCGAAGAATCAACGCGTCTACATGCAGCAACCACCCGGTTATGAGCGGATAGGTCATGAGCATCAGGTTTGTCTGCTACTATGGCCTCAAACAATCTCCGAGGGTCTGGTATCATCGGTTGAATCAGTTTCTTCTTGCTATGGGATTTCGGCGCACCCGCTCTGATAACAGTGTTTACTGCAAACGTTTAAAGGACTCGTTTGGCATCTTAGGTTTTACATGGATGATCTATTGCTGGCTTGCAACAACCTCGACTTCCTTCTCCAGATCAAGTTTCAATTATCGCATTTGAAATGACTGATACTGGTCCTGCTCAATATTGTCTTGGCATACAGATCTAGCGCAATCCTACTACCGGTTTCATCACTCTGTCTCAAAAGCGCTACATCCTTGACGTCCTCAAGCGCTTCCAGCTGCTCCACGCTCGGCCCTCTTCCACCCCGATGGAAGCCAATTTAAAGCTCTCCAAGTCAATGAGCCCAAGGGATCAAACCACTCAAGCACAAATGCAACAAATCGCTTATCGTCAGGCGGTCGTCTCAATCCGTTATCTCGTAGCATGCACTCGACCTGACATTGCCTTCTCTGCCTCGCAGGTTTCCCAATACATGCAACATCCTACACCGGCACATTGGCAAGCTGTGCAACGACTCTTTCGATACCTCATTCACACTCAGGATGCCAGCATTATAGTACCAATCCAACTCTGACATTACGATCATGGGCTGGTGTGATGCTTACTGGGTGGCAATCTGGACACACGCAAGTCTACATCCGGTTATGTCTTCCACATGGCCTCAGGTCCAGTCACATGGTATTCAAAGAAGCAGCCCACCATCGCAATCTCCATGGCTGAATCAGAATACCTGGCAGTGGCAGCAGCAGTCTCTGATGGCATTTGGATTCATGGCATCCTCCAGGAACTTGGATTTCCCTTACAACTTCCCTTCGTTGTTCACTGTGACAACCAATCTTGCATCGCAATGGAAAATAATACTACACAGAGTGACCGGACCAAACATGTGGATCTCAAGTGTCATTTCGTGACGGATTTCGTTGATCGCGGTGTTGTCACCCTACAATATGTGCCTACAAAGACAATGATCGCTGATGTACTCACAAAGGCACTTCCTAGTCCCCTATTGTGCTTCACTCGGCCTCACATGGCCTTAGTTTTGTTCAGAAGTGCCTACACATTGGTAATTGAAGTATTAATCCTAAGTGTGTTATCACTTTAATAAACACGTAATAGAGGCGTCCATGTATGCCCCCAATCACAAACTACCTTACCAAAATAACCGCTGGACTATAACGTCCATATAGTTGTAGTCCCCGATGAATAATACAAGCTTTCTTCAATTCTCTTCTTGTCTGTTCACGATCTCTGCTTTTCTTCTTCCTTCTTCTCCCACATACGCATTGTGTTCTCTCTCTTCTTCTTATCTCAACACTTTGGAAGAGGCACTTGGCTTGTTTTCAAAAATGTGTCAACGAGACTTCTACTCATGGAATTTTTCCATTAAAGCATACACCTTGGATGGCAAATGCAAGAAGGCCATCCAACTTCTAGAACAAATGCTGCAGGAAGGGGTGGTGCTTGACAAACTCATCCTAATAAACATATTGTCTGCATGTGCTAACGAAGCAACTTTAAATGAAGGCAAGTGGATGCATACTTGAATTAGCGACAATCTTTTTGAACTGGATGTTACTGTGGGGATTGCCCTTATCACCATGTATGGCAAATGTGGTTAGCTACAAATTGCATGGCACTACTACACACAGGTCCTATTCTGACACTTAAGCACCGACATTTAGCATGCGCAAGGCGGTAATCGTTGGTAACCAAAGCAGGATTTGTTAAGTGTTGCTATATAGCGACATTTAAAGAGCGTCGTTATATAGTGACACGTAGTAGACTTGTGAATGGTCATTATATAGCGACACTGAGACAGTTTCCTAGAGCGACATTTTACAGAGAGTGTTTTTTTCTATACTGAACTTAAAAGTTAGTTTTTCCCAATGATATTTTTTTTTTCCTTTTCATACATGTTTGATCCTTTGAGAGAATAAAAGTACAATCTTGAGCATGTACATCAAGCCTTTGAAGCTCATATATTCATGTCCAAGTTTGAGATAAAAAAGATCAATGAAGAGCATTTACATCAACGGCTGCATCATGCGCCAAACAAGTCAATCTCTAACTCTATACTGAGTTCATCTCCTATATCATCATCGTACTCTAGCATCGTACGTTCACCTAAGACTTGATCATCTTCTTCAATAAAGTGTGGTGACTCTTGATGATCGTCATCTTCTTCCTTAATATCGTGATCTCCATCTTCCTCTCGTATGATGTCATTATGCGCATCTTCCTCTTGGCTCATATTGTGATCTAATTCGTCTTCTTCACTAGATCCATCGGGATCGATTGGATCCGGCATTGGTAGTGGCATCTCCATATCCACATCTCTATCTTCAAAATTTTGCTTACTTCGTGGTGCAACTTGGATCACGTACCACCATCTTGGATCAGAACGATCCGGATGAAAAACCATCTACATTGAAGATGGGTGCCAAATGCCATCAATTATATATATGAAATTATGCTTAAGTACATGTATCAATGGATCTTTAAAAACGAAAGCTTCGATTAATTAAATCATTAGTATGCACCTACTCACAATGTTCAGAAAGAACAAAAATATCACTTTCATCGGTCAAAAGTTTGTGGAGTCTATTGCAAAGAAACCGCTACTGTCTTTTCTCACTGTCGCATGGGGACCGTTGTAAATAGTTCTAAACCAATTTATATCAAGAATGAAAATACTAAATTGTTTGAAATCAATTTCATAGATTTCGCGTGTTCCACAATAATCCAACTGTGAGGAGAGAAGATTGGTATTCGAAGCACTTGCTTGGCTATCTTGTGTGAAGTTAGCCATGACTCCACAATCATGCGTGACTCTCTTTGAATCGATGCGTTCTACGTAAAAATGTCATCTATATGACCATAATGCACTGTACTTTTTGTACTGCAAAAGAGAATCTTTAAAACAATGAAGATGCATCTATTTTATAGCGTATATTGCCACAAATAATTACTTAATTACGTCAAGAGGTAAGAAACTTACATGCATCATACATTCAAATGATAACTCTCGCTTGCGCTCATTTATTATCTCTCCATCGTGTTCGGCTTTAGGTAGAGCCAGTTGTATCCAATCAAGTGACATGTGAGTGGGGAGAAGGGCGAGATCCCATGGAGATGGTTGCGATCGCCTGTACATTACTCTAAATCTCGTCCTTACATTTATTCTTTCTGCTTTGGCCGCTTCATATCTCTCAATCCACTTCTGCATCTCCTTGCTATTGAGGATACAAAACTTATTGAATTTCTCCATTTGCTCTTCGCTCATCTTTCTTTCAATCTCTTTTCCTTGGGTAACCTCGCCAATGATGTGATCATCATCCTTGTTATGCCAAGCTTGTGGCATATCGAGATCCGTAGATGCAAGAAACTCCGTGATATATACTAATGACTCTTGCACAAGCCATCCCTCTGCCATGCTTGCTTATGGTCTTGCTCTTTGTCTTACAAATCCCTTCAAAGTTTTCATAAACCGCTCGAGAAAAAACATCCACCGACTATGAATGGTACTTGTAATGGCCACCTCATCAACTATGTACACAAGCAAGTGCACTTGAGTTGTCATAATGCTCGAGGAAAAGTGCTTCTCAAGCAAGCATACACATTCGATGGATTCCACCCTAGCCTTCTCGATGCTCGATATGGAGATCTCTTTTTGAGATATCCACCTATTTCACATGCCCATGTAAGATAGATTCATAATCAATCTACAGATTATTCAGCTTAAATTGAAGAAAATGCAATCAATGCGATTTGATAGTAAGCATACCTCACAATACCACTGATCTTGAATATAGCATTTCTAACATCTTCTTATAAGCACCCTTTTACTATAATTGGGAGGATGAACTATCAAAGCAACAAAGAAGTCATGTCAATAATATAACATAATCATAATTACACTAACGCATCACGATTATCGGTACACTAATCCCACAGCTTAGAATACATGTAAGACGTTGTGCCAATCATGGGACTGGAGCCTACTAAGCTTATTGTCCTTTGAACATGCTCCTTTCAAGCAACGCATGTACCCTATGGGTGTTTAAAAAGAGGCAATGTCTGCCTTGATTGTTGCCTCCTCTCTCGTGGAGAGGATCCATGTTGCTTTCGAGAGGATAACTTTTCCCGAAGCACACACTTGGGGCCACAAACGAGACATCCTATTCATAGCATGCAAGTCTTCTCACACTCCTGTTGAGTCTTTGGAACCAACCAAGTGTGCCCAAATAGTAGCCCCCACATTCTTGAAGATATGCATGGGATCTAAGAGATGATTGATTTGTAACTGACCCCAATAAGGAAGCTCGTGAAAGATCGATAGCCTTTTCATACCACGAAGAGGTTTCTCTCCATTCACCGTCCAAGCCTAAATCCAGTCACTTGCCTTCAAATATGGTGGTGGTGAATCAAGCTGACCTCCATGCGTGAGATGGTCAAGCGGAAGGTATCGAGCATGACCTTCATAAATATTTTTCCTCATATGTTTGGAGTATCATGCAAGCGATTTCAAACCCGGTCCATAAACAGGACAAGCATGGTACCCACTTGTAATAAGTCTTGCACACGTGCATGAATGTGTGTGTTTAGTATAAGACATGCGTGCGAAAGAGAGTCATAAAAGCATAATCCTATATTATACATGTAAAGACACAACTACGTACCTGCGCACTCTCCATATCCTGGGTAGTCATGCATGGTCAACATCAAGATACCCCTAACCAAAATATCATTGGTATGTCTTGGAGCTCTGGAAACACAACAAGACAAAGCACCCATAGACACGCGCACAGACGCGTTTACTGAAATAAATAAAAAACTTACGGGCGCGTCTATTTGCGTGTCTATTTTTACATCTGGAGACCCGCGTCTAATTGCACGTCTATATATCAGACACACGCGCGTATAGACGCGCAATTAGAGGCATAAATAGATGTGCTTGTAAACTCATTTATAGACGCAAATATAGACGCAAGTCGAACAGACAGACGCGTACATAAACACGATTTTAAACGCACTGATAGACGCGCTTTATTTTATTTTTTTAATTTTACAGAATGTTGTGTATGTTGTGTATGCTATATAGTTACAAGAATCCCATATCCACATTGTGTAATTCAATTCTTACAGCCAATCTCATTTTAATTACAATTCCAAATAAAACATTACAACTCCAAAACGCAATAAAATTAAAAGTTAAAAAAGTGCTTGAATATACATATAGCACGAAGCTAAGCCATGTCATGTGGCTTCAAGTACAAAAAATAAGAGAAGTGTATATACAAGAGGCACAAAGCCAAGCCAGTGGCTTTAAGTACAAAAAAGAGTAGCTAGCACTACTTGTACGACTAATCTATGTTTCTCCAAGTCCTCGCTCCCTTCCACGCTCCCTTCTGCCCTCCCTTCTGCGCCTCCTTCCTCCTCTTCATCATCGTCTTGTGCATGGGCCTGTAAACAAGGGCAACATATATCAATGTATGAAAAATCAAATCTTTACTTATAATTTTGGCATTATTTAATTTCTTTCAAATACCTGGGGGGCCGCTCCAGTAGCTCGGGTATACTGCTCCTCAGTAATCAACCCATCATCATAGAAGTGCCTCCATGTATCTCCTCTGCGATGGTGGTGGTGGTAGGCTGTCTCCACAAGAGTAGGGTATCTGCCCACGATCTCAAGCTGCATGACCGCGACACACTTTGCGGAGGGATTAGTACAAAGAAACAACCTCCTAATAAACTACATAAGCAATATAATTTGAGATCGATACTTACAAATTGGGCCTCCCATGATTCAACACCCCCTGCTCCAAAATGCGCGCTTCCATATTCCTCCATCTGGATCCTCCGTGCCTCCACGTGCTGCAGACTGGGGTCCTCCCTCGCTGACTTCATTTCCTTCTTCCACTCACGCTTGTGAGTGGTGTGGGGCGGGCCCCTTGGTGGTTGACCTGCCTCAAGCCTGGCAAGCTCCGGTAGTGCCTGCCTCTTAAGCGAAGATCTTTTATTGCTAAGTATCGTAACAATCTTTGACTTGGCCCATTTATCTGTGAACTGGCGATTGGGGGGGTTAGGATACCTAGAGCGAACAATAGCGAGGGTCTCATCAGCCAACCTCTTTGGGTGGTCTTTGTAGTGGATAAAGCAGTCTCTGTAATTGTTAGCAATTACAGAGCGCATGAAGGCCATGATGTCCTTCCCTCGCGCATCCATCAAGATGCCTCCTGTCTGAGTGATGTCATAATAAATCATACCATCACCCAGAGGCACGTCTAAATCATCTGAATCATCATCCTTCCCACCGCCACATGGCCCAAAGCATTGTGCCATGCATCCCCCACCGCTCTCCCTGCTACTACGCCTGCTACCCTGTCGTGTCGAGCTCGTACACTAGCCACTCGTAGCTGGAGAACCGAGTCTCGATCGGCACAGGAGTACGTCAACGGCTCTGCAAGACAGAAGGACCTCCTGACGGGATGGCAGAAGGGACATGAGATGGCATGGGGGAAGGGGCATAAGATGGTACGGGGGAAGGTGCATAAGATGGTACGGGGGAAGGGGCATAAGACGGCTGTGCTGACTCTGCTAAGGTGATCTCAGGCGCTGTGGGGTGGCTTGGAGTCTATAGTGCCGACTCCTGGGGAGTGTTTAGAGTACCCGTCATATACTCGTATAACTCTGCAGAAGTAGGAGGGTGCCCTAAAAGGTTATATAAGTCCTTCCAAATAGATTCCCGGGGATCAGGTGAGCTAGAAGCGCTTCCTGGCCACATGTTGAACTGGAAAAAAGGAAAAAAATCTATTACTGATGAGCTGAGAAGAAAGGGGAAGAAAAGAGAGGCTTATTGTCAGAGTGCGTCTATAGACGCATCTGATTTGTGCGTCTATAGACGCGATTAATAGCTCGTCTAACAGCTCGTCTAACAGAGCATCTAACAGAGCATCTAACAGAGTGTCTACCGACGCGTCTGTCTATGTGTGCAAACAAGCCAGACGTGCGTTTAGACACGCCTGTAGACGCGCTTTTAGACGTGCTCTGAGACGCCCCTATAGACGCCCTTTGACAGACGAGATTCCTAAAAAGTAGAAAAGGATGCTTCGACAGACGAGATTCCTAAAAAGTAGAAAAGGACATTGCGCCCGATACAAAAACGTGACACTGATACCCAGATCATGCGCTTCTTGGATACGAAAAAGTACAAATCTAAAGAGAGCAAACTTCCAAACAAGATCAACTGCAAAAAGACTTACTTGGATAGAGGTATGGAAGGTTCTTCTTTCTTTTTCAAGGTTGCTTCTCCTCCTTGTTCGTCCTCCTCTCCTTTAAGCTTAGAAGTAAGTGTGGGTGCCTTCCTCTTGAGTGTAAGCTTAGAAGTAAGTATGGGAGCCTTCCTCTTAAGCGTCGAAACTATGGATCTGCTAATAAGGAAGGAAGCAAGCCACGCGAAGTATAAGTAATGTGAAGAAAAGCAAAGCGAGCGGCGCGCTAAAAATCCAGGTTTAAAAGTCGCGTCTATAGTCACATCTAATAGCGCGTCTATAAGCGCGTCTAAATACACAGAGTAGGCGCGCTTTTAGACGCACCTTTAAACGCGGTTTTAGACGCGCCTTTAGACGCGTCTTTAGATGCGCCACAGAGTTTAAATCAAACATTTGAAGAAGAGCAAATTTGGTGGGTTGTTTGTTTGTAGGATGTCTTCATCTTCAACAAGTAGCTCCAGTGAGGATGAATCCCTCCGTATCCACCATCGCGAAATGTGGTTGGAGCAAAAAATCAAATGTCTGTGTGATCAATGTCGAGGAAACATGTATCGTGCATGCAGGATTACACTCAATCATATCTCAAAGTATGGAGAATGGGATGTGACCGTAAACAGGGTAAGGGTTTGTAAGTTAAGGTTGATTGAGATACCTATGGGTGTTCATATGTTTGAGTTATGATCCCGTTTTAATTTGATACAGGATGCAGTGCCACACCCGCATATGTTACCCTATGCTCGTCGTGAGGAGGCGAAGCACGGCGATACGAGGTAGGATCTTCAGGAGGGACCGTTACGGATGCATGGAGTGATGGTGATAGTAGCCCTCCGCCATTACCTCATGAAGCCGTGGAAGAGGAGGTGTTTGATGATATGGTGCGGGATTTATATGTCCATCAAGGGAGGAATAATAGCATGGATCAGGATTATCTTTTTACTGCAGCATCGACTCCACTGTTTGAGGGGTGCACATTCTCTGTTCTACATGCCTCCCTTGAGTTACTAAACTTGCAAACCATCTATGGATGGAGCAATGCAAGTTTGAATGCATTACTCAAGTGCAAATCTATTGCAGAGCTCATGTCATGGCATTCCTCCCATCGATCAACCGATGGCAAGTGGAGGACTCCCGTGGACTCTCCTGCATGGAAGCATATTGAAGACACATGGCCAAGCTTCAAGGAAGAACCTAGGAGCTTGAGACTTGGATTGGGTATGGATGGTGTGAACCCATTTGGTTTCAAAAGCACGTCTTATATTGTATGGCCAGTGGTATTGGTGAATTACAATCTTCCACCCTCTATAACTATTAAGAAAGGACATGTCATGCTGTCCCTTCTAATTCTAGGGAAACATAAAGTCAAAAACCCTGATGTTTATTTGGAGCCTTTGATTGATGAGCTAGAGATACTTTGGAGAGGTATCGAGGTGCATGATGTGAGTAGGCCTCCCTCGTCACGAGACTTCAACTGCAAAGCAGTCTTGATGT
Source organism: Dipteris shenzhenensis (assembly GCF_047967505.1). NCBI lineage: Eukaryota > Viridiplantae > Streptophyta > Polypodiopsida > Gleicheniales > Dipteridaceae > Dipteris > Dipteris shenzhenensis. Next base: position 13,293,962 of record NC_141599.1, read on the forward strand.
GGACGATGCATGACTTCCCAGGCTATGGCGAGTGTTCAGGTAAGCATTGCATTTTTAATTATGAATAGGCAAAGGATGTGGCACCCTAAACCCACATTCCACTCTTAATTGCATCTATTGTTCAGGTCTCACTACATCGGGTTACCATGCATGTCCTGTTTGTGGTCCTTCGCTAGTTGCCTCACAGGCAGACGCATTGAATAAGGTCATCTATGAGAATCACCATTGATTTCTCCCACCTGATCATCCTAGATATGTTGCCCCTTGGAATGAAGTCCTCCCACAATCACTCACCACGGGAGATTGGTTGGGACGGTTCCATGACTCCTCCACCACTTGGCATGAGCCGGTAAGGGTTTGTAATTATTGGCTGGAAGTAAAGATTGGCTATATTGGCTGAAAGTAAAGATTGCACGCTAACACTTTATTTTGTTTAGATACTCCATCTTTTATCGATTACCATATTGGTCCCACCTCAAGATCAATCACCTGCTTGATCCCATGCATATCTTCAAGAATGTGGCATCTACCATTTGGGAGCATTTGAATGGGACACGAGATTCGGCAGGCATAAGGGAGGATCTACGTACCACAGGGAGGATGCGTGAAGCTTGGCCTCAAGAGAGACCAAATGGGCGTGTTTTTTTACCTCGTGCACCGTGGATGTTATCAAAGCTAGAGATGGCGACGGTGAAGCGCGCTATTACTACAATTCGTACTCCCAATTCGTACTCCCACTAGATGCATGAGGTGTTTGAAGGGAGCCTTTACAAAGAGCAAGAAAAGAGGTATAGAGCAATTATATGGCTTGAAATCTCATGATTGGCACAAGATGCTCCAAGTAAGTGTTTTATGTGCATAATATCTTTTTCTTTTCAAATTTGTGAGTGAATAGCTATAAGCAACTAATCAACCACCTCCTCGCGGGTTCAGTTCATACTACCTACTAGCATTTCACGTATTGCATCGAAGGACGTGAAAGATTGTATTTACAAGATGGGCGAGCTTGTGAGGTATGTGAGCTCAAAGGAAATAGATCCCACCATGCTTGAGAATGCTTGAGTTATGTCAGTGGAGGCAGTTTGTTTAGTGGAGGAGACATTTCCACGTTCTATTCTCACAAGCCAACTACATCTCATAGTGCATTTGGTGGATGAGATTGCTATATGCGGTACTATACATGCACGATGGTTGTTCTTCCTCGAGTGCTTCATGAAGACATTGAAGGGCTTCGTGAGACAAAATGCAAGACCCGAAGGTAGCATGGCCGAGGGTTGGTTGGTACAAGAGTCCCTTGTATATATTTCTGAGTTTCTTGTTGATGTGGATAGCTGTCTCCCACGACTATGGAGAGATGATGAAGACCTAAGGATGACCTCTATTGTGCCTCAAGGGAAAGGATGCAACAAAGTAATAAACACGGAGTCGCATAATAGTATCAACCTCTTTTGCGTGCTTAATAGTGATGTGATGAAAAGATGGGTGACAAGATACGAGGATGCAAAGGCAAGAAGACAAGAAGAAAGGGCCCTCTTTCGTACACACCACGGATCTCGTGTGCCATACCCTCAGCATCTAAGAGCACTTCCAAAGGATATTCATGTGGATTGGCTACTTGATGAAATGGAGAAAGCAGAGAAAGACGAGGGGATGCATATCACAATGGAAGAATGGGAGTATGCTAGGGGATGCATGAGCAAGGTCGGTATATAGAATGTTATGCATAAGTTAGGAGCTTTTTATAATTTAGATTGCTTATTTAATTGATTTTTTCTTGGTGTAGTGCACTATGTTCAATGCTATATGGTGTGAGGGCAAGCATTTTCGAACACAACGGATTGATGATAAGAGAAATACACAAGATTGCGGCGTCATTGCTAGCTTTGAGGGAGCCAATGGAGCCATGGATGATTATTGTGGCATAATCCAAGATATTATTATGCTTGAGTTTCGACGCTTCTTTGTGTATGTTTTGGATGTAAAGTGGTTTAAGGACGTGGTGGAAAGAGGCCCTAATGCAACAATCAAACGCCATGCAAGTGGCTTTGTAAGTATTGACTCCACAAAGTTTTGGCAAAGTAGGAAGGACACACTAGTACTACCGCAACAATGTGAACAGGTACTGTGCACACATATAAAAATACTCGCTTTTAAATATTCGATGCAAGAAAAGTAACATGATTGTATTTGTGTTTGAATTAGGTTGTCTATCAACCAATGGTGGATAATAATAGATGGTGGCATGTCATACCTATTATGCCACGTTCCAAAGTGATGTATAGTACATTTACTAATATGGAGCGTATGGACGATGATCATGGCCATGGACGTGATGATGACCGTGATACGAGAGAGGAGGATGATCATGAGATAGGAGATACAGATATTGAGGCCATTACCCATGAGGACGAGCCTACCATTCGAGATGTTGATTTCGATGAGCACATGAGTGGCACAAGTAGTAGTGGGTTGAATGTATTTGTAGATCTAAACACTTGTTTGGATTTTGAAGTAGATAGTTTGGCAAGGGTTGATCTCATTGAGGATGAGAAATCGTAGCCCCATAATTGATATTGGCAAAACTATTTTACATATTGTCTCATTCTCCTCATCTCACTTAATTCTTGTATATGTGGGCTTGCAAAAAATTATGTGCTTTGGTAATCATGGGCAATGTTTGGAAAGCAATGATGTACACCAAAATCTCACTTTCTGTATTCTCTGGTTTGCGTCTATCTACGCGTCTAAATGCGCGTCTGATTCTCAGTGTAAACGCGCAAATAAATGTGCTAATACACGCGCAAATAGATGTGCTAATAAACGTGATGTTAGACGGGCCCGTATTTTCTCAGGTTAGACGTGCACGTAGATGCGGTAATTTACGCGCAAATAGACGAGCTTATAGACGCGCATTTAGATGCGCCCATAATTCCTCTACTAAAGCAATGCCTATAGACGCGCCCGCTATTTTGCGCATCTACCAAGCGCGTCTATAGTTGCTTTGTGTTGTTGTGAAATATCAAAGACCCGCACTCCTCTCCATAAGATCTGTAACTCCTCTATCAAAGGTGCCATGTACACGTCCATTTTTTTGGCCTTATACTTCCCTGGCACAAGTAGTGCAAGCATGAGGTGTCCCTTCTTTGTTGTTAGCCATGGTGGGATATTGTAATTCACCAATACTATGGGCCATGTTGACCAAGATGTCGAGCGTAACCCGAAAGGATTCATGCCATCCATGGCAAGCCCAAGATGTATGTTGCGTGGCTCCCTCGCAAAGTCTGACCACCACTGATTGTCTATATGCTTCCAAGCTACACAATCTGTAGGAATCCTTAATGTGTCATCAGTGGGCCAATGAGATGCATGCCAAGTCATCAACTTCGCTATGGATTTGCATCGGAACATGTGCTATATTCTTGCAATGATGCGTCTCAAGACCTTCACCGATATCTGCTCACCCTGTAAGTAATCTCTATATCGTTGTTCCCCACACTTCGAACAACTAGCCAAATCTCCATGCTCACGACGAAAGAGAATACAGTCATTACAGCAAGCATGGATGGTACTATAATCCATACCCACTGTTGTTAGCATCTTCTTTGCTTCATCTCTTAATGTGGGCATGGTATTTGGTGTAGGCAACATCTTCTAGAGCAACCTATCATAATTCAAACATACATAGCTTCAAATAATGATGATTCTCAAACATACATGATGATTCTCTCTTTCTTTGTCATTGAATATTTTTGAAAAGTAAAAGATTTCCCACTAATTTTATTTTCCTTCTTTTCTCTCAATGCAGATTTAACAGCTCCATGAATCACTCCCTCAAAATCGGATCCTAAAGTACTCTCATCTCTCGCATGTCTCTTCCTTTTCTTGTTCTTAGTTCTCTCAAGCTCTTTCTCTAATTTCTGTCGATGATCTCTCTCTTGTAAAAGTTGAAGGTGAAGTGCATTAATTTGCTCTTGAACTGTTGGAGATGGTGGGAAATGCTGTGCCATTTTATGAAAGCAAATAACCTCTCTTACACTCAATAAAACAAAATTTACTCAATCATTATACTTATCTCTTGTGCACTCACCACCCAAGTTGAGAGTGTCCACCGGCGTTGCAAATCGCCTTCGCTAAGATCCACAATACCAACTTTACGATGCTATCACTATGTGAGAGAACCTTCTTGATGCTTAGTGACAAGAGCTTTACGACTTCTGGATGTTGCTAAATATGGCGTTGTTGGAATAGAAGAGCCTCCACAAATCATCTTGAAGAAAGCTATCCGTTTACTTGAGTTATGAGGGAAATAGTGCAAAAATAAGAGGGGTAAAAGAGGAGTAGAGGACTTTGATAAGTTGTTGAGGGCTTGATGACTTGTCAAATAAGTTCTCCTTCTCTTATCAATGAAAAAAATTGCACTTATCATCTTCTTCCACGTTTTTCTCTTTAATAAGCACATTAGGATCCACTTCTATGGTTAGTCTTAGACTGAACGGAACAGGAATTGGATCCAAAGCCGACTCTAGAGGCAATTACATCACCAAAAATTACAGTGCTTATCCCTTCATCTTCCACGCATAGACATTCGTCACAGGAAGAGTTACTTGCCATTTTTTTTCTCTTGGTCGAACTTCTCGTTGGTTGGAGAGGCTTATAGGGAAGGCTTGGAGGGCATAAGCATTGGAGTAAAGAGGTAAGGATTGAAGATGGATGTAGGAGAGAGAGAGACAGCCATTGCGACAATCATGAGCAAAGACGAATTTCTCTGTTTCTTCTTCAAGAAAAATTTTGACTTTGCTTAAAGAGACAAGGGCCCAAAAAATTAAAGCTCATATTACCGCTCTTCCAAGTACCCTTTGAACTCCTTCCTGAAATCTGAGACGATGACTACTTGAGCACTCTTCCCAACACTTCTTTGGAGAAGTACTACTCAATTCTAGGTCCTCGTGGAGCGTAGGAAGAGCTCTGATACCACTGAAATGTGAATTACAATTCTAACACATACAATAGCATCAAAAATTGAATATGCACGGAAACTCATGAAAATACAAGAGGTAATCACTAGGTACAATCTCCCCCCTTGAGGTGCGTGGCTCGTGATCCTACACTAAGAGTATTTATAATATTGAAAGAAGAGCATAAGCCATTGATACAAAGTCATGTATTCATCTCTTAAACATCCCGTTTCTGTGGGAGTTAAAGGTCACTGTGCCTTAACCCCGGTTATGTACAATACTCAAACACATATATAAATGAATGAAAAAGAAGATTAGGGTGGTTCTGCACCCACCAAAACTTGTGTGGCTCTCTGTCTCTCTCTCTCCTTCTTCCGTTCTTGCTTCCATTGAGAGCACTCTCAACTGGTATCAGAGCCCGGGTGATCTAGCTGAGCGTGCATGAATGCTTGAAGCTCAGCAGCTCTGTGGGAGAAAGGAGAAGCTCTGTGGGAAGCTTTGTGGGAGACTTTACTTGCATCCGAGTGTGCAGAGACCTTGGAGAAACCTTTGGAAAAGTCACTTTGGCTTTGCAAAGTGGTTTTGAGAGCCTGTTAAGAGCTTTCAAAGAAAAAGTCATTTTTTGAGTTTTTTCCTGTTCCGTTCGATGTTCCGTTCGATGACAGAGACTCCGTATTGACTTGTAGAGGCAACTATTGCTTGCTTTTGGTGTCCACATTACTTCAGGAGCTTGGAAACACCTTCATTCTTGAATCTGGGATCATTTCATTGGATTTCTGACTCAGTGTGTCAGTTCCTGCGTTTTTTGCCCGGGTGTTGGAACTCAAGTTTGGAGCAACCATTTGCAAATCTGTCAATTCTGGTGGACTCAGGAGGTCCTAAAACTTCTATGTTGCTCATCATTCGCACTCCAGTGGAGTTTACAAATAGCTCTGTTTCCAAAAACGTTTTTCAGTCCGTGTGTTGGACCCAGTGATTGAGACCACGGTTTCCAAAACCATCTGTCCCATTGCGTTCCGGACGCCCAAAAACCCCTACCTGTCAGTTCTTGCGCAATTCGGTGGAGGATTTTCAGAGTTATAGATCTCTGTGTATTCGATTTCGTCTCTCTGTTATGCATTTTTCATTCTAAGGTTTATGCCACATGGCAGTGGATAAGTGTTGAAACCTTAGATTTATGCCACATGGCAGTGGATAAGTGTTGACTCCCATTTCTCACTCATCGGTTGGGATTTTGGAGTTCTGACAAAAGAGAGATATTTGCAGATTTTCTTGCTGAGTCCGATTATGCAATGGCGCCCATGTTTTGAAGCATCTCAGGTTCTATTTTCAGTAGCGCTCATTACCGTGGGACTATGATTTCTTGAGCATACCTTATGCAGATCACTTTGGTTGCAGTGTGCACTCATTCGTGGTATGCATTGGGTTGCAATGGATGATTTATAGGCCATTTGGATGCATTGTGGTCCTTATTGGATGCGCTGATAGGCCCAAATTGCCTTGTGGGATGCTAGTTTTTATGGACGCTTTGCACATGGATGCTATTTTATGCTGAGGGACAGCTTTGACACATTGCAGGTGATGCACTGATAGTGCTATGCTCTCTTGGATGAGATATTATTGATGCATATGCCAGTGGACGGTGTTTATGCTTGAGTCATTTGGCACTTATTGGCATTTTCTTTGGGTCAAATTTGCTCATATGGATGCATAGTATATGCACATGAGTCAGATGCATCTTTTGATGCTTTGAGCTTTGAATTTTGGTGATATTTCACTCTATTGTGGCATACACATTTGGGTGCACCTAGTATTTGGTGTGATTCTCTCTTACAGGCACTAGCATTTGGGATTTTGTTTCATTTGCATCATGGCATCCTCTTCCACGTCTGAAAAGGAGTTTTTCAGCATTAGAAAGTTTGATGGGACAAACTTTTCTTTGTGGAAAGAACAAATAAGGGATGTGCTTATTCAAAAGAAGCAGATTAAACCCTTGGCAGGGATTGAAGCTAAGCCTGCAAATATGTCTGAGGATGATTGGAATGAGTTGGATGCATTAGCAAAGTCTACTATTAGACTTCATCTTGCAGAGTCAGTTTATTTCACAGTAGTAAATGAGCAGACTACGGAAGATTTGTGGAAGAAACTGTGTGCCACTTATGAGAAGGAAACTGCCTCTAATAAAGTTTACCTCATGAAGAGGTTGTTTGAGCTGTAGATGAAGGAAGGGGTCTCCATTGCTTCTCACTTGAATGAATTCAATATTATTTTCAGCCAGCTTCAGGCTCAGAAAATGAATTTTGATGCGGAGACTAAGGCAATATTTCTCTTATGTTCATTGCCATCCTCATGGGATACCTTCCGTACAGCTGTCAGTAACTCTTCACCTGGTGGAGTACTAAAATTTGATGATGTTGTGGGTAGCTTGTTGGCCGAGGAGATTAGACGGAAGTCTATAGATGGCAACAAGCAGGATGCAGCCTTAAATGTGCAAAGGGGCAGATCACAGTTCAGGGGGAAGTCCCAAGAAAGAGGGAAGTCTCGTAGCAAATCCAGGGCATGGAACATTGAGTGTTACCATTGTGGCAAGAAGGGCCATATGAAAAAGGATTGCTACAAGCTGAAAAGAGACCAAAAGGATAAGAAAAAGAATGCAAATTGGGGTGCAAATCAAAAGGAAGAGAGTCCAAGGGAGGACAAGGGAAAAGTGAAGATCGAGGAGATCAATGCAGTCACACATGATAGTGACAATGATGTTCTCTTCATGTCTAGTTTATCTGCAGAGTTGCTTACCACTTCAGATGATGCATATTCCCAGGATTGGATTTTGGATTCTGGTGCTTCATTCCATGTTACTCCCCATAGGGAATGGTTCTCCACTTATGATAGTGGAAAGACAGGTTGTGTGCATCTTGGAAATGACTATGCATGTGACAGTGGGAGCAGGTGACATAAAGTTTTCTTTTGCAAATGGGTCTGCATTTGTTTTGAAACATGTGAGACATGTGCCTAAGTTGACCAAGAGTCTTATTTCAGTGGGTCAGCTAGATGATGGTGGTTTTCACACCACTTTTGGCTTTCAAAGTTGGAAAATTCAAAAGGGCTCTATGCTTTTGGCTAGGGTGCCAAGTGTGGGACTTTGTATCCCTTACATGTATCAGGGGTATTTGATCATGTTGTTGCAATAACCGAGCAGCCAAGCACTTCTTTATGGCATTGCAGGTTGGGGCACATGAGCCAAAATGGAATGAAACTCTTATGCCGTTTGGGTTATGTACCACATTTGAGTTTCTCTGATTTTGAATTTTGTGAGCATTGTCTCTATGGGAAGCAGACTAAATCAGCCCATAAAAGAAGGGGAAAGAAAGAGTTTGAAATGCTTGATTTGGTGCATCCAGACGTATGTGGTCCCATGCCTACACGGTCATTAGGCGGGGCTGAATACTATGTGACATTCATTGATGATGCAACTAGGAAAGTGTGGGCTTATGCTATAGCTTGGAAGAGTGATGTGTTCCAGGTATTTCAGAAATGGCTGGCCTTGGTTGAGAATCAGTCAGGTAGAACGCTTAAATGCCTACGGACTGACAATGGTGGAGAGTATCTCTCTCATGACTTTCAGCATTTCTGTGATACACGTGGGATTAAGAGGGAGCTCACATCCCCTCGTACTCCAGAGCAAAATCCAGTTGTAGAAAAGATGAACCCTACCATTCAAGAAAGGTTGCAATGCATGCTTTCCAATGCAAGTCTTTCTGGTGGTTTTTGGGCTGAGGCAATGAAGACTGTAGTGCATGTGATCAATAGATCACCTAGTAAGAGTTTGGATGGTGGTATTCGTGAAGAGGCATGGAGTGGCAAGAAGCCCTCTTACTCTCATTTGCGTATATTTGGGTGTGAGGCATATGCACATGTGCCAAAAGAGCTTCGAAAGAAGCTAGATCCTAAGTCTAGGAAATGCATCTTTCTAGGTTATGGTGAAAGTGGAGAGATGGGCTATCGTCTCTGGGATCCAGAACCAAAGAAGATCATATGCAGCCATGATGTAGTCTTCAATGAGAAGAAGATGCATAAGGCACCCATGAGGGATGTGGAAATGAGGAGAATCACTTTCCAGGATGTGAATCCACCTGCATATGTTGATAGACAGCAAGCTGTCCATGCACCAAATGTGCAAGAAATGGTACCACCAAGTACTCCCACAGGTATACAATCAAGGGTAGATGATGGATCATCTATTGGTGGAAATTATGAGCCAAATGTGGCTGATATGCAAGTGGGACAGCAAGCTGAAATGCCCTTGAGAAGATCATCTAGAGTGTCTAGACCGCCTGATAGGTTTGTTCCAGGGGTAGACTATGTGATGCTTACTAATTGCGGGAAGCCTTCTTGCTACAAAGAGGCTATGATGCGTGAGGATCGACGCAAGTGGGAGTATGCTATGCAATCAGAGATGAGTTCACTTATGAAGAATAAGACTTGGGACTTGGTTTCTTTGCCACATGGAAAGAAAGCATTGCCATGTAAATGGGTCTATAAAATGAAGGTCACAGGTGATGATGTGCCTAGGTACAAGGCCCGTTTGGTTGCTAAAGGGTTCAAGCAAGAGAAGGGTGTGGACTTTGATGAGATACTCTCTCCAGTTGTGAAGATGACCACACTTAGATGCATGCTTGGACTAGTGGCATCAGAGGATATGGAGCTTATGCAAATGGATGTCAAGACAGCTTTCTTGCATGGGGATTTGCATGAGGAAATTTACATGGTTCAGCCGGAAGGCTTTGAAGAAAAGGGCAAAGAGCATTTAGTTTGCAAGCTAAAGAAGAGTCTCTATGGTCTTAAGCAAGCACCTAGAGAATGGTATCAGAAGTTTGATGCTTTCATTCGGTCCCAGGGTTTTAGAAGGAGTGAAATTGATCACTGCCTCTACACTAAAAGGGCTAAGGATAATAGCCTGATAATCTTGGCACTATATGTGGACGATATGCTATTGGCTAGCAAGAATACTTATGAGCTAGATGCATTAAAGGCCAAGTTGCATGAGGCCTTTGATATGAAGGATTTGGGACTTGCAGGTCATATTCTTGGTATGTGCATCACGCGTGATCGGAGTAGGAAACTCCTTTGGCTTTCACAAAAAGAGTATGTTACAAAAGTATTGCAGTGTTTCAATATGGAGGGGGGGAAGGCAGTGAGTACTCCATTGCCTCCATATGTGAAACTGAGTCATACAGATAGTCCCAAATCAGATGAGGAGAGGGCCATGATGGCCAAGGTTCCTTATGCGTCAGCAGTTGGGAGTCTTATGTATGCTATGATAGCTACTAGACCAGACATTGCATTTGCAGTGGGAGTTGTTAGCCGGTATATGGCTAATCCAGGAAAGAGGCATTGGGAGGCAGTTAAGTGCATCATGAGGTACATGAAGGGTACCAAGGAGATGTGCATTTGCTTTGGTAAAGGAGACATGCGTGTACTTGGGTACACAGATTCAGACTATGCAGGGCATGTGGATAGTAGGAGATCCACTTCTGGTTATGTGTTCACCTTTGCAGGTGGTGCAGTGTCGTGGATGTCTCGCGCACAGAAGTGCGTTGCTTTGTCTACCACAGAGGCTGAGTATGTTGCAGCCACAGAGGGTTGCAAGGAGGCTATATGGCTTGATCGGCTAGTGGGAGATTTGGGGATTCATACAGGTGTACCGACATTGCATAGTGATTCCATGAGTGCTATTCAACTAGCACGGAATCCGGTCTTTCATGCAAAGACCAAACACATTGAGGTCAGGTACCATTTCATCAGGGAGGTACTTGAGGACAAGCGGATAGAGCTTATCAAGGTTCATACAGATGATAACCCTGCAGATATGCTGACGAAGAGTCTTCCTAGTTAGCGGTTTGAGTATTGTCGTGTATTGATGGGCATTGGATAGTATGCTCACTAGTTATTCTTCCTTAAAGGCACATTGTCCTTTAAGTGGGAGGTTGTGGGAGTTAAAGGTCACTGTGCCTTAACCCCGGTTATGTACAATACTCAAACACATATATAAATGAATGAAAAAGAAGATTAGGGTGGTTCTGCACCCACCAAAACTTGTGTGGCTCTCTGTCTCTCTCTCTCCTTCTTCCGTTCTTGCTTCCATTGAGAGCACTCTCATTTTCCATACTTTTCTCTTGAGCATCCTTTTACCATACTTTTCTCTTTGTCACTCCTTTTGGCCATTTAATACATTTCATAGCACTAGCATAAAACCGTGGCATTTAGCCTTTATTCCTTTGAGCTTGTTTACTCCCATCCATCCATGTCATTTCTTATACTCAATAAACCAATTCACCATTAGTCAAATACTTAGTGCAATGATATACATCAAATGATTAGCCAATCATGGTAAGTAATGGTCTTTACAAATGACTACCCATTAATGTGAGTATTTCTTAATGGCATCACCCATGATAGTTATTAATGGCACACGTTTAGTTAGGCATCCCTAACTAAACCAAAGTATTAAATAGAACCCCCGCCAACAAGAGTTTTGAGAAATACTTTCTCGTAACGGAAACGCTCAAAGAGACATCAAGATTATTTTTAATTACTTGGGGATTTTTACAGTGCTTCCAGCTCTTTAATTAGTCAAACTAAAACTGGGTATGCCACTCTTAAATACAAAGATAGGTCACCACAAAAGGAAAAGGGCAACATTTAGGAATACCAATGGGATTTAAGGTTATCATGAAGGATAGGTGGGATTGGTGACTAGACAGATTCAAAGCAAAGATAGACAAATGGAGAGGATTACAAGCAAATTTTGCAGGGAGCAAAGATTTAGATATCGACCAACAAAGGGTACACATAGCAGAAGACTAATAGAATAGCCCAGGAGCTCACACAGTGTGGTGTGGGATGTGGAATCACAAACTTCTTTAACTTATGTGCATTACATAGATGTGCAGACTCATAAATAGACATTGATCTAGCCAGATATCAAAGCTACCAAAAACAATATATTTCCATCCAAAGCTATGGACACAATACAAAAGAGATAGATCCAGAATCCCACCAATGGTGTGGTCCTTTAATCTTACCACAAGGTCCTTCTTCTATCTATCGAATTTCCTTAAACTCAAGCCCACATGCTCCACCTCAAGCATCTATAGACTTTCTATCTAGAATGATCTTCTCAACCTTGCTGCCCTATGTCTCAGCCTAGGCAGGCAATCCCTTTCAAGTTTTGTACATCTGCAGCACATAGGTCCTCTTGGTCCTCCTAAATGTAGGCTCCTAGATAGCTACTCCACTCCTCCAATCTACTCATGAGAAGCTAGTCCAGAAGATGTGGAATGAGGGCCTGGAGGCCCTCCTTTTATAGCCCCCAACCAGCCTGGCTCAATCTCACCGACCTGACTGGCCAACCTGGTCTGTTAAAAATTAACTCGGTTGGCTAGTCCAAGTAGCCCTATAAAAGGGTCTTGGTAGGCCCTTTTGGGCTACTGCCTTTGCCCCTTGTAGTGCCTATAGCAAGCCTTTTTGCAAGCCTTATGCCTACCCATTTATTGCACCAAGCAGGCCACCATAGCCAGAGGTTGTTCCATCCTTCTGTCAGGCCTGATACAAACCCCAAGCCTGCCCATATCCTCTGCCTAATAGCTCGCCACGTAGCTACCTCCAGCTTGCTCATCTGCTACCTCTTTTGCAAGTCCATGGCCTGCCCTTTACCTTAATAGCTGCCCACATGGTAGCTCATGTGTTGCCCATGTGGCAACCCCAATATCTATTGGTCTACCTCCCCCATGCTCTCCTCATATGGGGGCTTACAAATGGGCAGGTGACCTTTCCAACACCCCCTCTCACTAACACATCTCAACCCAATGCCAACATATCTATGACAATGCTCCAGTAACTCCCTGATCGTAGTCCTCTAGAACATTTCGGTGTCAAAATCTTTTCCTAGCTTTCCATCCAATGGCTCTCGTTCCGCCAGGTCTGTTTCCAATGGTCCATCTCTACTAGCACCTCCAGGCACTACCGCCTTCAATCATGTTCCCATCGTCAAACTCGAGCAATCCAAACACCACGATCTTTCAGTTGGCCCCCTCAAAATGAGTGAATAAACTGGAGTCTTCCAGGGACCATGCTCTGAGGGTTTGTTTCAACCCATTCTTCCTTTGGCAAAGTCTGCAACAAATGAATATCTCCAGATAACCTTGACCTTAAATTCTCATTGAGCTCTCAAGTAGGCACTCTTAGGACTTCAGTAAACCTTGTCCATCGCCTTCCACAACAATCTATGTCCGAGAATTGAAGAAGCACCCACACTTCCCATTCTTCCTTTGAAGAAGGCCAATTCCTTCCAATCTCGCATTACCTGAGATAAATGAAGAGCAGAGTCTCTCCACAACATGCTATAAAGGCTCAAATTGAGAACATCAAGTACATACCAGATCATTGTACTATGTGTGTGCTTGCTCTAAAAGCAAACCATGCACCTCATCGAGGTGCATACCAATAGCACCCTCATGTCAGTATTAACAACCATGCACCTAGAAGGTACCAAGAACTCCATGTTGTCCTTTACCTTCACAAAGTTTTCTAACTCCTCATCGACCCACATCTCAATGTCAAACATCATCACTATTTTTTCTAGGTCGGCATATCTGACCTCAATAACACACAAAGATGTCACCAAGAACAGCTCTTCTATTACCACATTAGCTTTGGCTTTTGTGTCACCCTCTGAAACTGAGTCGGTGGACTCCTTTCTCTTGTTTTTTTGATCCGCCTTCTTCTTTCTGGAATCCTTTGCAAAATGACTTGGCATGTCACAATAGAAGCATTTCTTCTTCTTCTTTCTCTTGGAAGTGTCCTCGTCATCAGATTCATCGTTCTTGGACTTCCCATGTTAGGTTTTCCCTTCCCTTTGCTACTATAACCCTTTGCCCTTCCCTTTGCTAACGTAATCCTTTGTCAGCAATGCCTTGTCATTTTTGTTATTATCGTAGAGCTTCTCCCTAGCTTCTTCCTGTAGCAGTAATAGACCCAACTCCTCAAAGTCAGAGGTTTGGTCATCTATCCTTCTAGCATAGTCGTAACAAAGCTTTTAAAACTCTGAGGTACCCTCCTCAGTACCATCAAGGACAAATGGCACAAGTCCACCTTCTGACCAACTAATGCCAGCTGATCTCTCACCACCTTGACAGATTTGGGATGTGTTGTCTATCTCGTACAAATCCTTCAGAATGGTCCACGCCTCTACTGATGTGTCGACCATCTGGATGTGAGGAAGCATAGAGTATGCCGTAGTCCCTATGATCATGCCAGAGCATGGCATCTATGTCTTCCCAAGCTTCGATCTTCTCTCCATCTACTGGCATGTGTATCTTTGCCTCTTTGTCCACCATATCCTCTGGCTTCGCCTCCACTCTCATTGTCAATTTCCACAACTTCCAAGCCACTAAATGACTCCGGATCTTCACCTTCCAGATTAGGTAATTTGAGCCATCCAGTTTCCTAGACTCTCTAAAGTTAGGAATGGTGAAAGAAAGAAATTTGGGGGAGGAGGAAGGGAGAGTAGGGGCTGAAGAGGCTTCTGAGATCGACATCTTTGTTGCTAAACCACACATCAAAGTCGAACAAGCTCAACCTTTCGTAGACTAGAACTTTGAATGCACGTGACTAAACGTGAGTCACCCTTACTACAAGGTAAAGGCCCTTTTCCGACGGAAATACCGACCTTTTTTACACTAAAAAGTTTTTTTTTGACGAGCGCAAAAACATCGCTATTAGCGTCGGAAAAGAACGGTCGTTATATAAGTGTCGCTATATAGCAACACTAATAAACGTCGCTATATAGCGACACTGGTAAACGTCGCTATATAGCGATGATTAACAGAAGCTTTTAAAAAACATTAGTGGGGCTAAACAGGGCCACAGCAAGCCCTGTTTTGCCCCACTAATGTTTTTTTAAAAGTAATTCAAAAGAATGTTGTTTGTTACAAAATTTTCTTTATGAAAAGGGTGATACAAAATAGCATCAGAAGCATATCAAAGATATACAACATTGTTTGTTACAAAATTACCCTTTCGAAAGAGAGGAGAAAAGAAGAAAAGAGGGGAAAAGAGAGAAAAAGAGAGAAAGCATATGCTTATGAAAAGAAGAGAAAAGAAAATGAAAGAGAGGAAATAAGAGAGGGAAAAAGAAGAGAAAGAAGAGAAATGAAGAGGAAAAAAGAGAGGGGAAAAGCATATGAGCATATGCTCATGAATAAGCATAAGCATAAGCAAATGCATATGCTTATGAAAAGAATAGAAGAGAGGATGAAAGAGAGGAAATAAGAGAGGGGCAAAAGAAGAGAAGGAAGAGAAAGGAAGATGAGAAAAGAGAAGGAAAAAAGAGAGGGGAAAAGCATATGTAGGGCTACAGTGACAGTGGCAAAAAGAAGCGATGGTTATGAGGAGGAGTATGTCGATGTTCATAATGACTTTGAAGTTTGAGCATTTGTGTGTGCTACTAAAGCATATGTTCATCTTGAGCTTTAAGCTTGGCATGCACTTGGGGACTCGTGTAGCTTTTCCACGTAGCTTTTGCCTTCATGTGTAGCTGAATGTGTCAAAGTTGTAGAACTCAAAGAGAGAGTAGATTTTCCACCAATTTGAGCAAAAACATAAGATGCTAGTAGGAACAACTCTCTCTCTCTCTCTCTCTCTCTCCCCCCCCCCCCCCCCCCCCCCCCTCGCTCCCTCCCTCCCTCCCTCCCTCCATCTCTCTCTCTCTCTCTCTCTCTCTCTCTCTCTCTCTCTCCCCCTCTCCCCCCCCCTCTCTCTCTTTGTGTCCCCCTCCTAGCCACCTCCCCCCCCCCTCCCCTGTCTCTCGCATTTGCCTCAGTAGCCCAACAATAGCCAATCATCTGCTTGTAGACTCAAAGGTAGCCACTGCCACCATAGCTTGTTTAGCCTTCAGCCCATCTCACCTTCATTTCCCCATTTTGCCTCCACATCCAAGGTTCCTCCAAAGCTCCGCATCACCGCCACAATTTGCCTTAAACTTTAATTCAGTTCAGTTTCAATCACTTTAGTTCGGTTTAGTTTAGTCACTTCAGTCCAGTTCTATTAAGGATCTATTATCTAGAGCTTGAAATTCGAGAGCTCAAGTAGCTCTAGAAAGGAGAGTTCAAAATATGGAGGGTAATGGAAATCGAGAAGTTGTCCATGAGGTAACACAAAAATGTAATGCATCTCCACCGACACTGCAACTAGTTTCTAAAGTGTAGGAGATGGTCATCACTCAATTGAAATCTATGAAGCAAAAGATGAGTGCTTAAGTGAATAGCGAAGCGAACAAAGTTTATCTTTACAAGGAAGTGAAAGAGCAAGAATCTCATATGAATAATAGAATGATCCTATGCGTTTGGGATTTAAAAGATGGATGCCTTCATGATGATGAAGAGAAAGACACTGACAATATAATCCTATGCCTTAAGAAAGAAATACCACAAGTTGAATGGGACGAGAATGATGTAAGAAATATCTGTCAAACTCGCACTCAAGCACAAGTTTACTCAAAGGGAGGGCAACAAGAGTTAAGATCATGAGATAAACAAATAAGCTGAGCAGCACAAAGACTTGGATATTTGAGGAGCTCACTCCCACTTGGCTCAAACAAGGAAATATTGAACTCACCAAAGTAAGGGAAGCATGCAGACTAGGCATATTCAAAATCCCCCACCCCAACCCACTCACTCATGGTTTTTTCTAAATCAAAAAATCAGATCAGCTACTAATCTGTGCATCGTTTTGAACTCACATCAATTGCATCGCACTCCTAATCTCGTTGCCTCAAATGGGTGGCACACTTACACAGGAAGGCGATTGAGGGGGACTCATTTGTCTACAGGACTTTGTGCCATGTCCCTCCCAACCTGCTCATCATCAGAGTCCTCAAATGGTTGCCCCCTCCCTCTTTGCTTTGCTTCTGCCTTGCCTGTAAGCTCTGGCATTCCTCAATCTCATCTCCCCGTCTCGCTTCACCCCCTCACCCCACCCAACCCCCCTTGGCTTGTCTTGCATCACCCCTCTCCCCACTTCACGATGGCCTTCAATTTTTGCTTCTAATCTTGGCTCCCCAAACCTCTCCCCTCCTTCATTCTCCATCACCTCTGCACCTGCTCATCCCATACGCTCTTGCTCCATCTTTTTCCTCATCAACCTTCATTCTCCATCACCTCCGCACCTACATCTTGGCTCCCCAAACCTCTCCCCTCCTTCATTCTCCCAGGCCCCTCCGCTTCTTGCATTATTGTCCCCCTTTTTACCCTTTCCACACCTCTTCCCTTCGCTCCTTGTTCCTGATTTTGCTCCCCCTTTCCTCTTCTCTTGTTCACACACCTCTTCTTACAAGTTCTCTAAAACATGTGTTTTTTTCTGTTGGAACTACTAAGAACTCACTTCTACCTCCAAGGAGTTGGCCTAGTGGTTTGGGCATATAGTATTCATTGGGGAAGAGAGGTTAAGGCTTCCATAATAGGTCTAGCAAGAGGCTATGGAAGTCTAAGGGAGGTATACTTGCACTCTCTTTGTATGATTGAATTTTGGGCCTATTAAGGGTCTAAGGTCCTTTTGGCTAATCTGGTCTAAGGGTCGCTCTTACTTTGTTCTGGTCAAGCTAACCGCATTAGAAAGTAGAATTTTGTGTTAGTTGTTAATGGGCATTAAAGATTGCCTTTCTTTAGTATGACCTCAAACTCACACACAAGAAAGAAGCGGCATGCTTGAATCTTACGCTCCCCATCTTGCAAGGCAATGTCACCTTAGGTTGCAAGGCAAAAGCTTAGGCTAGGTTTGTTCGGGCCAGCACAATAGCGTAGGCTAGGTTTAGATGGGGGCGGTAGCCAAAATGCTTTTTGGGAGGAAGGCTATCGTTGAGTAAGCGCTTAATACAGGATGCCTGAACATGGGGTTAGTGCTGGACATACCTTCCCTCCCCCAATCGCCTTGTCCCCTTTTGGTTTTGTGCATCCGTCCCTTTGCTTTTGCGTGTCTGCCCTTGTGTGAACCCAGCCTTAGAGCGCTTCCTTGTGTGAGAGAGAAGGTTGGAAGAATGTTCAAAACATAACCCCGTGTGAGGCACTAGCACTTCTGCAGTGTGATCGCTATAAGCTTGGCCCAGAAATTGTAAGACTTGGGAAGCTCTTGGGTGGTGGCTTTCCTTGATCTGTCAACGCATCTCCCTCAGCAGACCAAGGTTGAGCCGGAATTCCAAATTTTCCCACAGGTGGCCTGGTGCAAGAATGCCTCCTTTCCTCGAGCGATCCTCAAAGCTTTCGAGGTGAGTGAGTGCAGGAGTGGCACTAGTTGACCACCTAGCTCCCTATTAACCAAAAAGATGTAATTTGGAACACTAGTAGTGTTGAAGCTTCCGGAAAACCCCAACAAAGTGCTTTCCTTGAGAGGTTTGAGCACGGAAGACTGCAAGTTCTTGTGGCTGGCTATGGCTATGGATCCTCCTCCTCCCTCCCTCCACCTCCATCCTGCCGATGCTCTGCATCTTGTCAAGCAAGGAGCTTCCCTTTTCATCCTCGACATGCCTCCCCACACTCTTTTCGGCCTCGACCTCCAGTTTTTCTCTGTCGGTCCTCTCTTCAAAGGCGTCAAGATGATCCCTCCCGGTCCCCACTTCGTTTATTACAGCTCCACCTCCAACCATGGCCCTGAATCCTCCCCCGTCTCTGGTTTTTTCATCCACCCCCTTCCCGGGGACGTCATCGTCCGACGATGGGATGCCCCGGAAGAGCAGCTGCTGAAATTGGCCGACCCGGACGAGGAAGAGCGCTACCAGCTCGCAGTGAAGAACCTGGAATTTGATCGCCATTTGGGTACGTATGATGCCCACCATTACCAGTCATGGAAACAGCTTACGAGCTATCTCACACCGAAAACGATCGAGCGCTTTGAACCCGTTGGTGCAACTATCTCTGTCATTGCCGAAGCAGAATTTGCAGATAAACAGGCCAAGACTCCTGCGGAAAGGCGACTCTACGAGCACCTGGCGAAAAATCGGGATCTGCATGCCCAGAAATTTCCTCTTTCGGTTGCCAGTACCCCCGTGGGAGGGAGAGAGGCCACTGGAAGGTGCTTCTATACGCAGCTTCCTCACCTAGTGAGACGTCCTGGGGCAAGTGGAGCAGAGCTAACAGCACTGAATGTTGATAAGAGTTCTGTACTCGAAGGTCTGTTGAAACACCAGTATGAAGGGTCGGAAGATTTGCTTCTTGGAGAGCTCCAGTTTTCTTTTGTAGCGTTTTTAATGGGACAGTCCCTTGAGTCTTTCAGCCAATGGAAGTCCATTGTGTGCCTGATGCTCAGTTGTGAAGAGGCCCCTCTGAGAAAACACACTCGATTATTTGTGAAGTTTTTGGAGGTCGTGTGCTTCCAGTTAAAAACTAGCCTAAAGTCGGGAACAATGAAGTCAGAGTCACCATATCTGGATGATACGTGGTTTTCCAATGACAACTTCTTGCGATTGCTCTTCAAAGAGTTTTACCAACTCGTTACAGAAGCCCAACCTGTAGATGGAGATCTTTTAAAGCACATCAGAAGGCTGAAAAGCATATTGGAGTCTTTGTTGGGTTGGAATTTGGAGCTTGAAGAGGGAGATCCTGCAAGTTACGACGAATATGCACCCGTGGTCGTCATGGAAGCAGAGGCACACGAAATCGAATGAAAAGAATAAGAATTATTATTGGGTATGACGAAAGTACATTTCAACTTTTGATTTTGAGAAGCATATTCTGGGTCAAAGTTCTTCTGTACTTCTCCACACCTGTCACCGTCCTAGGGTAGGCTTATTGTCTGTTTGAAGTTTTGTGGGTAGACAAACAGAGGAAACTCCTGGGTTGTTGCGCCCCCCCCCTCCCCCCTGCACACCCCCCTTCCTAAGGCATCATCCCCAAGCCTGACGTGCTCTCCTAAAGCTTGAGTGGGCCTTGTCTATGTGGCCCGCAATCACGCCTCCTTGCTGCCATTCTCTGGACAGTCAATTCCAAGGTAGTGCTTGCTATGGTTGATAGACCTCCCTGCTGCTCTACCTCCAAAGTTGTCTTCTTTTGCTGCTTCTACGCACCAAAGATCGCTCTATGTAGGTCTGCTCCTTTGTGTGCTGCAGGAACCTGCAACAATGCTGAGATCTCTTCTTGCTGCAAATTGCCTCTCTCTAGAACATCCACTTGTGGGCTGGATTGCTCCCTGAAGGGGCCTCAAGTTCCCAAGACCTGATCTCAATGGCGTGTGCAAATGCCCCAGCCAAGGGGGCCTTTTATAGGCTGCTTCCCAGCCAACCAAAAATACCAACCAGCCGACCTGGTCAGCCACCTAACCAGCCAGCCAACCAGCCAATTGGAGCTGGTTCAAACTGATCAGACCCTAGACCAGATCGAAGCCCTCAAATAGGCGTTTTTTTGCTGCATGGTAGATCTGCCTCTGTTCTCGAAATTTATGGCCTGATCTCATCATCTTCTCCAGGTTCTGCTGCAACCGGACTGTCCCAGACTGCTGTGCCAGTGTTCCAGCAGTAGTCCCTATGTACCAAACCTTTCCAGCCCTTACAAGTCATGGATAACACAAGTAGAACAACCTGACAACATGCCAAGCAATGCATTCACATATATCCAAGCCATTACTGAGCCCAAGGGCCACATACTCTATGTTCCGGAGCGCATCATGGGTTTCAGGGATCACGTACTCTGAAACAAAGTCTACACTGAGTATCTTATCAAGTGCCAGGGACTCCCTGAGGATGAGAACTCATGGCAGCCAGAGAGCATTGTCCAAGAAAACCTCTCCTACCGGGGTGATTATTATTTGCTGTTTGCTGCACCTATTTAACAGCCTGCATATGAAATTTTAAATTCTATGGGAAGGAATGGCTGTAATGAAGGGGAAAAAGAGGCCAAGTTAGAGGCCCTTTAGGTGGAAAATGTGGAGGGACTATGTAAGTCTCCATCCACCCCCTACTATGTACCTTTTGATGTGACATCTAATCCTATCTACTCTCCCTCCTCCTTCCTGCTACCTGCAGTCTCGTAGCCTCTGCCACAAACAAATATAAAAAGAGGGGCAAGAGGGACACATGGACAATACTTGGTCATTTCAAAGACATTTGTCAATAGGTGGCTCATCATGATAATGCCACATTTCATTGATGTGGAGGATGTCTATTTCAGATGATAGAAGTTAACACATTGCTTGACATTGAGCTCCATGGTTGAATTTAATATGTTAAATGCAATACTCTAAATGTTAAAACTCTCATTGAAATTATTCTTTACAATTGAATAGCAATGTTAAACGAGAATGCAAGCCATTGGCTATTGATTGTAGCAATCAATACATTGCTTATAGTTATCCTTGACAATTGTATGGCAATTCTAAATGCAAACTATGTTTCAAATTTCTTCTAATGATTGAAAATGGCTTTACATTTAAAGACTGCGTAAGGATTTCCAACCTCACAAGCCCCTTATTAAAAAACAGAGGCGACACCTATGTCAGACCATGCATAGGTAGCTTCTAGATTCAATATGAGAAGAATTATTGCAAGACAAGATGTGCTAGGTCCTGTATACAAATTGTATTGGCTTCATCTCTTAATTGAGCCTCCTCAACAACTCATGGGGTGCAGTTTCTTAGTATTCTTTGATCCTCTTCTTCAAGCTAATTATTGGAATCTAAATCAAAATGTGCTTGTACCATGTCATGCGTTACATCATCCTGCTCATGAGTTCTCTCGTCTTGTGTAGGTACATATTCCCATCCTTGGGCTTCCCTCATGGTCATTCTCCTCTTAAGGCACATACTACTTCAATAGTTTTGATTTATGTAACTAAGGTAGCCTACAGCCTGCTAGCTTAGGTCTAATTCACAGCCTAATGGTGTAGAAATACCAGCAAATGAATGCAAAGGTAAAGTACTGCATGTAAGTTGCAGAAATTCAAGAGCTGAACCATCAAAGTACTTGGCATGTGTGTAGATCCATAGCTAGTAAGGGCTGCACCAGCAACAGGGCTAGGAGAGGATTCCTAGGCTAGGAGAAGACATCCTAGTTCAGCTTAGAGGTATTCAAGCTTCAGCTGTAATGAGTGAACACAAGTTTGCATTAAGAATACATCGTACAGCAGAGCCTCCTTTTATAGGTGTGGGCCTGGCATCAATTTACAAGTCTACTTAGGGGATGGCAGGCCAGATCTGGAGCTCCCCAGCCCTATAAATAGGCCCCCATTGGGAGGGGGTTAAGGATGGACTATGCTCCTGTAAGGATTATTTTTGAGCGGTGGTAAGGTGTTTGTGAAACCATCTGTCAAATGTGTGGGATTTCTGAGTCGCACTGCCTTGTGAATGAATGCGCACAGGTTGCTGTTACACAGTTAAAATGCTACTTTTATTGCTGAAGTAGTGCTCGTAGCCTCTGCCACAAACAAATATAAAAAGAGGTGCAAGAGGGCACATGGACAATACTTGGTCATTTAGGTGGCTCATCCACATTCATTGATGTGGATGATGTCCATTTCGGATGATAGTAGTTAACACATCGCTTGACATTGAGCTCCCCAGTCGAATGGAATATGTTGAATGCAATACTCTAAATAACTAGCAATGATCAAATCTGGTCCTAAATATCATCTGAGCAAGTAGGGATACTGATCTACTATGGAAGAGGGCTGCCATGAAGACTCACCATCTGGACCCTGGTAATCCCCTCCATTTGAAGTACTGCTCAATGTAGGATTTGTTTCTGAGGATGAAGTCTCTAACTAAATCCAAGGATCTACTCATAACCTGATCTGTGGAAACCAGTGATGCACCCTTTGGAGTACCCAATTTCTTTGGATCTGTAATTGCTGCTGGCTTATTATGAATACCAGATGGTTGATTTCCTCTCATGCCCTTCAGTATTCGAGTGCTAAGCTTTCAGAATTGACTCACAAGGTGAGACGCATCGGTACTACCCATGCAACTTTTTATGTGCCTGTCCAGATTTGTACTCATTGCATTTGCTGATACAAAAACAACAATGGAGGCAAGTGAATGTGAGACATTATCTCAAGGTGCCTTGACATAACTAAAAACACTATTGCAAAGTGTCACTATGAGATAAAAAGCATGCAAAAAGAGGCCTAAATTTAAGGGTATTTTTCATAGCAATTTTGAAAGTTTCCAACATTTACGTAATTCTAAAAAATGTAATACATAATTAAAAACACTATTTGCATAGTATCTCTATGGGAGCAAAATCATGCAAAAAAGAGGTCTAAATTAATAGTATTTTTCATAGCAATTTAAATTTTTTTGACATTTGATGTAACCATCCATAAATGAATACGTTTCATGTCTTGCAACATAATTTAAGATCCCATCTGTAAATGGTATTAAAAATGGCTAAATAGTTTGAGCATTCAATTTTTGATAATCCACATACAAGTTCACCATTCTTGTTTGGTACTATCATAATGGGAATAGCATAAATAAATCCTGCTTCACATAATCTGGATTCATTCAGTATCTTTATTGCCAAATGGGCTTGGCATTTTCGGATGTAAGGAATTGCTACTTTTGACTTTATCCCTATCATCAATGCAAGGGCTTGGGCATCTTTGTCCTTTCCCGCTTAGAAGATCTACAACAAAAGATAACCTTACCCAACACATCCTTGACTTTCGCAGCCATTGGATTCACTCGTCATGATCTTCCATAGTTTCTTGGCCACCAGATGGCTCGAGATCTTTACCTTCTAGATGCGATAATTTGTCCCGTCCAGCTTTTCCGTCTCTCCAAAATTTGGAATTGGCTGTTGTATTGACAGCAAGGACTGTGGTCCCACGGCTCCCATTCAGATTCTTTGAAACACCGACCTCAAAACCTCCACCACCAGAACCTTTCTTTGCCGACATAGCTTCTGAAAATCACTTGAGCAAACAAGAAGAATTTTTTGTAGCAACCAAATAGACTCTATGCCCACTTGCTTGAACCTGAGTCACCCTCCTCGCAAGGGCACAATCCTCCATACGTCAAAGACGATTCCCTAGAGCCTTGAATCAAGGCAATCCTTTAGCAAGGTCCTTGCCTTCAACCTCCACCACTTGTGAGTCTCCTTCCGGGGTCCGATATGTATTACTCAGATTTTCGTCTTTCCTTTGACTCCCACTCTCATAGTTACTATTAAAAAGGGTTGAAACACATGCGCAACTTGGCACCACATACACGATTTGCTAGCAGCATTGATATTGACATCATTGGAAAGGTACTACTAGAGTCAAGGTAGCATGTTGATAAGATAACTTTGAGCTTCTCTTACGGTGGGGCACTACCTTGCAAACCAAGTGTTGACTCTTCATGGACACTTAAAGTATGAGAACTTCTGTTAGAGCCTCAATTTGAGAGTCAATAATGCTTTCTCTTACAATGAGGAGAAAAGAATTCTGTTTTTTGAGTTTCTGTGAGTGCGTTTAAGAAAGTGTCAGTGTTCTTAAGTAAGAAAGAGAATGAAAAGACTTCATTGAAGCTTCTACCTCTTTTTGAGGTTCCTACAAGAATTCTATATGATACAATGCAAGTTTCAGAGCCATGTACAAGTTATCTCGTGTTTTGTACTATTATGGCATCTATTGCTCTTTCATAATTCATTTTTCAACTTGGGAACATCTATTTGGAAAAACAAATGCGTATGTGACAAGATTTTGCCTCATACAACATTCCACTTTTGTTTTGGAGCATCAAAGTAACAATAAACCAGACAACACAAAATTTGAAGCTTGACATTAGATATTTTCAAAGAGAAAGAATAGCGAATAAGTGGTCTCATTGACGTGCATGTTTTTTCATCTAACAGTGAAATAAATTGTTTTAAAGGCAGGCAGCATAGTGGGACAAAGTGAAAAGCTGCACTTTTGTTGTTAGGCTCGGCTCTCCTTCAACCACGTGTCATGCTCTTTTTATAAATCATTTATTCAACTTATTGTATGGTCATATTTATTTTTCATCACCCATGAAATCAAATAAACATATCCATTCTTTTTATTCACCTTATTATATGGCCAGTTGTAGGATATCCAAAGCGATCTTCTATCCCCGAAAACAAAATAGGAAGAGTCAACATTCATTTCAAGTTTTTTGGTCATTCAATCGATTGATAAAAATTAAGATTTCAATAATTTCTTTTGATGCTACGTAGAAATTCAAACCACGCCTTGCGCCATACTAGTTTCCACACGTAAACTATGTGTAGCTGCATCAAGGCACAACATCTATGGAATTCGAAATCATCCATGGATGCCATTCCCATTCCTTGGACAATTTCCTCGAGGTTGTATCACATTTACTATCCCTCACATTTTCTTATGCTCATCCGTTGTGCGTGAAACGATTAACCGCCTCAGGCACCCTTACTGCTTACATTCATTGCATATTTGATTGAGCAATCGTCTATTTTTTTCATATGCAGCTGTTGCTTTCTTGAGCTACGTGTTCATGGTTTCCATTTATTTCCATACATAATCTAGTGACCGATTGGATGTTGAAAGTTTGGGCGGTGGTCGTTTTTGGCTTGCAATTGCCATCTTGGAGATTTTCTCACTCCAACACTCGCTTAATTTCTCTCTTATATAGACTATAGGTTTCGCAGATTGCCTGTGCTCACCTTCAGCTTCAAATGTTGTCTCGAAGAGGTGGTTGACATAATTATTAAGGTTTTTATATTAGTAGTGAGTTGATGCTCATTGAGATTATCTTTGATCAATATTGCTCCTTTATGGTGTTGCAATTTTTTGGTCCTCCACCTTCACGAGCATTTTGTGGGGATATTCCTACGTAGAACTACTAATTTTGACCTACTAACTTACTTATTAGATATGTTTCATTTTCAAAAATCTTAGATTTAATGCAGCATTCATTTGCTTGGGAGTGAAATTGGATGCTATAATTTTAGATTTTAGTTTAATTAATATAGCCAAGGCAAATTCTTAAACACAATGAGTCCTAGTTGCATTTTGTATTGAAGTGATTGCTAGACCTCCTCATCTTTATAGAATTGTCTCGGCCTAGTCTATTGGACTTTTTCATAACAAAGACAGCTTGGTACAAAGGTTTCGTTAGCGCTCCGAGAGGAAAAAAGTGTCTTGTATTAAAGTGTATTGAATTTTTATTATAGCATGGAGAGGTTCTCTTTGCTTTACTAATCCATGCTTTTGATTACTATTGGATGCTTATCTTTTGAATCCTAGTAAATGTCTTATCATGCTCTAATTTGGACTTGCTAGCTAACTATAGTCCCTTTGACAAAAGCCAAGTGCGCAAATACTACCAAGACAACTCCACCTCCTTGCAGTGGTTCCCTCTTGTTTAAGATGCATTATCATACGAAAGTAATTCATTGAGTTCAATAGAGTTAGTGACTTTGTGATAGGAGAAAGTAGGCAAGAAGATGGTCCTACCAAGTTCAAGGTTTACTCTAGCAAAAGTAGAGTAAGATCATATCACAAAAGGATCTAAGAGAAGTTGGTTGAGAGAGACAACACGAGTTCAATTTTTAAGGTTTCATTTGTGTTTTTCATTCTTTGACTTTGCATTAATAAGGACTTCTCATCTCTTTATTGGTATTGGTGTGGATTTGGTCCCCAAGATAAGAGCCATGTTCCTCGACAAGTGCTAGACATGGTGAACCACCTTCAAACTTATAAGGGTAGTCAACCCAAGGCTGGTAAAAATTTACTGGGATGCAGGTGCCATTTTTTGATACATAGATTTTGTCACTTTCCAAATGTTGCATCGATTAAGTACTATATTGAAATGCAACATGTTGATAAGAACAACAAAATTGCACATGGTGTGCAATACAAGGGGTCCAATACAAAGGCAAATCTTGACTAAGCACCATGAATTTCTCGACAAATAAAAGAAGTCTGGGTGTTCCATGAATTATCTAGGGGATTTACCCCTAAATAGGTTTGGGACCAACACATCCAGTTCTTGCAAACATGAGACACATCCAATAATTTTCATAAGAATGCTTGGAAGATAGACAAAGATGAGGTGAAGAAAACCCCCAACAAAAAAAAAAAGAAAAGAAAAAGCTACGACCAAGTGAGCTTCATCCATTTTTATAGCAAAAATGAGCTTACCATTTGACTCTGTACAATGAATGAGAAAAATAGTTAGGATATCAAAAAATGTAGTTAGGATATAGAAAATGAAACTAAATAAATTGCAATGCAAAGATGAAGTTCCTCTTACCATCGTCTCTCATTCCATAGAATTTCAACATCCAAGTAAACATTGTTGAAAGCATTCATGTCAAATGATTACACACCATATTTATTTTAACTCTTGCTAGTCATAAGGTCCCACTTACACAATGGTATCCACCAAGCATTTCTCTAGCACATCTGTTTGTTTCTTGCCATGCAAGCTTTGCAAATCAAGGTGTGGGTAGTGGCATTATAGACTTCTTATACTTTCCCACAAGAGCAGACTTGAAAATTTAACATAGATGCGTAAGATTCTCGACTTACTAGCAGCAACATCACAAGATCCAAATATGTCCTTTGAATACACAATGCCCTTCAAGTCCTTCATCGCCTCTCTAGCAGCTTGCACATGCAAGCATTTGTGTCTTGGGTCATTCAACATCTCAATCACAAATGGCTAGAGGGCATGAATAGTTAATATCATCCATATCCATTCTTCTCATCACAATCTCCATGAAGCTCCTAAAGAAAGCACACGTGAATCTTAGCAGAAACGATGCAACACCATAGTAAGAAGTTTCATTGAAACATTGGGGAACCAATCTTGTAGCCCAGATTCAACTCCTTTGAGCACCACTAGTAGGTGCCAATGCATTCCATAGATCGTCATTGTTTTTTCTTATCCTTTAATCCTTTTGGGTGTTTCCTTGATCTTTTATACTCATTCTAATATCTTCTCCCATTCTTTCTCTATGGCTAATTGAACTTGGAAGCATAGATCTTTCCAAATATTGTTTTGTTGTAGCTAGTTTGTATTTCTTGCAATTCCTATTGCTCCAAGTCCAATGCATGTCACTCCATGGCCAATTCATTAGCTTTGTTATAAGATCTTTGTTCTATCTTTAACGATTCTTTATAGATCTACGCATTACGACAATGATATTATTTCCCAAATGTGCTAAGTGTTCTTCTTGGGATCTATGCACCTTGCTTGCTTACATAGACATTTCCTGAGCATGGTCTAATCGATTGTAAAGCAATCAAACATGTCCATTGCCAACAAACCAAACAAGATAAAAAAGAGGGTTCTTTTGGGTGGCAAGGTCCATAGGTTACAAGGTTCTTTACACCCAAAGGTAAAGATGATTCTTTTCTTGCAAATAAAGACTATGGAGCACGATTTTAGTTCTCCTTAATCCCAAAATGTGTGTGCTTGCATATTGAGCCTTCAGCTGTAAAGTTCACATGGTACTTTTTGAGATGTCATCAAATGGTGCCATGAGTAGGAGTATAGTGTATGGAGAGCTTGGGAGTAAGACAAGAATGAAGAAGAGCATGTAGGCATGGAGCACTAGGCATAGAGGAGAAACAACTTGCAGGCATGGAGAAGGAACAGGCATAGAAGAGCAGCATGTAGACGTAGAGGAGGAGGAGGCAGATGGCGGGAGGATGAGGACCTAAGAATTCAATTTTGATTTGAAATTTTGAATTAGGAAGAGGTGGCCTCATCCATCAATGATTTGTAAAGGTGTAGCATTAGAGCCATATGATTATGGCACTTGCGATGGCTCGTGGTGGCTTATTGCAATGATGCCTCAAGAGTGGCATGGGGTGGCAACATCATGCTCTCAGAACTCTCATGATCTTGCTTTATCTCATGCATGCAAACCATGTCTCTCCCACTAGGTGCCATTGGGTATGTGTGCGCTTCCAAAGAAAGACACTCCCATTAAGAAAAACATGGGGAAACACCTTGAAAAGATAGGGAAAGGACTAAGTATTCTTTGACTTTTCTTTTCATATTATGAATAAAATAGGATAGATGTAAGAGTGAAAGAGAGGAGAGAAAAAGTAGGATAAGGAAGAGAAAGAAAAGGAGGAAAGGGGAGAGAAAGAGAGAGAAATAGGTCAGGGGGAGAGAAGGAGAAGAAAAGGAAAAAAAGCAAAGCAGAGAGAAAAAGAGAAGGAAAAAAACACGTTGAAAATGAAGAGGAAAGGAAAAAGGAGGAGAAAAAAAGCAAAAAGAAATAGGAGAAAGGAAAGGAAAAAGAACGAAGAGAAAGCACAAATGGAAAGACAAGGGGAGAAACAAAGAGGAAAATGAGGGGGGAGAGAAGGATAAAAAATTTCAACCAAAACAAGAGAAAAAAAAAGAGGAACTAGAAAAGAGAGAGCAAGAGAGAAAGAAGAAATGGAAGAGAAGGAAAGGAAAAAAAGAAGAGGGGGGAAAGGAAAAATGAAAAAAAAAGGGGAGAGACAAACATGAAAAGGAGAGAGGAGAAAAGGAAGGAAGGAAAAAAACCTTCATCTCAAAATAATAAAACATAAAATGGATAAGTACTTACCTTTTGTCTTTGGAGTGGAGTTGAACAAGCTAGAGTGGAGGAGTTCATGCGCAAGCAGAGAAGTCCAAGCCCAAGCTTTTGCATGGCCACCTTTTGTCTTCAAAGTGGAAAGAAGGGCGAGAGGCTATTGGAGAGGGGATGTGGGATTGATGGAGGGTAAAGGGTAGGTTAGAATGTGAGCTTGTACCAAAGAAGGAAGATGATTAATAATTGTGTGGCCTCACAAAGGGTATGATCCCTAATTCAGAATAAACATGTTGGCAAAATCATCAAAATATGTATAAAAATGATAAAACCATCGAATTATCTTAACTAAGCCTTCTTAAGCAGTCCTAAGGACTTACCCTATACAATTATTTTCTCTTAATGTATAATATCAATTGGCTAAATGAATTTCAATAGTAGAGGGGCATTGCACATAACAATATTTGCATCTCATTTGCATGTAGCATTTATTCATACCAAAAGGTGTCCCATTTGGAACTTCTTAGACCATTCTATATGCTTACTCTATGAGAACCTTGCTGGTTTAAAGTGATAAATGTTACATGGAACCATAAGATGATAATTTGTAAGGTTGTAAATAGTCTTGGATAATAATGGGTCCTTGCATATATTTTGATTCTAGGACTAACAAAGATTAGGATTGCCATGGCCCAATTCAATTGTTAGCCACTTTATATGCATAATTTACAACGAAAATATAGGTTCTTCGGGTGCAAAAATCATATCCAATAACACATAGTAGTGACAATAAATGATTAAAAAAGGGTGAATTGATTATAAAGGACCATTTTACAAATCACATGCATTTATAAAGTCGCATGCCCTACTATGGTCTCACACAAAAATTAGTAGCCACATCAATTTCGAGGACCCTTGGAAAGGTTCATCGATATAGCTATTACACTTCTATATTTATCGAGCTTATTCAATGGTTAGGGTTTCTTGTTTGAAGCTATTTGGATAACTACTATACTTTCTATAGTACTTGTTTATTATGTGCGTAATTATCTTTAAGGGGGGGAAATTTTATAATTTGTAGATGTCACCAAGCACCCAAGATGTGACAAAATCATTTTGACGTCTACATGAGAAGATATTTTGTAAATGTGCGCAACATGAGGATGCCATAAGTGGAGAACACATAGCTAGTAAGCATATTTGAGACTAGGAGTTACTTGAGCCATGTGCAAAATGATGAGGAGGTATGAGCATCAGGGTTCGTACTTGTAAAGATCACCGACCATGTGTGAGCAACATTCTGTGAGATTCAAAATTTATTTTAATATGTGGATATTATATTTTATGGTGATGAAGGGGAACTAGATGAAAGGTGACATGTACATTGCATTATCACCCTCATGAATCACAACTAAATTGTAACAAAGTGTAAATTTAAACTCAAGAAAATTATTTCCCCGTTCAACTAAATTGTAACAAAGTGTAAATTTAAACTCAAGAAATTTATTTTCCCATTCTCAAAACACCCAAAAGAAAATGTTATGCTTCAAATTCTCAAAACAAATCAAGGCCAAAAAGCAAAGATTAGCATTTTGCAATTCTCCACTGTAAAAGAAAAAGAAACATCCCGGAGTGAGATTGAGGCCTGGTGTGTGGGGGAGCTATGGCGTCTGATGAGGAGTACGTGGGGTTCCTTAATTATACCTTAAAAAGATTAGACAAGCCTTCACTTTAAACAAAGAGACGGTGAGAGAGATCCCAAAACTTATCAACAAAGAATGACGACATATTTTAAAGCAAAGCACTGTTTGTTTCTTGGAGCGGGGTAGAAGGCATGCCGACGTGTTAAGTGTTGGCATTGTGGGTGTAGTAGGAGTAGCGCTATACATATTGTCCACTGATGTGACCTTGTCAAGGAGGTGCTCCGGGCAGTCGAAGAGGAGGGCAATGTAACACCGTCAAGGAAGTAATGAAGTACTACTTAGGGTTGGCAGTGCGGTCACTTGAGTCTTTTTTTTTGGGGTGTCTCTAATCTAATTCATAAGATGTAGTACTTGGACTCACCTTTTTGAGTTTTTGTATAACCTTTTTTCTTCCCCTTTGATATCGTGCTAAACGTCTTCACAAAAAGGTAGTTTCAGTTGTTTGTCTAGTGTGATTTTGTGTTTATTTATGTAGTTTTGATGGATTAATGGTAGTTTCAAATTTACATTTGGTTTAAGAATTTAAGAGCAACTTCTTGTGTTGTAGATGAAATGGCATGAATAAGAATTGTTGATGTGAAATTCTTGTTTTATTTACCCTAGTTTGCATATTTATTTCATTAAAATGGCTTCACATTTAGATTACTCTAGTTTGTGCATGATTATAGTGCTTGATAACGTCTTAAAGCTGTGTCGCATTAGGGCATTTGGCACACTCTCTTTTTCACTGCAAAGAGGTGATCCGAAACTCCCAGACCCACGTGGGAACTATTTTCATGTCATGCTTGAAAACATGCGAGATTATCAAGTGCGTTGTGCAGAAGTGTTCTGAATGTTTGTACATAAATGTGTGCAAAGAGAATACAAGGAACGCCTGATATCTTCAATGCAGTGTACACATGCACATTTATGATTTACAAATGATGGCAAAAATGCTTAAATGATTGAGAAAAACATCCATGCTGAAACTGATGTGACTTCAAGATGAAGATGCAATGCTTCCACTGCTGCAGGAGAATATTGTGTATCCTTCCTAAAGTTCAAGGAGGGAAAACATCTGCCTCTCAAGTTTCAATGCGATGCAATGTCTAGCAATCTTTGGTTACTTTTCAAATATGTTCCCTATTAAGAGAAATTGGACAGCATCCACTACATGTTTACATCAATTTTTGCCTAAAGATGTCCCCCTCCTCAATTCCTTCATTGCTTTCCTTTGCGATGCTTCCACTGCTGCAGGAGAATATTGTGTATCCTTCCTAAAGTCCAAGGAGGGAAAACATCTGCCTCTCAAGTTTCAATGCGATGCAATGTCTAGCAATCTTGTGGTTATTTTTCAAATATGTTCCCTATTAAGAGAAATTGGACAGCATCCACTACATGTTTACATCAATTTTTGCATAAAGATGTCCCCCTCCTCAATTCCTTCATTGCTTTCCTTTGTCTTTATTCCTCATCAAGTAAGACCTTTACTTTTTGAAGAGGAATTTATATTTGTACATGGATTCTGGATGGCTTTAATAGCAAACAGAACTTTATTCACCAAAGAAAAATTAATCAGTAGGCATATGTGTTCATGACTCGAAGTTCTCAACAAATCATTTTTTCAACCCAAAAAATGTTTACAGTAGAAACAAGAATCCG
Source organism: Dipteris shenzhenensis (assembly GCF_047967505.1). Classification (NCBI taxonomy): domain Eukaryota; kingdom Viridiplantae; phylum Streptophyta; class Polypodiopsida; order Gleicheniales; family Dipteridaceae; genus Dipteris; species Dipteris shenzhenensis. The sequence goes on from NC_141599.1 coordinate 13,326,796, forward strand.
ATTGCATGGTGCCAGTGGAGTACATGCTAGTCACCAAAATTGATGAGCTGGACTGATCTAATGGTGGGAACTATCTAGCCAAGTCACATTGCAGCATTACTGATCATTCCACTTGATTATCAGGAATGTCATTTGAAAGACATTTTTCTGTAAAATGGAACCCGTATAACTACCTTTCAAGAACACAGGAAATGTTCAGCTGTCATAGCTGTGTGTGTTCTTTACACTAGAGGTCAAATTTGCATTTGAACAGCGTACACCTTTGATTCCTGGGGAACTCAAGGATTGAACCATGCAATGGGACTAAATATTGAAATCTATATCAAGCACACATATCTTGTAAAGTATTATCCTTTTCCCTTTGGCTTGACGTCATGTAGATCTTCTTAAATTATTATTATATAAAAACTACAAAAGGATGAGAAGTAATTTGTTCAAATTGCCTTGCACGAATGTCACACCCACATTTTTTAACAAGCTATTGCTTCAGCGCTGCAAAATTTCATACTGCATCATATCTACATTCTAAGAACTAAAACTTTTCACTGAGCCTTAACTTCTGCAAAAATCAGCTATCAATGCTGTGACAGCCTCTGGCTTTTCTACATGAGGAAGATGGCCACAGTCACTAATGTTCACTAATTGAGCATTTTGTAAGTCATCCTTGAACCTCTGCCATATCAACAAAGTCACCCACATGAGAAATGACCGTACAGAAACATACCAACCCAACCCCGCCCCCCCTCTGCCCCCTTTTTCTTCCCCCTACTTCCGCTTTAAACAATCTAAAACAAAACAAAACAAAACACAGGGAAAACCCCTTCAAAAAAATATCAAGACGGAAAAACCTGTGGAAAGTCTTTGCTTAATATTTTGTCATTCTCTCCCCATATAACTAGTGTCTCCTTCTGAACCTGAAAACCGATGAAAAATAAACAACATTTGGCAAGGTGACATATCAGACCTGTTTCATAAATATGGATGATCCAAAAGCTGCAAAACCACCTGAAACCCGAAGGTCGAAATAAGTCTTCAATTAACAAACAATGGCAGCCACATATGCTCGGAAATCCATAAAGTTATGTGCATAGATATAATCCAAAAAACCATTGGACTCCTCTAGACATACAAACAGATCGAATGTAGCCATTTTTCCACGACCAAATCATGAGGATCAATTATTCTTTCTCAGGAGCAATATTCTCGACTTCACTTACATAATAGAGGAAAGAGAATGATCTCAATTACAGTTTGAAGTACAGTTCTCAGGAAGATATTTATTGCTTATAATCTTACATTAAATAGTTACAAGAGAGAACACAGACTGGTAGAGTCTAGTCTGAAGTACACATCTTACCACTATATAAAAGACAAACGCACTCCTGCTGGTGCCTGATTACCGGAAAATAAAAGTTGTTATGGCTGCTCTATGCTGGATTTTTCACAACGAGTCCATAGAACTACTCACATGCCCTCAAGAATCTTTCCAAAACACCGGATCATTCATTTAGGTGAGATTGTATACCAATCCAACTTCCTGGGCAGATATAGAAATAGATTTCTAGACAGAAAACATGGAAGTTCATACTGTGTACCGTTTATCCATGTAGCTCAGCAGTACTCTCACGAAGTTCATTTTATCTAGTCATCTACTATATACCACTGCACTTCCCTCCACAGATTTATACTCGAAAATTTCTGTATATGCACACATCCGTGCACAGAGGCAGGAGAATATCTTGTTTGAAAGAACATTATTTGTACAACTTAAAGCTTTAGCGTCTGTTTTTCTAGAAAAACATCCTCCTCTTAAGTTTAAAAACACAGTCAAGACTTGCATAGATCTAGAAAAAAGAATTTTCCTATGAATTTTCAATGACTCACCAAATCAAATTATATGAGGGGGCTCAAACTATTGCTACTGGATTATTGGTTGCTCTTGTATTTCTTCCTGGATGGATACCCTCCGTAACTGTTCATCTCCCCAACTTACAAATTCAATTTTTTATGAATGTGAATGAAAAAGAGCAGCCTTAAAATTGACCAGAATTACCATCCTTGGCAGCGCCAAGAGATAATCTTACTTTCTTGTATTTTGATAATAGGACTAAACTCTGTGTTCAATTGCTTCATGTAAAGAATCCTCTTTTGAAGAAAACACAAATGAGAAGCCTTCTGCAGACTAATCAAACTAAACCAATAGTAAATTGATCAAACTGCCTACGAATGCAGGATTGGTTGTCGTAAGTTGTGACATCCATCCTCAGCCAAAGAGAGGACCATCAGGTGTCGGAAGGTATATGTGACTATGAAAAATGTCAGGGCAATCGACCAGCACACGAACCCTGGTGGGCGCACAGCATCTCCCTCAAGGGAGACCATAGCTGCCATCAAAGGGGCCATTGGGACCTCAAGGATCTCCAACAACTGTCCAAAGGCTTTCCTCATAGTGTCAAGGTGCCTGATGAAGGCTCTAGTAGGCCTGGCAAACATGAGGTAAGGATTGAATTGTCATTCCAACACTGAGGCGAAATGTAGTAAGGATTCAAAAAAGCCTTCCTATAGCCATCCATCAAAGGAGTAGGCATTAAGGGTAATGACTAAAGCGGTGGCCTCAAGGGTGTCAAGATCCAAGATAGTACTGTCTGGGTATGCATCACAGATCTATTTCGCACTGTTACAGTCATGCTGCAACCTTTCTAGGTTGTCCCCCATCTGTTTACTATACTTCTGTTGTTAGATTGAAAATTTCTTCGGATTCTCCGGGCTGTCCTTCCTTTTCATTTGCTCATCTCTCTGCTCAGAAAGCTTATCAACTCTTGCTTACTCTTCTTGAAGAATGCTCTTTGTAATATAATAGCAAATGGATTACACCACAAAAAAAGTGGTGTGTGTGTGTGTGTGTGTGTGAGAGAGAGAGAGAGAGAAAGAGAGTGAGATGATATGATATGATTGTATTAAAGTCCTCTTCAGACCCTTCACGATGATCACTATCAACAGATAATGATCTTTTACATCCGTTCAAAGAAAAATACCCTATAGACTTGCTATGTAATTAGCGACAGCTGTGTGTTAGTCCAAGTACCTTGGCGGTGTTCGTAAACTTCTTTTAGACAACTTTCTAGCTTTGTAGGTGGCTGCTCTAATAGATTTTTCAGGTTGCCCCTGTTGTCATTGTATCTTTCTTTGATGCATGCTGCTCATTTTCCACCTCCCCTGCGGGGCAGATTTTGCATATTCTTTCTTCTCTTGGAACCTGGGTCTTGCCCACCTTCCCTTCTCCATCTCTAGATCATGTGAGCTGGTTCTCATTTTGCATATTAGATGCCTTTTACACATTGATAGGTCTTCCCCAAGGTATTTTACATCCCATAGTTGTCCATTGGATTATTTTCCTGTTTGTAGAACTGCATTTTTGCCCCTGGTCTTGCCATAACTTTGGCAGCTTCTTCTATATCACTAACTCATTTATCTCACATGCATCCTCTAATATATCAGCAACTGTTATACCCCTTAATTCCATCCATTTCATCCCATCTCGGTGCCATCCAGTGGTTTGTGGAGCTTGCAATGCAATATGCGGTTTCCTAGCTAGAATCTCTCTTTTTAAAATCTTCTCAACTTTGTTGAGGTAAGCCATGAATTGGCATAAATGCCTCCCCTTTGAGAGATATCATACCCATCTCAGCCAGTAGGATGGGGTAGGGTGTTTGAGCCTTATCCCCCAATTCACTTATGAGAAATCTCTTATATAAAATTTCTATTCTTTTCCAATAGGACCTAGAGAGCCCGAGAGCCCATGCTGGACACCCAAAAAGGACCATTGTTTGTAAAAGCATAGTCTAAAGAAACTTTCTCATTTCCCAATCCACAGCTGTGCCTTCCTGCAATTATTTTGGAAGCTGTACAAGCTTTTGAACCCCCTGGATTCTTCTTTCTACATGTGTTTCACTTGTAGTTATCGGCGAATTCCAGCCCTAGATATTTATATGAATTGACTATTTCCAAAGGCTCCCCTTCCAAAGTGACATCAATATGTTTATTGCGAGTCCTGATCACCATGGCTTTTGTCTTGGCTATGTTGACTTGCATTCCTGAGTGTCTAGAGAAGTCCCCAGTGAATTTAAATGTGCTTGTATTCTCTGCTTGCTCTTTACAAAGAAGACTACACCATTTGTGTAAATAAGCAGTAGTAGAGCATACCCTGCAATTTGGGCACCTTCTATGCTGTGCATTCTCGAATCTCATCCAATCTTCCATATCATCAATAAGAGAAAAAAAGATTTGGCGAGAGGGAACAGCCTTGCTACACCCCAATGTCATGTTTATGACAGTTTTCCCTTTGGAGCATGGTCCATCCACAAGTGGTTGTGCTAGCTCAGCTAATACTTTCTCATATAGATGGTATGTAGCCTCTCTAAGTTCACGAGGGACCCGGTATTTCTGTCTCTTGCGTGGAACCATGTCAAAGACTTTCTTGAAATCTGCAAGGCGACAAAATACATTCTCTTTTTTAGGCTTGGATACTTCTGATGCAGCCCTTATGGCCACCAAATGGTGTACTGTCAAGTGTTTGGGGCAGAGCCTTGCCTTGGATGGTGCCTTGACCCCCGATGTTTCCGCCCGTTTGCTGATTCTTTCTCAAGGATAGTGCCATACAGCTTGGCCATTAGGCTGCTCACCATGATTGTGCAGCATTTTTTTGCCATCTTGATGTCTCCTCCCTTGTGGATTGATACAATTCTGCAGAGTTAGCGGAGATGCTTACATGGAGAGAGAGAGAGAGAAAGAGGACAATGAAAATGCTCACGAGGCTTATGAATATGGCCCTAGAGAAATGGTTTCTGCTAGCTTTTTCAGCCTGTTCCATACCTTTGCTTCTGTTATGATGTTGTTGGCTACTTTGATGGAAAATTCATGATTTACTCTCTTCCCCTCCCTTTCGTAGAGGTCTTTGACGAACTGTATCACATCTTCCCATGTTGCTTTCCTCTCCTAAGGTTTTGTGCCATGTAATTGCTGAAAAAACTTCCTGAGGTTTTGTTTTAGCTCCTCGAAACTTTCAAGCTGCTTGATTTTAAGAAATAATCTCTTTTTGTGTCTCGTCAGCCATTTATACACTCGAGCTTTGCCCTTTTTCTTGGCTGTCTCTGCTGTTTTCCAAGCCATTGCATTGTAATATTCCTGGTCATATTAGTGCTTGCATGACATCCAATGCTCCTTCCCTTGCTTTTATCGAAGCATTTTGTGCTGTTATCTGCAAGAAATATGTTATGAATTTGTTCATTTCATGGCAAGTAGATGGTATTTGACCTTGTGCTAGTGCTATCTCTATTTCCGTCTGATACATATGAGCCTTTCTGAAATCAATCCTCAGCCTCGATGGCACAGTAATTCTCTGTATTTTTACAGCATTATTTGTTCCTATGATGCCTAGAGCCTTTGTCTAGGGTCAGACTTGAGAGTCTTCCCTTTGATCTTGAGGTACTTGAGTATGTGCCTTTGCATGCAGGCCCACGATTACATAGTCAATTACACTTGATCTTTGAGGGGTTTTGTATATTTGTCCTTCTGTTTCTTTGAAATATGAAGTGCCACTACAAATTTGCAATTCAAAGCATCCACATAGGGTGAGGAGGTGCCTCCCTATTTGGGTGCTTTCCCCAGCATCCCTTGATGTTCTTTTCCAGCCCTTTCTTCCTCCATCATCCTCTTCTATTTCTTCCTCCATATTATAATAATGCCTTGCTGTGAGCACAACCAAGATAATTGCATGCATGGCTATGTCCTCCCCCAAATGCATAAAAGCGTGTTCTCAAGATAGATGACTATTGTGTATGTAGATTGGTGATTGCGTGGGTGCAAAGTAGCATGCTGCCAGCACGACATTCCCTCCTTTGCTTCTATTTCCAACCACATATACCTTTGTAAGACTAGAATAAGTCCAATCATACAAATTTAGAATTTTTTGTTGTTCTAAAGATCAAAAATCTACAAAGAAAATAAAAGAGAAAATGAAAGAGAAGAAAAAAGCGGTAAACAAAAACTTTTATGAAAAGCAAAAGGAAGACATACTTAGCAAGCAAAGCAACACTTATGTCGTCATCAGTGCCCAAGCATAAGCAGCTATACTGGGTTTCTAAAGACCCGCGGAGTCTCTTGGGCAAACCCAGTGCTTGCTAAAATACGTCAAATAAACAAAAGAGAATGAAAACAAGAAATAAAGAAGAAACGAAGCAGGTGACTTAAGCAAAAATAAACAAGCAAGTCAAGAAACAAAAACTCTCTCTCTCTCTTATTTAAAACATATATTGCTTATGTGGGTCTTCTTTTATGACCTTGGCTATTGTGTGTGTGTGTGTGTGTGTGTGTGTGTGTGTGTGTGTGCGCGCGCGTCTGGCCTAGGAACTCTTAGAAAGCTTGAGAATGCTCAGCAATGGGAAAGCCCAAGTTGGGATGAGCTCCTTAAAAATTCCATGCTAAGATTTGGGACCTAGTGGGGAACAATATGCAATCGCCTCCTCCTATCCTTCTTTATATGCCCACCCTTGTTCTCTCACCCTGCTCGCACATGCTTCTACTCCCTCGCAAGCCACATACACACATACACGTCTAATTTTTACAAATCACAGACGTGTGCAGGCACACAGTCGCTCACAACACCTGAGTGTAATCATCTTTTTTTTTTTCCAAAAAAACAGTGCTAATTATATTACTTCGAGAACAAGATACAAGAGGTCAGCTTATAGCTGACGGGCTGCGTTCACAAACCGGACGCAGCCCTAAAAGGTAGCATAATAAATCATACTCTCACGGAGGGATATGATGAGTGTGAATGAACAGCCATCGGGGTGGTGAGTAGTGCCACCGAAGGCCCTGCGTAGTCTGCTCGAAGAAGAGGCCCTGTGTGTCCCAAGCCCGGAGGAAGCGTCTCCACTTCTCCTGACCGGCCCGGGAGTCTCCCTGAATCTGGTCCCACTGGCCTCTGAGGGTATGAATAATCTCACTCCAAATCTCCGCCATGATCTGGGCAGTCGATAAGGAGGTGCCACCGAGGATCTGCGCGCAGCGCGAGGTCCAGATGTGCCACCCTGTAATGCTGCTGATAATCTCCCAGACTGGCTGCCTCTCCCGGACTCCTGTATCAGCCTCTGCTAGGTGCTGTGGGATACCCTCGAGCGGCCCCCACGTCCCCTGTGTGATAAGGAAAGTGGGGTCCTGCTGGCATGCCTCGAATAAGTGATGAAGACCAGGTGCGGTGCTGCACCAACAGAACGCGCCCCAAGTGATCAATCCTAGCTCTGGTGCTGCGCGAGTAAGAAGCCCGAAAGTCCACCTCCACACTTCTTGGGCGCGAGTGCAGCTCCACATGGCAAATCTGACAGCATCCGTCCTGGCCTATCTGCCTCAACCAGCTCCCCACTGGAAGACCTTAGTGGGCAAGAAGCCACAGGAAGTATGAGATCTTCCGCGGCCGCCAGCTCTCCCACAAGGCCTTCCAGAATGCCTGCAAAAAGAACCTGGAAATACCCTGTGCGTACCAGCTGGGTCGCTGGGTGGGGGGGCGGCTCTGCATCCTCCCGAGAACTCGCCTGCCCAGAGTCGTGCTGTAGGCGAAGAAGGAAGTCAGCCCCTGTCCTGTCACAATCTCTGGCCACCACCACTCTCCTGGGTCCCAATCAAGCTCTGACAAGGCCCGCCCCTCCCAGAGCCAAAGACGCCAAAGCTGCAACTGGTCCTGCTCGATGCTAGGGTCGGTACGCCAGACCTTCCCCAAAAGGCCTACGACCCTAACCCTCTGCCACGGGAGTAGGGGTCGATGAGCGCCTCCTCTCTCATGAGTCGTCCATCCCCTGAAACCGCGAAGAAGAAGATAGAGGAGTCATCCATACGTCCTGCGACCACCAGTGGGATGCCACGGGGGGTGAACTGTCCCAGCCAGCGGGTGTCACCAGGCATGAGGACCTGAGGCTCAGGTGGAACCAACCAAGCAGCTGGGATCGCACTGTCGATCTCCGTGCGTCTCGCCTGGACTCCACGTGCACCTCCAGCTGCGTCTGCAAGATCAGCCATCTCCAGATGTCTGTACGTATCCCTCCAAACTCGAAGGGACCGGGCTGGCCCCCTCATCCAGCCGTCCCACCTGATATGTGATCTCTCCCCCAACTGAAGGCCCTCGGCATCTCTGACCTGACCGTTCCAGATAAGCGGCTGGCGATCGATCTCCTCCTGACAGCTAAGAGGGGACTGAATGAGACTGAGACGGAGCCGCCTCCAAACCATGAGGAGGCTACGAACGAGTGGGGAACGGGGCTGAGTGAGCGGGGCGGAAGTAAAGATCCACCTGAGGGACGGTAGCCACTCTCCACCTCGGCGCGGGACACAAGAGCCGACTCCCTGCTGAAGTAACATCTTCCACGTCTGCCCCCCCGGGGTCAAACCGCGGATGACAAGCTTGCCTAACAAGGCCTGACTCTGAAGCTCTGGATCGATAACCCCCAGGCCACCCTCAGCCTGCGGAAGAATGACTGTCTGCCAAGCAACCCTGGCTCTGGTATCTCTAAGACCATCCTCCCCAGACCAAAGGAAGTTCCGAACCAACCTCCTGAGCTGTGCCACGCTGGATCTCGAGAAGCACCAGCAGAAAGCCACATACCAAGCCGTGGCTAGGAGGACCTGGTTAACTACCAGGGCACGACCTGCAAGAGACAGCTTAGCAGTGCTCCAGAAAGCCAGCTTCCGTCGGATGGAGTCTAGCACCGGGAGAAACTGCTGAGCTGGCGTGGTGTCTAGGCCAACCTGGAAGCCAAGGTATCTAGCTGTCTATCCCCGTGGAATCCATCTGAAACCCAGAAATCGCCCCCACTGAGAACACGCCCCAGGGTCTGTGAGAAAACCAACTGATTTGTTCCAGTTGATTTTCGCACCAGCGGCCGAGCAGAATACCTCCAGGGCCATCCGCACCCTCTCTAGCATTCTCTCATCGTCCTGGACATAAAGGGCTATATCATCTGCGTACTCCGAGTCCAAAAGCTCCGTGTCCTCCCGGAGTGGAAGGCGAACACCCCTGATCCCGGTAGACCTCGCCCGAAGGTAGTAAGTCATGGCCTCGGCGAAGAAAAGAAACAAGGAGCAAGGGGGCAGCCCTGACGCACTGATCTCTCCAAGCTAAAGCGCTCACCCGTCCTGCCTCCAATGATGACCCTGCTAGACGCTGTCCTGTACAAAGCTGAGATACCCTGAATCCAACCTATCGGGAAACCTAGCCGCTCCAGAGTCCCCTCCAAAAAGGACCAGTCCACGCGATCGTAGGCCTTCTCGAAGTCGAGAAGTAGAATGGCAAGGTGTGATCCGCTGTGCTGAGCCCACTCCGCCGCCTCTGAAAAGGTGAAGACATTATCCAGGATACTGCGATCCTGGACAAAGCCTGTCTGAGTGTCATGAATGAGGTCTGGAAGTAGAGGCCGAACTCTGGCACTGATCATCTTGGCGAGGATTTTGTAGGCAGTGGTAAGGAGAGTGATCGGACGCCACTGGCGGATCTCCTGTCTATCTCCTCCCTTCGGGATGAGGCAAATCAGTCCCGAAGAGAGGCTCTCTGGCATCTGACCGCTACTGAAAATCCCCTGCAGAGCTGCAAGGAGAGGCTGATGGATCTGGTCCCAGAAGGAGGTGAAGAATGCTCGGGGTAGCCCATCCTCTCCTGGGCATTTCTGTCCGTCGATAGCCATCAAGGCCTCCAGCATCTCATCCAAGGTGAACGGCGCCAACAACGTCGCCTGCATGCTAGGCTGGACCAGGGATGGAATGTGCCTCCACACCTCCTCACGGGCACGACAAGCACGAGGGGCAAGCGGCTCCTGCTGGAAGAGGGTCCTGTAGAAGTCAGTGGCCAACCCCAGGACCTCCCCCAGATCCGTAACGATGTGACCATCCGCTGTCCTGAGACTCCGAAGCTGATCACCTGCAGCTCTCTGGCCATGCGTCCTGAAGAACTCCCTGCACATCCGGTCACCCTTCCGGGCCCAGAAGGAGAGAGAGGCGTGATAGGAAAACTCTGAGCGGCGCTGGAGTGTCTCCTCCAGGAGGGCTCTGGCTCGAAGGGCTTGGATCCGAAGCTCCTCCGAGCCCGGGGAAGCCTGCTGGAGTCGCTGAATGGAGGCGAGGTCCCTCCGAAGAGCTCTCTCTCTACTCCACCATTCCTGTCGAACCTGTAGGGCTGCTAGCTGGCAGATCTGGCTGGACTCCTGCAGAGCCTGCGCAACTGAGTCCACCAGATCCACGCACTCCCCCCAGTCTTTGTCCCAAAGACTGCAAATACTGCTGCGCACGTCCTCCCTCGAGAAAATGGAGTCGGGAATCCTGCATGACCGGGGGGGAAGGGTCTGGGCTGCCGAATCTAATGAAAGGAGCACCGGCGCATGGTCGAAAAGTGTCGTCCCTGGAACTATACCCGCCTGACCGCCTCTACTGATGGCCCAATCACTGACATAAAACCTATCAAGCCTCTCCAGGAGTCTGCCTCCTTCCCTGCGGAAGCCCCAAGAGAAGTCCAGGCTCCCGTGCCAACGCCGGAAGGACGGGTCTCTCCAACTGTCCCTACCTCCTGTCGCGAAGATGAAAGAGTCCCAAGCTGACTGCTCTGCCTGAGCCATACCTGTGAACTCCGGACCTCTGCCCTGCTGGTCCTCCAAGGTCTCCAGATTGTTGAAGTCACCTCCAACAATCCAGGAATCCATGTCTGGAAGAATCCCTGTAAGTGTCCTCCAGAATGTGGCTCTGCATCGGGGAGGTCTGTAGGAGCATAAATGTTGAGGATTCCAATTTTGGATCCCTCCAAATCCAGGCCTACCCAAAGGGCTCGGCCTGGGATCAACGTGCCATGACCGAAAACTCCCTGGGCTAACTGCTCGCACACGGAGGTACAGACACCCCCACTCCTCCCCTGTGCGCCGATCGAGGGCTCCCAGTAAGTGTAGGAACGTCCAGGGAGAACCTTCCCGCAGCTACGGGAATGAGCCACAGAGAGCTTGTGCTCCTGGAGCAGAAGTACATCCAAACGCCCAATCACTGCAGGCTGAAGTTCCTGTCGCAAAATGAGCTTCCTGGGACCACGGGTGCCAGAAGAGTGAAACCCGTTCACATTCCAGGATACGAGGTGTAGGCTCATGGAGAGGGATGGGGGGCTGCGAACAACTGTCTGCTCGCGGTCGAAGTCGATGAAGAATCAGACATGTCGGAATGGAGGCGCTACCGCTTGTGAGAAGGTTTGGAGGGGGAGACGGGGTCGTCCTGCCCGTTCTTCAACACTTTCAGCAAAGGCGAGAGGCCTTTGGTGCCATGAACAAATGCTTTCTCGAGCCAGCTCGAGATCTCTGAGGTGGTCATCCCATAGAAGGTTCGGAGTTTTTGATGGGACCAAGCTCTGACATCCTGGGGGAGAGGCCATGACAAGGGAGGTCTGAGGATCACAATCAATCGGAAGCGTTTGGCGGCGCAACGCCACCGCAGGCGCACATCGCCCTCGGACCACTGAGTCTCGAGAAGCTGCCCACCGGGGACGGGCCTATCCAGGAGCAGACCTGGGCGTGTGTCTGCTCTCTGAGAGCCTCCCAAACCGAGTCGTCTGTCCAGGTCTCGGTGCCATCGCTGAGGAACGTGAAGGCGAAGCTAGGGCCATCCCTAGGGGCCAAGGCGACAATCTTCCCATCCGCCCCTTTGCGGAGCAGGAAGATACTGATGTCGAGATAAGCCGGGAAGGTCCCAAGGTCGGCCACATCCAAGTAGTCCCAGGGGCCAGATCTGTAAAAGTCTCGAGGAAGCTCTCTCTCCTGAAGCTGAGACCCCTCAGAGTCTGCCACTGAGGGGCTAGCGGCCAGGGAAGCCTGCTCCAGTGGTGGTGTAGACTCCGGGTGTCCTGCCAACGGGGGGGAGGGGGAGGAGGCTGAGGGGTAGGCGACTCTGACTCCACGGAGGCGACTGGCGGAGAAGGTGGAGGAGACGGAGCGGGGGCTGCCTTCGGCTGGGAAGCCGACGGTGCAGCTAACTCTGTAGGGGAGACGAGGGGAACGGAAGGAGGGGGGATAGGGGATGCATCTGGAGCTGAGGCTGAGAGGGAGGAGGAGGAGACTGAGGAAGAAGAGACGGGGGCTGAGGCTGCAGGTCGGGCGAAGGGAGGGGAAACTGGGGAAGGGGCTGGGACTGAGTGGAAAGGGGCGGGGGAGCGGGAGAGAGGGGGATCTGAGGCTGTGAAGGGCGGGCTGCCGTCGAAGAAGAAGCTCTCCCAGGTCCCTGGGGCGGCTGCCTGTCAGGTCTCTGGGGTGCTACTGCAGGAAGGGTAACCTCTGCCTTCTTGCCTTTATCCGAGATCTTCTTGTTCTTTCCTCTTTTCCTTCTAACCTCGGTCCAACCACCCACTAACTCTGGACCGGGCTCCGACTGCCTCGGCTCCTCCTGACGTGGCTGTCCGGGGGGGGGGGGGGGCGGAGGGGGCGGAGGCGGGGGGGGTCGAGATGAGCTGGCGAAGCGTGGACAAGCAGCCGCCAAGTGCCCAAAGCCATGGCACCTCAGGCACTGACCTGGCTGTCCGGTGACTATCATGCTCTGGGTGATGCTGCCGGCATCTGTCACAATCTCGATCACTGCAGGGAGAGTCGCAGGATCTGTCACAGCCACACGGACTCGGCGGGCTCCTGCCGTGGTCACCGCGTCGGCGAAAGTGTCGTGCATAACCCAGCCAAATTGGGAGCCCAAGTCCCTGACAATCGGCCGCAGCTCAGCAGCAAGACCTGGAAAAACTAGTGTCACTGGGTGGCGAGGTATACGGAACCGAACATCAAAATCTGCTGCGCTGAATCCACGGTACCACGGGACTATCATGATAATCTTTTCATCCACCGATGTGGGGGAACCGGCAATCAGGTTGCTCGCAGCTTTCTCATTGGAGAGTTTGAGCCAGAAGATGCCCCTTCCCATAAGGGCCACCTCCTCAATATGGCCATCCTCTAGCAGGAGAGTGGACTGGAGCCAATCCCTGATGGCTGATCTGGAAGGAGAGTGTCCAATGACTCTACCGTAAACAGAGGTACGGGCAAAGTCAATGGCAACCTCCTGAACACGAGATGATTGTTGCTCTGTCAGGATAACGCGGTAGGCATCTGGAGAGGGAGGGTCCGACTGGGCCTCCGGATCCGGGCAGGGGGCCGCCATACCGCCAAGACTAACTGCAAGCTTCCGATGAGGAACAGGCTGCCACCCAAAAAGGGGAGGCGAAGCGGGAGGGTGGCGCCTGGGTGTGGAGAGGACGGTTGCGGAGGCGGAGGGTGGAGGCGGGGTGGAGAAGTGGAGCGGAAGGGCGGGCGAGGCGAAGTGAGGGGGCGGGGGGGTCGGGACGGGGCGGGGTGAAGGGTGCGGGGAAGGCGGGGGGAGCGGAAGGGCGGGGGGGCCGGGGATGGTGTGGCGGGGGCAGAGGGGTGAAGCGGTGGGCGGGGGAGCGGAGTGGAGGCGGGGGGGGGGGCGGAATGGGCGGGTGGAGCGGAATGGAGGCGAGGGGGAGCGGGCGGGGGAGCGGAGTGGAGGCGGGGGGGGGGGCGGAATGGGGCGGGTGGAGCGGAATGGAGGCGGGGGGGAGCGGAATGGAGGCGGGGGGGGGCGGAATGGGGGCGGAAAGGGGCGGAATGGGGTCGGGCGGAGGCGCGGGGGGCGGGGGGAGCGGAATGGGAGGCGGGTGAGGCGAGGGGGTCGGGCGGGAGAGGCGGAGCGGCGAGAGGGGGGGGTGAGGTGAAGCGAGGGGGGGGTGGGGTGAAACGAGGGAAGGGGGGGGGGAGTGGAGGCGAGGGGGGTGGTGGCGATGGAGAGGCGGGCGAGATGGAGAGGCGAGGCGGCGAAGGAGAGGCGGCTGGTGAGGGGGAGGGCGGGCGGGGGGCGAGGGCGGAGAGGCAGGGGGCGGGGTGGTCGCGGCGAGGGGGGGGGCTAGGGAGAGGAGGTAGAGCTAGCGGTGGGGGGGGAGGGAAGCTCGCAGGAGACCAAACCCTTTCCTTTATGCCAGGCTTCTACAGCAGGTAAAAGATCCGGCAACTCTGAGTGTAATCATCTAAGCGCACACACACTTTCGCATCCTTTCACACACTCGCAAAGGAACACTTATTACCCACACAAAACTTTACACCTAGAGGCGGAGAGGGGCAGGTGGCAAGGCCCACTATCCCAAGAGATGCAAGAATCTGCCCCACAGGGGTGGTAGAAAATGAGCAGCACACACTCGTAAAACGTCAAGCTTATGCACAAATCAAAGAAAAATATAGGGACAGCAGGGACAATCTGAAAAATTTGTTGGAACAACTAGCCAAAAAGTTGGGAAGCTACCTAAATGAAGTCTTGAAGCACTGCAACAAACTCCTCGAGCTAGTGCACAAGTTAGCTAAGCAAGTACTAACATCACATCAATCTTTGTAAGAGTTTCTGTCACAGAATGTAAAAGACCAATGTTAGCTAATAGGGTTCACCAATCATAGATCCTTAAGGGGTCTTTAGAAGAATTTAATACGATCGTAGCATATCATCTCTCTCTCTCTCTCTCTCTCTCTCTCTCTCTCTCTCTCACACACACACAAGGTCTCTCCATCCAACTAACTCTTCTCCCAAGTACTAGTACTAAAGCAAGTAGGAGTACAAGCCTTTCACTAGACTTTGCTTGGAACACATAATACAATCAAAATGATTTGGAATCATAGCTTATTAACTTCCAAGAGAGCACAACCATTCAGAAATTGATATAGCAAACCTAGAAGAGTTGGGCCACCATTTTGGAATAGAGGATATGTTTAAGTTATGATCTCCTCCTAGCAGGAGCACTTCTTGTATACTACATACCTCAAGCGTATGAGAAGACATCATATGAAATCGCAAGCTATGACCATGATATATATAAAAAAGTCACGCAACAACTAGCACAAAAACAGCAAAGAAAAAAAAATAACAAATCTTGGCATAAGATTCTCAAATGTAGGATAAATGCACCTCGGCTACATGAGAAGCCAAATTGTAGCCACCACTAAGCATGAAATCAACTGATGCCTTGGCCCATCCAGGCATAAAGCAATGTAATCGTCCCACCTGCAAGAAGAGAGGCATCGGAAGAGTTAACAAAATGTGGAAAAGTTGCAAACTATATGGAAGACTTTTTGAAAAGTAACGAATTGTACATACAATAAATAGCCACTTCTACAACTACAAAATTTTCCAGCTTTCTATGTTTTTTCCGTGACAATAAAGTGCCCTCACACTTCTAAAAATTAGATCTTGTCCCTTGCTAAATGGCCTTTGAATGGTTTCCCAACCTCCATCTATTAGCTAGGTGCATTCTCTAGCATCTTTTAATGTGTGTTTCTCAAGCTGCCACTTTGTCTTTGACCATGTGTGTTTCAAAACATCCTCCGCTTTGTCCATGAGGTTTTTGTGGATAAGGAATGCTGTTATAATTTGCAGCTTGTTTTGATTGAATCTTGCCTTGTATTCTACACCCCAACCCAATTCTTAAATTGTGTAGGGTTGGTCTTGTCGGTCGGTGCCTTTCAAATTCACTCTGAATGCTTAATATTGATTTAACTTTCCAAATGCCTCGCCTAATGTAAAACCCTTCTTTCTATGGCTAGTTAGATTCCTATCTATAAATTTTTTCATAATAGTATGGCATTTTCATTCCATAAGTCTTGATCACACACCTATGGTTGTTTATCTAAATGGACATGAAAACAAGTTGTCCCTACTATTTATATTGGTCTTTAGGGGATGAAGGTTTGTGAGGTCAAATGGAGTGTGCATGTTCTTGCCAAGTTTGGAGAGAACGATAGGTCTTTCATTGTATATCTCATGTTGTCTCAATAGCTGAAATATTCAAGGCTTTTATAGTTTGGCTTTTAAGTTGCTTTTGTATGCTTACATGGACTGGTATTTATAGACTTTTAATGGTTTCAACTTGCTTTGTCAATGTACTATGTGTGCACACATGCACTGGTGCATGTGCGTGTAGCAATTGATGCATGTCCCCTATTCGGGTTCCACTTCTTGTAATATAAACATACATGGATTTCACAAAAGAAAAAAAAGCATGTAGCAATTGGTGTAAAAAAACTGTTGGCTAGGGAAGTTAACCAACCTTTCCCTACATCTATTTTTTGTCTGGGGGGGGTACAACCACCACAGAAAAGGACAAACAAAGAACAATAGAACCTCTTTTTCCATATTTAGTTAACCCACCAATTTTAGCCAATTGAGATTTTCTATAACTTTCATAGGTTCTCCATTTGTGAAAGTCCAACTGCTTGTTTGAGGAAAAAACAAAACAAATGAGGATAAAAGGGCTAATAACTGGGCTACCTTGAGGAAAGGTTGTGAAATTTAGGCATTCATTTTCAAATCAAGATCCATAGTGCTTCATGTTAGAATTATTTATAATTTAGCACTGACCAATGTAATGTAATAAGTAGGTTAGGGGCACTTTTCCCTCACTTAGAGGTTTTATTCCCACTCAAATCAAATATGGGACTTATAGAGGAGCATGATAATACATTGATACTTACTCTCCTAACACTAACACCACTAGGATCTTACATCAACCCCCTGTTGAGATATCGAGCTCCACTCATGATATGCCAGGGTGACCATTGTGCATTTATGTCACCGACTTGTTAGCTGCAGATGCGGTTTGTTACGCTCTAGCCGAGGTAGCATGACCTCGGAAGAATCAGTCGACATTTCCCTTATAGGATCTATCTTTGTAATATATGTGTTTGCGCTTTATGTAAATGATCGGGAGGGATTAATGTCAAGGTCCTAGGTGAGGGCTGATAGCACCAGACTAGATAGATCTGAGACCAAGGGCCTAGTGCAAAGATTGTGCCTAGGGGCAAGGAATTAAATGCATCCCAAGAGAGGGGTGAAATGTTGCATTAGGAAGGCCCTATATGGATGACATGTGGCATCTAGATCTATCTAGGGATTAGGGGTCTGCTAAGGCTAGTGAGAGAAGATAAGGATTGGGATTTTTACGTGATTTCGATATAGCTCTCTCTCTCTTGCTGAGAAGCCTTGGCAGAATTGGCTGGGAGGATAAATCAGGGTGCTACTCCCGTGATACGTAAGATAAGGCTAGAGAAGGTAGTTGACAGTTGGTATCAGAGCCTAGGTTAGAGGTTGGAGAGAAACGAATCAGAAGGCTGGCGGGTCGACGAACAGTAACGGGCTTACGGCGGAAGAGAGTCGTCGATCATACGTGATGCGTGAAAGTGATACGTCGACGGAGCGCAGGAACGTGGGGGCCTACGAATTGGCGAACGGAGGCTTTTGAATTGAGGCTTGAGCCTGGGGGTCCCGTAAGTTGGTGGCGGATAGCAGGTTGGTGGAACCGCTGGTAATTCGGCGACGCCCACGAACAGGGACTGTTGGAAAGCACGGCGCCGATCGATTAACTTGGAGATTGCGAGGGCTTTGGCCAGAACTGTCGATGCACAGTCACAAGGCCTTGCTGGGCCACGGGTGGTGTTTAAGGAGTTTTACGTAAGTCATTCGACGAGGAGCACAGACTGGTCGTGAACGAACCTGTGACGACAGAATATAGTTGACAGCACGTAGCCTTGGCCCTCCAAGCTCACGTGGACAGCTCGTAGTTGGGACTTCTTTGGCCACCAGTTCTGCTTATATGCTGTAGCTAGTTGATTGCAAATTGCTCGGGCTGCAAGCTGTGGGATTCGAAGTCCAGGGAGCACTCTATCTATTTTCCTTTTGGTTTTCGTTATTCCTGTTTTGTCGGAAGCAATTAGATTTTCTTGGTCATCAGAGGTCGCAGTTGATGATGCTATAGCAAGAACAAATTATGCTTGAACAGATTATGCCTGTGTGTTTCAGTCGGAGTCAGATT
This sequence comes from Dipteris shenzhenensis, assembly GCF_047967505.1. Classification (NCBI taxonomy): domain Eukaryota; kingdom Viridiplantae; phylum Streptophyta; class Polypodiopsida; order Gleicheniales; family Dipteridaceae; genus Dipteris; species Dipteris shenzhenensis. Next base: position 13,344,713 of record NC_141599.1, read on the forward strand.
GCAGGAATTTCCCTAGTATAGGGAAAAGCGCCATCTGTGAGATATGCCTGTATTAAATGCTTGATCAGTGTGAATGTGGGATTGCAGGAATTCCCTAGTATAGGGAATTGTGTTCAGAGTGTCAGTACCCTGAATTGTGTCAGCTTGTGATTACAGTGTTCTAGGGGTGTTTTAAAAAATTTTTAAAAAAAAAAAAGCCCCAAAACAAAACACCTACTGAACTAAATGGAAGCAGAAGAAGGAGCTTCCAGGAGGGACCCTGGTGAATCAGGAGTCCGGCCGACCCAGCAGGGATCGCGCCCAGTAGCTCACACTTTATCTGGCAGGATTGCATTGCTGGAAGATGCCTTGCAACAGTTGTTAGCGCAGCAATTACAAGCCAATGCAGGGCAATCTGAACTTAGGAGAGTGCTACAGAGTATGTCTGCCAGACCTTCTCGAGAAGAGAAGGAAAAGGCTCCAATGGAACTGGAGAATGGAACTGGAGTCTAGTGTTCATACGGTCGAGCCTAGGAAGGCTAAAGTGCCAAATATTGCTAATTACAGACCAGAAAAGTATTCTGGTCAGATGAACGACCGTAGCTCCGATGTCATTGAGACCTGGTTACACAAATGGGACGAGGCGTTCGCCATTTGTGAGATCAGAAATGACATCAAAAGGATCCGCGAGGCCACCCATATGTTTAGTGAGGCGGCGGATCGGTGGTGGATTAAACAACAAAAAGATGGCATAGCATCCACTACCTGGGAGGGGTTTAAAAGAGAGTTCAGGAAACACTTCTTACCTCCTGACGAGGCATCCCGAGCTTGGGATCAATATAGGAACCTTCGTCAGAGAAATTTATCAGTGGCAGAATACACTGATAAGTTTCGAGAGAGTGTAATGAAGGTTGACGAACCCCTGCCTCAATCAATCCAAGTGAAAGATTTCATATTTGGATTGAATGATCGAATAAAAATGGAAGTTCGGGCTAAGTACGCGAACACGCTAGATGATGCAATAGCTATAGCCCTGAACTACGAGGATGCCAAGGGCAGCAAGCCAAGTGGGTTTGCACAGGTCGGAACCCAGTATGGGTATCCGAAGAAGTCTGGGTTTAAGAAGAAGTGGGCTAGTAGAGGGAGTGGTTCGCAGCCTAGTGGTCAAGCCAAGCAGGCGAGACCGGCTGAAACTCCTAAACCAAGTACCACCATTGGAGTGAAGAGAGGAAAGTAACTCCAATGGCAGCCCGGGCTTGGTCTAAGTCTCCCTTGAACCCAGAACAAAGGAAAAAAGCGAGGAGAGAAGGCTTATGCTTTGGTTGCCTTCAACCTCATCAGTGGAGAGATTGTCCACGTAATAAAGATCGTCGGATGGCTGAGATGGTGATCTCACAGTGCGACGTGGAGATGCACGGAAGTCCCAAAGCGGAAGAGATGCAGATTCAGCTAGCGGGATCTTCTCAGAGGTTAGTACCTTGTTTGTTCTGTGTGTCTGTTACTAAGTTAGTGACGAGTGCACCTAATAACATCCTATCTAAGCCCGCAGCAACGGGGTATACAGCCTTCAATGATACGGAGTTAATCAAAATGAAAGGGCAAGTGGCCAGTCATGATGTCATTGTGTTGTTTGACTCAGCGTCAACTCACAATGTGATTAACTCCAAGCTCGTGAAGAGGCTGAAATTAAAGACAAGTCCATCTGACTATGCGTATACAGTCAAGATGGCTGATGGAAGTTCAACTGAAGTATGGGACCAAAGGGTTACCCAGTTGGAGCTTCGGATTCAGGACTATGTTGAGAAGCTTGATTTTGAAATAACCAAGCTTGCTCATGCGGATATAGCCCTGGGAATGGCGTGGCATTCTAGGAAGAATCCAGCCATTGATTGGAAAAAGCATGTATATCAATTCAAGATGAATGATGTGCTTTATGTCTTGCGAGGTGAAAGAGATATACCTCAGGGACCGTTGGTTTCCGTGATGGAAATCAGAAAGGCTCAAGTAGAGTTTTTATACCTTTGCACAGCATCGGTAGAGTCGGTGGATGAGTCTTCGGCTAGCACTGATGTTACGCAAAGTGGTGAGATGGCCAAGCTGGCTAATCTTATAACAGAGGAGTTCTCTGAATGCTTCAGGGATGAACTACCTTATGGGTTACCTCCAGAGCGGAAAGTTCAGCATAAGATTGAACTGATCCCGGGGGCAGAACCTGTAAATAGACCTCCCTATAGAATGAGTTTTACTGAAGAAGCGGAGGTGCGTAGGCAACTGGAAGAATACCTCAAGTTGGGGCAGATTCAACCAAGTTTCTCACCTTTTGCTTCACCAGTGATATTAAAGAGGAAAAAGGATGATACGTTTCGCCTCTGTATAGATTACAGAGCATTAAATAATATCACTGTTAAGCACAGGTATCCGATGGCTCGGATTGATGATTTGCTAGATGCATTACATGGAGCCGTGATTTTCAGCAAGATAGATCTTAAGTGCGGCTATCATCAGATCCGGATTAGAGCCGAGGATGTGCATAAAACCGCTTTTAGAAGCAGGTTTGGTCATTATGAGTTTTTGGTAATGCCCTTCGGACTTACCAATGCTCCAGCGACCTTCGTCATGCTTATGAATGATTTACTACGTCCGTATATCGGAAAGTTCGTAGTACATTTTATTGACGATATCTTGATATTCAGTAAAAGTGTTACTGAGCATTGTGAACACTTAAGGATAGTGTTTAGTACTTTGAGGAAAGCCAGTCTTTACGTGAATAAAAAGAAAACTATACTGTGTATGGTTAGGCTTGAGTACTTAGGGTTCATAATTACTCCACAGGGGGTAGAAATGGATCCGAAGAAAGTGGCTGCGATACTAACTTGGCCAATCCCTCAGAGTCTGACCGCGTTGCGATCATTCTTGGGATTTGTCCAGTTTTATAGAAGGCATATCAAAGGATATTCCGAAATAGTATCGCCATTGACTAATCTGACCTCAGATAAAGTACCTTTTATTTGGGGACAGAATCAACAGGAAAGTTTTAACACCATAAAACAAGCTGTGGTCTCAGGACCGGTGTTAAAAATAGTTGATCCCCAAAAACCGTTGTTCCTAGAAACCGATGCAAGTGGCATTGCGGTAGGAGCAGTCCTCCTTCAAGAGGGAAGGCCAGTAGCCTTTGAAAGCAAGAAGCTTTCTCCCTCTCAAAGGAATTGGCCAACTCATGAATTAGAATTGTATGCTGTTATCCATGCTTTGAAAACATGGAGGCATTATCTGTATGGTTCAGAGTTTTATGTAGATGTGGATCATTGTCATCCTGCTTCAACATGTATCCACTTGCTTGGTACTATTTCTTTTTGTTTTTCAATAGTATGCTTATTAAGAAATGAAATGTTTTCCTTCTGTTCAGTTACGGACAATGGGGACTAGGTCTAGCATTTGAGGGTGGACCCCCTTGCTTGGGGTTATGGGCATTAGTGACCCACAAGAGTGATGGCCTCCTTTGAGAGGGACATCTAGAAACCACACCCCACCCGAGTACCCAAACATGGGACCAATCAAATGCACAGATTGCATACCGACCTAGGAACCATTCAAGAGAATGTTCCCTGAGCTTTGGGTGTGGGCCTGGCAGCATGCCAAGAGTAATGGAGATACAAGATAAGACGACAAACAAATGAGCTCAGTATGGCTCAGTTATGACCTTAGAGTACGTCAATAGATAGTCTAAGCTGTTAGGAACCCGTGGGTGCGATCAGAATTAAATTCTGACAACTTTGAAATTTTAGGGTTTTTGGGAGTGACGTGGCAGCTGACACGTGGCAGACTGCCACATGGAATCTGAGCTGGCAGGTCAGACCACCTGTCCCACACATGTGGCAGCATGCATGGCAAGTGGCAGGGCATGCAGGCCAAGTGTTTGGCCCCAAATCTGGTAGATTTAGGGCAAGTGGTGGGCTGTCCTCTTTGGGACTGCAGCCCACCAAAAATCTGGGACAAGTGTCCACCTTCCACTCTAGGTCTAAGGGGGGGCTGAGCCTATAAAAGAAGGCCTCTTTCCTTCATTCCACACATGAAAATTTCGTCACTTTTCTTCTCCCTCCTTTTAGATGATGCTACAGAACCTCTCCAGCTCCTTGGGTGCAGCCAGCTTCTCCCCAAGCCATTCTCTCACCTCAGCAGCAGTTTCTCTCTCTACAACAGCACATTCTCTCTCTACAGTTCCAGCGCCTTCTCTCCAGAAATCTGCCCCCTCTCAGCTCTTGTGAAACAGCAGCAGCATCCTCTCTCCTTCACCTAGCCTGGAGCAGTCACAGCCCCTTTCTCTCTCCTGCTGCAGTCTTTCTCTCTCTTCTGCAGAATTTCTCTCTCTACTGTTCCAGCCCATTTCCCTTGCAGAAATCTGCCTTTCTGTGCACCTCTGGAACAGCAGCAGCTCCTCTCTTACATCTCCTCCCTTGGGATCAGCATTGGCACTCTCTCTCTACAGCTATCACTCCATAAAAGCTTTCTCTCTCTAGCCTACAGGCTGTTTTTCTAAGCTGTTCCCATTCCAGCCCCATTTCCACACTCCCCTCACCCAAGGTAGCTTCAGAGGCATCAAGGACTTCATCTACAAAAGGGTCAAGTCACGAAGGGAGCCTGTATTGTCAAGTTTATCTCATTTACAGCACTATTTCATGTTGTTTCTACTATCTTTCTAGAAACTAGTGCTTGTCTCTAATGTTGGATGTAAGTGGTGATTGTTGCAGGCTTCTTCCTTGTGGATTGGGCAAGCCAAGAGCTGAAACCTGAGCTTGGAGTCCTCCTTTTTGTTGTCTACCTTGTACATATGCTCTTGAGTCTTGTATCTAGGTCCTAGGTTTTCACTGAGTTCATCAGTTTGGAAGGTGCATTGCACCTTGGTCTTGTATCTCCATTTTCAAGAATAAAGTGAGCCTGGATAAGGGGGGGGCCCCGTCTTGGCCCCTCAATCATATTGCATTTTCCAATGATGTCACTTTGTGTTTAAGCTGTATAAGTCTTAATTCCAGCTTAATTGCAAACTCTTAAGTTCAAGTATATGTGTTTGGCAACTCGCAATCATCTCATTCAAATGCCTCTGCAAAATCCGTTGTCTGAATTGATAGAAAGCACCGAGTAGTTTACATTGGTATCAGAGCTTAGGCAGTGGTCCTGTACTCTGTGCTTTCTCTTGTTGAGTCTCTCCTTCATTGAGTTATCTTGTCATCATGGCAGCCAATGGACCTGACCCTCCTCCTAACCTGCATGAGTTGAGTGCTCTCTTGGCAAACATTGCTCAACAGGTTCAAGTGCTGGAAAGCAGCCAAGCAGAAACTCATGGCATAGGGCCCCAATCCCAAGGAAGAGGCCGTGCGGACAACACCAACTCCAACAAGGAGGGAAGATCATCCTCTTCTTCCCCTCCTCGAGGTAGACGGCGTCATCGGAGTCCATCTCCTTCGAGACGTCCACGGAGACGAAGGTATGCAAAGCATAAGGTACCTCTTGGAGATAAGCTCTTCAAGTTTACCAAGTACAAGGGAGAGGACAAGCCCGAGGTCTTGCTGGCCTGGATCCGAGACCTCGAGTATTTCTTTGAGGGGGACGAGTACGAAGACAAGGCGAAGATCCGGTTTGCCGTCCTGCACATGCAAGACCGTGCTTCACTCTGGTGGGCAGCTATGGTCAACACTGGACAGCAAGCCCACACCTGGAAGCACTTCAAGAAGAACTTGATGAGGCACTTTCTGCCTAAGGAGTTTAAGAGAGATACAATGGTGCAGTGGGACATCCTCCGCCAACGCCAAGAAGAGAAAGTCAGTGAGTATGTTGATCGTTTTTGGGATACTTTGTTAAAAGTTCAAGCATTCAGTAGGAAGGATAAAAAAGAGCAGCAAAGGAAGTTCTTTGCTGGCTTACGGTATATCGTTCAGCATGAGGTGGACATTGCCACTCCTACTTCTCTCGAAGACACCATCAACATCGCCTTGAAGGTGGAGAAGAAACAATCTTTCTCCAACAAGCGGAATGGCAGCAACAACAAGCGGAAGTCCCAGGGAACCTCTTCCAAGGAACAAAAGCGTAAGGAGACAGCAAAGGACCCACCAAAAGAGCAAAAGTCAGCCAGCCAGCCTCCTTCGAAGAAAGCAGCCCGCACTTTCAGCTCATTGTCTCCACAACAGAAGCAAAAGTATTACTCCGAAGGGCGGTGTTTCAAGTGTGGCGATCGAGGCCACAACTTCTACGAATGCCCTCAAGCTGCCAAAAACAGCAGCAACAAAGAAGCAGCCCTCAAAAAGCCAGTTTTGGTAGTCAACAAGGTGGAAGCACCTCCAGAAAAGGGAGCTGTAAACGACACCCATAGTTTGTTGAAAACATGGGGTCAGGTAAAGGATCAATCCGCTTTGTTTTTGTTCGATAGTGGAGCTACTCACAACTTTATTTCTCATGAGATGGCACAGAACTTGGGGATAGCCCCAGAGGATAAAGGAGAAGCCTTGGAGGCAACTGCAGCCTTCAAGAACCAAGAAGAGAAGGTGTACCCCATCATCGGCAAGCTTCGGGTACACATCCAGGGGTACTTGGATCATCTACCCTTCATGGTGGCACCACTTCAAGGATCAGATGTAATTCTCGGCATGCCCTGGCATAAGCAAGTCAACCCCCGAATCGATTATGTGAAGAATATTCTAACCCTCCAACATAAGGGTAGAGATGTGAGCATTACAGCGGGAGTTTCAGGAAACACCATTCCTATGGTAAGTCATGCACGATCTCCCAATTTGCTTAAGAAAGGAGTATGTTCTTTTCTAGTGTTTGTACGCGATAAGCAACCAAGTGAAGAAAAGTCAAATCATCTCACAAAAGAAAGATTAGATTTCCTTCAGGAATTCTCTAGTTGCTTCTCTCAGGAACTTCCTAGTCACCTCCCTCCTGAGAGACCAGAGGATCACAAAATTGACTTAGTTCCAGGGTCTTCACCTCCAAATAGACCCCCATATAGAGTTAGTCAAACTCAACAAGATGAAATCTTCAAGCAAGTCCAAGAACTCTTGGACAAGGGATTGATCCAACCCAGTAGTTCTTCTTTTTGCTCTCCTGTCTTACTAGTCCAAAAGAAGGATAAAACCTTCAGGATGTGCATAGACTATAGAGCCTTAAACAAACAGACGGTTAAGAATCGTTTCCCAATTCCTCGTATAGACGATATCTTTGATCGTTTAGGAGGATTTGAAATTTTCAGCCGTATAGATCTTAAGAGTGGCTACCATCAGGTACGAGTTGTACCTGAGGACATTCATAAAACAGCCTTCCGAACCACATTTGGGCTGTATGAATATATGGTAATGCCATTTGGCCTTACTAATGCCCCAGCCACGTTCAATCGACTGATGGAACGGTTGTTCAGGAACTATAGACAGTTCACTGCCGTCTTCTTTGATGACATCCTCATTTTCAGCAAGAATGAGGAAGAGCATAAGGAACATCTAAAGATTGTATTTCAAATCTTAGCTGAAAATGCTCTTCACATCAATGAGAAGAAAAGTGAGTTCTTTCTTCCTGAGATTCACTATCTTGGTCACATTATCTCACGAGAAGGTGTCCGTATGGACCCAGCCAAGATACAGACAATTGTAGAGTGGCCTGACTTGAAGAATGCCCATGAGGTAAGGTCTTTTCTAGGCCTATGCTCATATTACCGAAGGTTTATTTGGCATTTTGCTGAACTTGCAGCCCCTCTACATGATCTCACTAAGAAAAATCTGAAGTTCAGATGGACCCAAAAAGAAAAGGACTCTTTTAATGCTCTAAAGCATGCCCTGACTACAGCTCCTGTACTTATCATTCCTGACTTAAGGAAACCATTCCTAGTAGCAGCTGATGCCAGTGGCGATTGCCTTGGGGCTTCTCTTACCCAGGATGGTCATGCTGTGGCCTTTGAAAGCCGCCGGCTAAGAGATGCTGAATTTCATTATGATATCTATGAAAAAGAACTCTTAGCTGTAATTCATGCTCTCAAACTTTGGAAACATTATCTTTTAGGGATAGATTTTCTTGTAAAAACTGATCATGAAAGTCTTAAATATTTTCAAACTCAACCTCTGATCAGAGAGAGACATATGAAATGGTCTACCTTTCTGCAATCATTTCATTTTCAGATACAATATACTCCTGGAAAAGAGAATGTAGTGGCTGATGCCCTTTCTCGTAGACCACGGCTTCACCATATTTCAGTTCCCTATCATGATGAGCTAACAGCCCTCAAAGAATTCTATGAGGGAGATGCTGATTTTGCTCAGCCATGGGCACATTTGAAAGATGGAGGCACCCATCATGCCTACCACATCAGGGATGGCTATTTATTCATGGAGAACAAACTATGTATCACAAAGCAGCTTAGATCTAAAGTGATGGAGGAAAGCCATAACCCACCCTATGCTGGTCATAGGGGTATTGTGGCCACTTTTTCAGCCATGGATAAATTTTTCTACTGGCCTAATATGAAAAAGGACACTGCTGCCTACATTTCAGCTTGTCTCGCATGTCAAAAAGCTAAGTATGAGAGAGGAAAACCCAAGGGTTTACTTCAGCCCCTACCCATTCCTGAGAGACCATGGGAACACATCACCATGGACTTCATTACAGGAATTCCCAGGACCAATCAAAATCATGACATGATTTGGGTGATAGTAGATCGATTCAGCAAGCAAGCCCACTTCATTCCTTGCAGAAAAAATCTCAAGGCACCTGAAGCTGCCCATTTATTTATTAGACACATCTTTAGACACCACGGCATGCCCAAGTCTATAGTATCAGATAGAGACTCAAAGTTCACTAGTAACTTCTGGCAGGCTTTGTTTGAGAACCTTGGAACTCTTCTAAGTTTCTCTTCAGCTTTTCATCCTCAAACGGATGGCCAAACTGAAGTTACGAATAGTACACTCTTGGATTTGCTGAAATTTTATGTGCATGACCAGCAAACCTTTTGGGAGAAATTCCTTCCTCTTGTGGAATTTGCTTATAACAACACAATTCATTCCTCCACTGGAAAAGCTCCTTTCGAAATTGTATATGGTAGATCTTTACCAACTCCACTCATGCAAACAAAAGAGAAAATCTTTGCCGCTGATCAATTCGTGGAGGATTATGACTCTGCTTATGCCACGGTTCGAGCAGCCATTCAAAAGGCACAGGAGAAACAAAGAGCAGCTGCAAATAAAAGACGGAGGGCGTTTGTAGTGAAAGAAGGCCAATGGGTCTTATTGAAATTTGAGAAAGCTCGGTTAAAAACCAAAGTGGGCAAAAAGCGCATCTACTTCAAGCTATCCTTCCGATATTATGGTCCTTTTCAGGTGTTGCAGGAAATAAATGATGTCTCAGTCCGATTGAGACTTCCAGAGCATTGGAAGATCCACAATGTCTTCCACGTAAGCTTGGTGAAACCCTTCATTGGGGAACCACCTCAAGAGCCCACACTGGACGATGCACCTGAAGTAGAGGACACTGAGATCTTGTTGATCCCAGAACAAATTATTTTGCATAACTTCACTACGGGACGTCGAGGCACGACTCGCAAAATGTACCTTTTGAAGTTCAGAGGGCTCCCATCCACCGATGCCCAATGGGTGGACAGAGCTACATTTCAGGAGTGTCCTGAAATCCTGGATGCTTATGAGGAAGCATTTCAGTTGCGGACAACCGAATGAAAGACGGAGGGAATGTCATCCTGCTTCAACATGTATCCACTTGCTTGGTACTATTTCTTTTTGTTTTTCAATAGTATGCTTATTAAGAAATGAAATGTTTTCCTTCTGTTCAGTTACGGACAATGGGGACTAGGTCTAGCATTTGAGGGTGGACCCCCTTGCTTGGGGTTATGGGCATTAGTGACCCACAAGAGTGATGGCCTCCTTTGAGAGGGACATCTAGAAACCACACCCCACCCGAGTACCCAAACATGGGACCAATCAAATGCACAGATTGCATACCGACCTAGGAACCATTCAAGAGAATGTTCCCTGAGCTTTGGGTGTGGGCCTGGCAGCATGCCAAGAGTAATGGAGATACAAGATAAGACGACAAACAAATGAGCTCAGTATGGCTCAGTTATGACCTTAGAGTACGTCAATAGATAGTCTAAGCTGTTAGGAACCCGTGGGTGCGATCAGAATTAAATTCTGACAACTTTGAAATTTTAGGGTTTTTGGGAGTGACGTGGCAGCTGACACGTGGCAGACTGCCACATGGAATCTGAGCTGGCAGGTCAGACCACCTGTCCCACACATGTGGCAGCATGCATGGCAAGTGGCAGGGCATGCAGGCCAAGTGTTTGGCCCCAAATCTGGTAGATTTAGGGCAAGTGGTGGGCTGTCCTCTTTGGGACTGCAGCCCACCAAAAATCTGGGACAAGTGTCCACCTTCCACTCTAGGTCTAAGGGGGGGCTGAGCCTATAAAAGAAGGCCTCTTTCCTTCATTCCACACATGAAAATTTCGTCACTTTTCTTCTCCCTCCTTTTAGATGATGCTACAGAACCTCTCCAGCTCCTTGGGTGCAGCCAGCTTCTCCCCAAGCCATTCTCTCACCTCAGCAGCAGTTTCTCTCTCTACAACAGCACATTCTCTCTCTACAGTTCCAGCGCCTTCTCTCCAGAAATCTGCCCCCTCTCAGCTCTTGTGAAACAGCAGCAGCATCCTCTCTCCTTCACCTAGCCTGGAGCAGTCACAGCCCCTTTCTCTCTCCTGCTGCAGTCTTTCTCTCTCTTCTGCAGAATTTCTCTCTCTACTGTTCCAGCCCATTTCCCTTGCAGAAATCTGCCTTTCTGTGCACCTCTGGAACAGCAGCAGCTCCTCTCTTACATCTCCTCCCTTGGGATCAGCATTGGCACTCTCTCTCTACAGCTATCACTCCATAAAAGCTTTCTCTCTCTAGCCTACAGGCTGTTTTTCTAAGCTGTTCCCATTCCAGCCCCATTTCCACACTCCCCTCACCCAAGGTAGCTTCAGAGGCATCAAGGACTTCATCTACAAAAGGGTCAAGTCACGAAGGGAGCCTGTATTGTCAAGTTTATCTCATTTACAGCACTATTTCATGTTGTTTCTACTATCTTTCTAGAAACTAGTGCTTGTCTCTAATGTTGGATGTAAGTGGTGATTGTTGCAGGCTTCTTCCTTGTGGATTGGGCAAGCCAAGAGCTGAAACCTGAGCTTGGAGTCCTCCTTTTTGTTGTCTACCTTGTACATATGCTCTTGAGTCTTGTATCTAGGTCCTAGGTTTTCACTGAGTTCATCAGTTTGGAAGGTGCATTGCACCTTGGTCTTGTATCTCCATTTTCAAGAATAAAGTGAGCCTGGATAAGGGGGGGGCCCCGTCTTGGCCCCTCAATCATATTGCATTTTCCAATGATGTCACTTTGTGTTTAAGCTGTATAAGTCTTAATTCCAGCTTAATTGCAAACTCTTAAGTTCAAGTATATGTGTTTGGCAACTCGCAATCATCTCATTCAAATGCCTCTGCAAAATCCGTTGTCTGAATTGATAGAAAGCACCGAGTAGTTTACAATCATGATACTCTGAAACATTTCTATAAACAGCCTGACTTGAGGGGCCGCCAAGCTAGGTGGGCAGAGCTCATGCAGGAGTTTAATTTAACGATTCGGTACCGAAGAGGAAAGGACAATAAGGTAGCTGATGCGTTGTCTCGCATTATGCACAACCTGAGTTTCACGGTATTAGAGAGTGCTCTAATGACCGAGATCAGAGAAACTCAAAAGGTGGACGAGTTTGTCCAGAACTTATGGCCTAAGGCTCATGTGTTAAAACCCGAGGAAAATAAAAAGGATGACCTGGCATCCAGAAAAGGCCAAACTTATGCAAGATATGCCATAAGGGATGGTATGCTAGTTAGGAATGGCAAGGTTGTAGTACCTGGTCAGAATGATCTCAGGCAGAGAGTCATTCGACAATGCCATGATAGCCCGTGTGCGGGACATCCAGGAGTCGAGAAGACATATGATCTCGTGAAGCGAGATTTCTTTTGGCCAAAGATGAAAAAGCATATTCATGAGTATGTGACATGGTGTTTCTCGTGTCAGGTAAGTAAGGCCGAGCGGGTGAAGCCACCCGGACTTTTACAGCCCTTGGAAATACCACTAAGTAAGTGGGAGAGCATTTCCATGGATTTTATTGTAGGGCTACCTGCAACACAAGGAGGGTATAATTCTATCCTTGTGGTGGTTGATCGTCTAACCAAGATGGCTCACTTCATTCCGACTAGAGAGTCTATTAGTGCCCCGCAAGTAGCGGATTTGTTTATTAGACATATATTTCGTCTGCATGGATTGCCTAGATCCATAGTGTCAGATAGAGATGTCAGGTTTACCGGTCACTTTTGGACAGCGGTATTTGAGACACTAAGGACTGAGTTGGGAATGAGTAGTGGGGATCATCCTGAGACGGATGGTCAGACGGAGAGAGTCAACCAGACTTTAGAGGATATGCTGAGAGCATATGTGTCATTGAGGCAACATACATGGGACAAGTGGTTGCCATTGTTGGAGTTTGCCTACAATGATAGGAAACATTCATCTACTAGGTTCAGTCCGTTTGAACTGAACTATGATTATAGACCAGCTAATCCAACTATAGTTGGAGTACCTCAGAAAGTGCCTAGTGCCGCGAACTTTGTAGTTCAGATGCGGGAGATGCTAGCACTTGCGAGAGCTAATATCCGTCAGGCTATGGATAGAGCCAAGGTGTATGCGGATGAAAATCGGTCTATAAGAGTATTTGAAGAAGGAGAAAAAGTTTTTCTCGGAATTCCTTCGCACTCGAAGTCGTTGACTTCAGGAGAGTGTGCTAAGTTATCACCTCGATACTGTGGGCCGTGGTTAATTCTAAAGAGAATAGGCAGTGTAGCCTATAAATTAGAATTGCCACAGGGGTGTAAGGTGCACCCGGTTTTTCATGTTTCACGTTTAAAGAAATTTTTACATACTGGTGACTCACTAATCGAAGGTGTGGTTTTGTTTCAGGAGATAGAGGATATTGCAAGGCGCAAACCAACAAGAATCCTGGACCGAGGAACAATGCAAATACGAAATCGGAAGATACCCACGGTGTTGGTTGCATGGCATGGTCAGCCTCTATCCGAAGCTACCTGGGAGTCCGTATATCAGTTGCGGAGAGTGTTCCCAGACTTTATCATCGACGACGCTGATGTCTGAAGAGGGAAGGAATGTTACGCTCTAGCCGAGGTAGCATGACCTCGGAAGAATCAGTCGACATTTCCCTTATAGGATCTATCTTTGTAATATATGTGTTTGCGCTTTATGTAAATGATCGGGAGGGATTAATGTCAAGGTCCTAGGTAAGGGCTGATAGCACCAGACTAGATAGATCTGAGACCAAGGGCCTAGTGCAAAGATTGTGCCTAGGGGCAAGGAATTAAATGCATCCCAAGAGAGGGGTGAAATGTTGCATTAGGAAGGCCCTATATGGATGACATGTGGCATCTAGATCTATCTAGGGATTGGGGGTCTGCTAAGGCTAGTGAGAGAAGATAAGGATTGGGATTTTTACGTGATTTCGATATAGCTCTCTCTCTCTTGCTGGGAAGCCTTGGCAGAATTGGCTGGGAGGATAAATCATGGTGCTACTCCCGTGATACGTAAGATAAGGCTAGAGAAGGTAGTTGACACGGTTACTACACCGCCCATGAATAATAGCTGGATGATAGCTATCCTTTTGTACTCTAGTTCGTGGCTTAGTTAGTATGCTAACTTAGTTAGCTGAGTTTGGTTTGAGACCCACATATAGGGTTCTTCTATTTCTTTGTACTAGAGTTCTTTTGGCTTTCACAACTAAGAAGAGGAAAACTGTTTTCAGCCTCCACCTTTGTGTGTATTCTGGGGCTTTTGCAATTACACTGCAATTTTGCAGTGAAATTGGGGCTTTTGCAGGCAGAGAGCAAGTTGTGCAACATTTGGGGCTTTTAGACCATTTGCCCCTTTCTGGTTGCAATTTCAAGCCACAAATTGGGGCTTTTGTGTTGGGAGAACAATTTTGCAGGTTGCAGTTCACACTTCCTTTCTGTGAGTGTTTTGAAGCACTTTTGGCAGGTTTTGGGAGAGATTGAATGCTCTCGCAGATTTCTGACAGAGACATTACAGAGATTTGAGTTGTATTTTTAGCCAATGTTTGGCTATGTTTTTTGGGATTTGTGCACTCCATTCCCAGCAAGGGAATTCAGATTTGCATTTGCTGTATTTTCTTTCTCAGACATGGCCCAGCAAAATCACAATGATTTCAGTTTCAGTGGTCTCTTACAAGAGGATAAGCTGGATGGTACCAACTACTCCCTCTAGAGTTTTATGGTACGCAATATTCTGATTTCTCTTAATTTGTGAGACTATGTAAATGGGGATGAGTTCCGGCCAACAAATGTGGCACCTAACACCCCTCCCCAACAAGGAGGAGGCAGAGGTCATGCACAGGGTACAGCTGCAGTGTACAAGTTATTGATGCAATTATACCTACCACTCCAGAGTAGAAGAAATGGGATTCACGTGATGCTTTAGCTTTGTCGTGTATTTCTCTTTCAGTGAAAAGATTCATCATTCCGCATATCCGGTCGTGTAAGACCTCAAAGGCAGCATGGGATATTTTGGAGAGCATGTATGCAGCTCGGAATGATGCCAGGGGAAAAGAGAATTGTCTCATACACATATGGAAGAGGGCGACTCCATGTCAGTGCACCTCACAAAGCTACAAGATTTACGAAAGCAGTTGCTGAATATTGATAAGATCATTCCTGATTCAGAGATGATTACCACTACTCTGAATTCTCTTCCTGAGTCTTATCTCAGCTTTCATACCTCGCTGAATTTGTTGTTAAGGGGGGGTGCAAATCATCTCAATTTTCACGAGTTGATAGGACTTCTGGTGCACGAAGAGGAGACCAGGAAAACGTGGCTTCACGAGCAGATGAACATGCCATGCTTTCAAAATTCAAGCCTAAAGTAAAGGTAAGCCCAAGAAGAAGGGAATATGTCATTACTGCAAAAAGCTAGGTCACTACATTGGAGAATGCAAGAAAAGGCTTGCAAAAGAAAAGAAAAACAGCTCCGGTATGGCTGTCTCAGATTCAGCTCCTCATGCATCTGACAATGAGCAAGCTACAGCCAACTTTGGAGAACGACTATGCCTTCTTGTCTTGCATTTCAGACTCTCAGTTGGCTGCTCGGGATAGTACAGCCACTTGTAATGATGACACTTATGCTTTTCTGACATGCAGTTATGATTCTTCCAAGGATGCATCAGCTTTCAGTGTCAATGAGACACAAAATACATGGTATTTTGACAGCCGTGCCTCAAAGCATATCACTTCTAGGAAGTGTCTCTTCACATCTCTGCATCCACCACCTCTTGGTAAAAAGGTCACATGTGCCAACAACTCCTATTCAGTCCGTGGTACAAGAGAAGTTGAACTTACAGCCATTGATGGCTCAACATTCAGAATTTCTGATGTCTTGTATGTGCCTGGTATCACAAAAAATCTACTTTCAGTGTCCACTCTTAACAGAGCTGGATTTGAGGTCATTTTTGAAGATGACAAGTGTGCAGTCCATAACACAGAGCATGACTATGCCTTGAGATTGTCTGGCACTTTGTTACGTGGTCTTTTTCAGCTTGACATGTATGAGAAAAGACCAGCACATGCTCTTGCAGTTTCCACTCCTACTGCTGCTATGCAGAATGCGGAGTTATGGCATGCCAGATATGGACACATGCATTATGGTAGCTTGATGACGCTTCAAAAACATGCCATGGTTGATGCATTGCCTCCTCTTGAAACACCTCCTCCACATGCCTGTGAAGAGTGCATTCTTGGTAAAATGCACAGATCTCCTTTTAAGCAGGATGGATCAGTAAAAGCTGTTCGAAAATTACAGCTTATCCATAGTGATGTCTGTGGTCATTGGGTGGTCATCTTTACTTTGTCACTTTTCTACACTTGGGTTTATGTCACTTTTATAGATGACTACACTTGGGTTTATGGACTAAAACGCAAATCAAAAGTGTTTATGGTTTTCAAACACTTTGCAGCCATGGTTGAGAATGAATCCGGACTCAAGATACAGACATTACGCACAGATAGAGGAGGGGAGTATTTGTCTGCAGATTTTGATGCTTTTTTGAAAGACAAGGGCATTGTGCATGAACTTACAGTGAGGCTAACTCCTCAGCAAAATGGCAAAGCTGAGAGGGAAAATCGTACTCTTATGGAGATGGATAGATGTATGCTAAAAAGCAAAAAATTGCCTCACAAATTTTGGCTTGAAGGTCTCATGTGTGCCAATTATGATTTGAATCGGGCACCCACAAAAGCTTTGAAGACCAAGACTCCCTATGAAGTTTGGCAAGGGAGAAAGCCTTCTGTGGATCATTTCCGTGTCTTTGGATGCCTTGCATATGCTCATGTGCCCGTTGAGTTTCGGCATAAGTTGTCTGATAAGGCAATCAAATGCATTTTTGTTGGGTACAGTGCAGAGAGCAAGGGCTACAATCCTGTCACATGCAAGATTATTGTCAGTAGAGATGTAATATTTTCAGAAAATTCAGCTCACACTCAAGCTGAATTTGATTTGCCTTCTTCTTCTGATGATGTCTTTGAGGGGTTACTACCCATTGCCTTGGGTTCCCCTGCTGATATATCTGATGCAAATCATAATTTTCAGATACCTCCACATGCTCCAATTCAGCCACAGGATGTCTTACCACCTCCACAAGCAGTGGAAGAGGTTGTTCAGCAAGAAATTGCAGATATACATGCAGCAAAAACAGTCCCAAATTGGCTGTTACAAACTCTCAGGGAGAGTAAAATTGATGCTCCATTACCTGGCAGAACTCGGAGTGCAGTAAGGCATGGGGGAGGTGCTCTTTCAGTTGAATCAGCTTATGCAGGTACTCTTCTTGATAAGGAGGAACCTGAGACATTTGAAGAGGCACAGGATAATGTGCATTGGATGAATGCCATGCACAATGAGTTGCAATCCATTTAGAAAAATCAGACATGGGAAGTTGTCGATTTGCCACCAAGTAAGCATGCCATAGGTACACCGTGGGTTTTCAAAGTTAAAAGAAAGCCAGATGGCACCATTGATCGGTACAAGGCAAGGCTGGTTGCAAAAGGATATACTCAGAAAAAGGGCATAGACTATGAGGAGACTTTTGCTCCTACATCCAGAATGACAACCATCCAGTCAGTTATAGCAATGGCTGCAAATTTTCAATGGAATGTTCATCAGCTGGACATAAAAACAGCCTTCCTTCATGGAGACTTGTTGGAAGAGATTTATGTCAAACAACCTCCAGGCTTTGAAATTTCAGGAAATGCACTTCAAGTATGCAAGCTGAATAAAGCTTTGTATGGGCTGAAACAGGCCCCACGTGCATGGTATGCAAAAATTCATGCCTTTCTGACCAACAAGGGGCTGCACAACAGTCCAACTGAAAGCACCCTCTACATCAAGAAGGATGGGGGGGATATTTTAGTCATCATTCTTTATGTAGATGACTTACTGCTCACAGGGTCAAATGAAGATAATATTGCAAATTTTAAAGCTGAATTGCAGACCACTTTTGACATGTCAGATTTAGGGCTGCTACACTTTTATTTGGGGATCCAGTTCACTCAAGAGAAAAGTCGCATCGGTATGTCTCAATCCAAGTATGTGCAAAAACTCTTGGACAGATTCAACATGCAGGATTGTAAGCCCATAGCTACTCCCATGGAGCCGGGGCTGAAGCTTACAATGCATGAAGCAGGTGAATCATTTGATGTCACACTCTACAATCATGCTGTTGGATGCCTCATTTATCTCTGCAATACACGACCTGATATTCAGTTTGCAGTTTCTCAGGTGAGCAGATATATGCACAGCCCAAAGACTATGCATTGGCAGGCTGTAAAACGCATCTTCCATTATTTGCAAGGTACCAAGTCTTTTGGCTTGATGTTTCCCAAGGGGGGTGACTTGCAGATGCATGCCTACAGTGACTCAGATTGGGCTGGAGACTATGACACTAGGCAGTCCACAAGTGGCAATTTTTTCTTTTTGTGCAAAGCTTATATTTCTTGGTTGAGCAAGAAACAATCTACACTGGCTATCTCTTCATGTGAAGCTGAGTACAGGGCAGCTTTCACAGCGACATTTGAATGTGTTTGGCTGCGTCGTTTATTTGCTGATCTTCATCTTTCATTGGAGGGTCCTTCTCCAATTCTCACTGATAGTCAGAGTGCTATTGCAATGGCAAAGAATCCTGTGTTTCATGCTTGCACAAAGCACATTAAGGTTCACTATCACTACGTCAGAGAGAAGTTGCATGCAGGAGAGATCAGTATGATCTATGTGTCAACACATGACAATGTTGCAGACATTTTCACCAAAGCACTTCCACGTGAAAAGTTTGAGGCATTTCGCAGTGCCCTGAACTTATCTCCTTTTGGTCATTGATCATTTCCTTGTACATGACATTGGCACTGCAAGGGGGTGTTAGAATTATTGTTATAATTCAGCAGTGACCAATGTAATGTAATAAGTAGGTTAGGGGCACTTTTCCCTCACTTAGAGGTTTTTCCCCCTAACCACAGTTAGTTCACTAACTACCGTTAGTGAAGGATAAGATTTTGTCACTTAGACAAAACCTATCACTCTATTCAGTTGTAACACACTCATCTAATTGCAACTATCGTTTTCAGCTCTCTCTCTCTCCTGCTCCTACTCTCACACTTTGCTCTCTCCCTATTCCCACACTTCAAACCTATCAATCCATAGACCACTTTGAAAAAGCCTTTGCTCTAAGTGTTGATTCCGGCTGCCTATCTAAAGATGTCTTTTCTTCTCTTTGAGGCTTTTAGACTTTGTGTCTCGGTCACTGGTCTTTTTAGTCGAAAGCATTTTACAAGGACTCCCAAAATCTTATTTCAATGAAACTTTAATCATTTGAAAGATAAAATGTTGAGCATATTAAATAAAGTTTAGTATTAAATTTATTTTTCTATTAATGAACGAATTGACAAATGAATTGTCATAAGGCAAGTTTAACTGAAAGGCTCAAAGCGTTCACTATGTAAAACCCCCATACTTCATGTGTGTTCAGCAAAAGGGCTTTTAAGTACCCCTTATGTATGTATATTTTCTATAACTCCACAAGAAAATAAAGCCCCTTCTATTGAACTCACATGCTATCTAAATATTGCTTAGTGAAGTCCCCAAGCTATATGAGAAGACCTTAGAAACTCCCCTATTCACATCCACAATAACGATCCGCAGTAATAAAAATAAAAGAGAGAAATAAGTTAGAAAAGTATTATACACTAGCCGCCTTGTCAAATGGCCCCTGGTCTCAATATGAAAGCCTACACGAAAGATACCACACCTATTAATCCTTCATAAGAATCCCTTCTTGTGATAAAGCTCAATCAAGTGTGAATAGATAGAGACACTCTCATTCTTGCTTGGTGACCATGCAAGTGTCACATCATGCCCATAGAACCCAAAAACTTGCACGCTTTAGACTTGGTTGTGGCTTATTCTGCCCTTGAAACATGGGGCAAGATTTCCCACCATTTTATTCTCATTAATCAAATTTCCACACTTGTGACCAAAACTTGAAAGCCATGCTTGGGAACGCACCTTGCTTTCTTGGTCCATACTACAAACAGACCAGAAAACATCATGAACTTCTTTTACTACACTTTCGACCTCATGGTCTTGTTGTGTTGTTTGAAAGTTGGAGGCCAATGGAGGCGCCATAGCACATACAACATGATTAAAGGGAAAACACCCTTGCACAAGTCCTCAAAGCCAATCTCCCTTGTCGTTAATTGCCATTTCTACATAGTATGGGACTTACCATAGCCATAGGCCTTTTTGGCTTCCATTCGAAACACCCCATGTGGGTGTAAAATTGGTCCGAGTGCAATGCTAGAAGCTAGGCTAGCAGTGAGTTTGGAGGTTGTGCATGGCATCTAAATACCCAAATGATCGAAATGCATTAGTATGTTTTGCACATATTATCAACAAAGACTTCATTATTCTTTGGGATGACGAGTTTTCTAACTGATAAGCTCCAACACTATGGGTGGGACCGTATGCACAAGGCAAATGGTGACCTCTACACTTACCTTTAGCCTTCTCAATGAAGTTAGATTCCCAACCCAATACATTTTATTCAAGGTAGAAACTATATAAATGAAAACAAGGAATCACCATAGTATGTTGATATCCTCCATTTCAACCTTGACACCTTAAAAGTCTCTTTACATATTGAGCCCCTACAAACAAGGGGCAATTGAATACCTACACCACACTAATAACGTTGACACTGAGAACACAAAGGAAAGAGGTCTAATACAACTAGGTGAAAGAAGGAACGAATAAGTTTATAAAGCTCTTTGAAAGACTAAAATAGTCAACAACAAATAAAGATATAGATGTGCCAAAGATGAGAGAGGCTAGGTAGGTATAAGCATAAAAAGGAAAAAATCAATTGGATAGTCAAGTAATCCAAGTCCAGGAAAATGACATGGAGACTCACAAATTGATGTACGAGCCTTCGTAATAGACCCATGAGTATTACATTTAGCCCTATGAGTACCCTCTTCTTTGCGCTTGGCCATCTTAGTAGACGAAGTATTCCACATGTGGTAGTGTCATCTTGAGATGGCAGTACTTGGCCTACTACATGGAGTCTATTCCTGTAGTGTCCTATGTATGTGTCCTATAGTATCCTACATCATTTGAGTCGTATCATCTAAGCCGGCTCCTATAGTGTCCTCAACATGATCCATTCTATGTGGCTCAAATCGAGCCCAAACCCCATCTTGCCTAGGCTGTCCAAGCTGAACTAAAAGGGGAATGACCTCCCAAATGAGAATCCAAGAAACTAAAGTCACACCTAGTCATACCAACATTAAAAGTTCCCTCCTACAAGCTAACATTGTATTGATTTCATCACATTATTAGATAGTTCTTTTCTCTTGAAAAGAAAAGAATTTCCTTCCTATAAAATGTCTCTCTAAACTCAAGTGCCAGCCAAGTAATTATGGATGTCCCCCCAATAGTATCTCTAGGTCGTACTTTAAGGTGACTATCTTTGAGGCACCCCTTGATGTTCCCCTATAGTTCCTCTTGAACATAAGAGTATGTACATTAAGCTGATTATCTTTGAGGCACCTCTAGTTAAAGTGGCATTGGCTCGATGCAGCCAATCACTCGAAGATCCTTCCATCCTTTGACTTTACTGTTAGCAATGCCATGAAATTTGATATTAGAGCCAAAGGATGGCGACTATCCGGTGCTCCTCACTAGGAGAGGTTTTAAATCATTCTTGACTTACAAAGATCACTATAAAGTATGAAATCCCTCGGGAACAAGAAAGTTACTCTTTTTCTTTTGGCTTCTCATTCATGGAGGAATTGCAGTACACCAATGGAGGAGCACTTTTGGACCCTTCTTGCCTTTGGTACTTCAAGATTGATGAGTCTATTCAGCATTGCCTCCAGGTCTACAAATAGGCTAGGATCTTTTTGGCTGGGATTTCAAGACTTATGGGCAGGTTTTGTTCCTCGGTACATTGAGATGAGAGATTGCACTTCGATTCACATGGATAAACAAAGGCACCACCATCAGGTGCTTGGAGGTAAGAGTGGACATGAACCCCACCCACGAATTTTCTTATATTATAGCGAACATCAACACAAAGTTACCATTTGGGACTTCCCTTTTTCCTCCAAATCCCTCGTGGTGAACTAGCAGTTGCATGTACATCACTTTTTTTTTGTGCTTCTCTCTCCCTTGCATTGATCAACCTCACGACATTGATCCTGAATTCTCTTTGGTTTGGATCTGCTGATAGCACAGTGAGCACCAGGGCCAAGGTGGCTTGGAGCACAATCATCTTACTTTGACTCAAGCATGGCCTCAATATTATCAATTCTAACATTTAGTGTGGAGCCGTGCTAGGCAAGTTGGAGATCATAGGACTCCTTGGCAACGAGCCTTGTAAGGATTTTTTAACTTACTAGATTCAAAATTGCACTCTAGAGGCTGTGATTTTTGGCTGCCAAGCATGAGATAGATTCTCACACATGCTCACACTGGCCTACCATCTTCACAGCTCTTGAAAGTGGTCAGAAGAGTCTATCACCAACTTAAGGGATCCCACAAGATGGTTCCCCCTTTAGAGAGATAGACAATCCATTATGTGGAACAGCTACTTTGTTGGTGATTTAGGATGTCCACTATGCTATATTTAAAATATATGCAAAGGTGTGGATGGGAGAGAGGACCGGCCTCAATGTGTGTGCCTAGAGAGTATTCACAAAGTTGACATTATTGAAGCATCACATCATCACCCAGAATCTATGGGACACATGCAGACGCACCCTAGATATTGACATAGCCATTGCACATTGAGACCTTTGGCATTTCACTTCCCATGCGAACCCACTTTTTGAGACAAATCTAGAGATTTTACCTTGAGAGACAAATTTCGGTGTTCTTAAAATGAATCTAGATTCCATGGCTGCTTTGTTGGACCTTCTCCTAAGGCAAAACTAGCTTGAGCTAATAGAGGATTAGGGCTTTGACACCAAATATTACGAATGGGTGTAAGAGGAGAAACAAAGAAAAGACCAAAATGAGGAATATATACTCTACAAAGGAAGCTAACCCTAAGACTAACCCTAGGGAGAAAAACGAGAGGAAAAGTGTCCCCGAGGGTTTCTTAATTGACCTCTCTCCTTGCAACTCCAACAATCATTCCTCACCCCTCCTTCGAAAAATAAGTAAATAAATGTAAAATAAAAATACTAATAGTCTCTCTCTCTCTCTCTCTCTCTCTCTCTCTCCATGAACTTTGAATGTGGAGGAGGCTGATCCATGCAATCATGTGATGATTGTATGTTACTAAAAATACATTGATGTAGATGGAAGGGACTCATGGTGAGGGCTTACTTGAAAATTTGCATGATCAAAAGTATACATGCAAGCACGTGATAAAATTTTTGTATTCAAACCATTTTCATCTCAAGTAGTACGAGTTGTTTTTTTTCTCAAGACCTATAAGCTCTAAATGAGAATGGCATTTTTTGTCACTGATTCTCCCAAGTGCAGGTTTAGAGGGTGTTGGTCACCTATAGTCGTGTCGTCGCTCATTGTAGCATTGGTGTTCACAAATGTAGCATAGGTCCGCGGGTCGTATTCCGGTGAGAGGTGTAGGCTAACGCGTGGAAATCAAATCTCATGCGCGCATGGGTGACAAAGAGGGCTTGATCATAACGATTGATGAAGGCTTTCACCTCCACTGGAGTTCAAGGGTTTAGAAGGGGATTTCAAGGTTCGATTGGTACGCAAGAAGAAGCTGGATTTCATTCGTCGGAACGAGGAGAAACTATTGAACATTCTGTTTAGTAACAACTCTAAGGACTTTTGGCAGAGATTTCTAGAGGGGCAGTCCCCCTCACCACTCATAGACAATCAGATCTGGTATAACTATGCACGCGCACTCTACAATATCCCAAATCAACCAATTTCTGACCTCTCACATATACCCCGCCCTACCTCCTGCACACTCTTCACTGAGGGGGGGGTGAAGGATGCCGTAATGAAACTTCATAATGATTGAGTGAAAGATCATGAGGGCCAATGCACTGAATTCATTGCATATGGGATTAATCTCCTAGCCGGATCTTTGCAAAGTTCTTGTTTGTTTGGGGCTTCCACACACCTGGACTGTTAACACTATCTCACCCATCCACAAGGCAGGGGATCCCATGAGCTTGGAGAGCTACAGGACCATTATGATCAGGCACGTCATGTCCAAGATTTATGCATCAGTGCTTAATTCTAAGGTCGGTCGATTCATAGAGTGCCAAGGACTTAGAGCAGCCGGACAGGCTATATTCCGAAGCGATCATGGAACCATGGATCACATTCTCACACTCAAGTGTGTTATCAAGAAGGCGAGGGCGCCAAAGCAAAGGGTATATTGTTGCTTTGTGGATTTTCGCAAAGCCTTTGATACGATTCCGAGAGTCCGCCTCCTTCGACGCCTACAGGATTTGGGGTATGACCATGAGATCATTTAGGCCATCATGGCACTTTACGAGAGAGTCGCAGACTCTGGGCAGGGTACTCTGGGCAGGGTCGAGGTGGACAAATGAGATTATGAGCACTATTGGGGTCAAACAAGGGTGTCCTTTATCACCCACCTTGTTTGGCCTCTATATTGACGAGCTTGAGACAATTATGTAGACACTCGGGGAGATGGATGCTCTCTAGCTGGCACGCTAATCCGGATATTGCTATATGCAGATGACGTGGCACTTTTGTCCTCATCAGCAGAGGGTCTCCAAAGACACCTTGATGCACTACAGTCCTTTTGTGAGTCCCATGATTTGAAGGTCAACCTTGGTAAAACCAACGTCATGATCTTCAATACATCTCGAGCCATTACACACTCCGAGCAGTTCACGTTTGACGGGTAGCCAGTTGAGATTGTTTCGTCATATACGTACCTTGGGGTTATCTTCTCTGGACCTATCTTCACTATGAGACCCGCGATGCAGGCCCGCCTGAGCAGGGGATACGCTTCATTGGCTAGATTAGAGAGGCAGTGCTTCTGCTCACACTTTCAGGATCCGCGGACCAAGGGATTGTTGTTTGACTCCTTGGTCCGTCCAGCGTCCGAATATTGCTATATGCAGATGATGTGGCGCTTTTATCCTCATCAGCAGAGGGCCTCCAGAGACACCTTGATGCACTACAGTCCTTTTGTGAGTCCCATGATTTGAAGGTCAACCTTGGTAAAACCAAGGTCATGATCTTCAATATATCTCGAGCCATTACACACTCGTAGCAGTTCACGTTTGACGGGTCGCCAGTTCAGATTGTTTCGTCATACACATACCTTGGGGTTATCTTCTCTGGACCTACCTTCACTATGAGACTCGCAATGCAGGCCCGCCTGAGCAGGGGATACGCTTCATTGGCCAGATTAGAGAGGCAGTGCTTCTGCTCACACTTTCAGGATCCGCGGACCAAGGGATTGTTGTTTGACTCCTTGGTCCGTCCACAGCGGGGATGTACGGCAGCCCTTGTTAGGGGCCAAACTTGTCAGATATAGAGTGGCTCGTGTGAAGCGGCTATAGTTCTCATGCTATCGCCGATCATCCGCGGTAAGCTGTCTGTCCCCCACCATATCATTCAGGCTGAGTTTGGGTCATCCCCACTACAGCTGGATGCAGTATTTCAGGTTATCACCTACCTATACCGGGTCAAGGGGTACGGGGATTACACTTCTGGGCGCAGCAGATTACCATGGCTAGCATTGTCCTCTTCTATGGCACTATCAACAACAGCAAGTGACCAGAGATGCTGGTATGCAAGCACAAAGAGATGGTTTGAGCGACTGGGACTTCACATGGATAGACTCCCTCCCTTCCAATATAGCTTTGATGCGCCGTTCTCTCCTCTCCTGTCACACGAGGTCAACCAGGTCATCTTCGAGGATCTTTTATAGCTACACACATTCCCGACTTGGTTGGGACCGAGCGAGCTTCTAATGAAGCTCAGCTTCTACAAGGATCATTGTTTACATATCACAGAGGAGGGTTTTATTGACCCACTAGGATATATGCATATCCAATTACCCCACTCACTGAGGATCTCTATTGGGCAGTTTCGGGTCTTCACATAGACTACGCATTCTCACAGTCTCATAGACCCATCGGTCTTTTGAAGACTTTAATAAACTCTCTCTCTCTCTCTCTCTCTCTCTCTCTCTCTCTCTCTCTCTCTCTCTCTCTCTCTCTTCGTACGAACCCTAGCCCACCGCCTTCGTCCAATAGTCCGGCTCTTCATCAACCAGTAAATCCAAGCCACCGCACAGAAACCCTGGCCACCACCTAGCTCCTAGGTTGAGTCACTCGCTAGCAGTGCCGGTAGCAGGGAATAGCACCTCAACTCGGTGTAGAGGTCGTCCAACCCAGTCCCAAGCTGAGCTGAGCCCCTGGCTCGGTCTAGGGTGTTAGCTTTAGCAAAGAGGCCTCTAACTCATGCACAGGCCGTCATGGAGTTCTCGAAGGAGTCCCAGAAGGTGAAGATCTTTGTCACAACCCCTATCAATAAACCCTCCTACTCTAATATTACAGCAACACCCAGTCCCTATACATTGCACTTCAGGCAAAGGATCGGCTCAGAGCCACAAGAACAGATATATTCATTACAGCAAGAAGTTAGAGAGCTCAGGCTCTAGCTTGCAGCCCTGGGCAGAAAGGTGTAAGACATGGAGAATAATGGTAAGAAGGAAATCATTGCAGAAGTATTACAAGTGTGTAGCACATCTCCACCAGCGCCAGCACTTGTTTCTACGGTCACAAAGATGATCTCCACCCAAGTCAGCTCAACCAAGAAGGAGATGGCCATCATGGCCAGCAACAAAATCAATAAAGTAGACCTTTACACAAAAGTCAAAGAGCAGGAAGCTGTTAGCAAGTAACAGGAAAATAATACATATTGGAGGGATATCAAAGGATTGCATTAGCTGCAGATGAAGAGGGGTACACACAAGTGGAAATTTTCGTATGTCTCAAGAAGGAAATACCACGAGTTGATTGGGATGAAAATGATATTAGATGTATCACTCAGATGCGTACACACGCACAAGTGTATTTCAAGAGGAGGGTAGGAAGAGTCAAGATTTTCTGACAAACAGGATAAGCTGAAGGATACAAGGGTATGGATATCTGAGGACCTAACTCCAACTCAGCTCAAACAAAGGAGTACCGAACTCACTAAAGTGAAGGATGCACGCAAAGCTGGAAAATGGGCAGTCTACCGGGATGGATTGGCATTAATTAGAGACTGCAAATCTAAACCCAAAGACCCTCGGTCTTGAACTGATGTAATGAAGGTCATTTTATGATATTGTGATAGAACCTGATTATAGATGTGTGCTTATAATAACCTCGAGATGAGATGCCATGTGCACTCCTCGACTCTTTGGTTTATCCAAACGTTGTAAGTCATTTTGACATTGCTTTTTGTCCCATAGGCCTGTGAGGCCTCCCACGGACTTAATATGGCTTTCTTGCTTTCTTTCTTTCTCTCTCTCTCTTTGCACACGCACGCACACACACACACACACACACACACATATATAGAGAGAGAGAGAGAGAATTTATTAAAAGTCTACGAAAGGCCGAAGGGACTATGAGACTGAAAGAAACCTGATACAATGAGCTGAAAGGGTGGAGCCTCTAATCGGGCATCATCACCCACAATGAATACAACATAATCGAATCGCATCACATCTAAACTATGTGATCATGCTCTGAGAGAGTCTAGCTATGTGACCTGATTCCATCTCTATATCTCGAGCAAGTGCTCCATGTGTCTGACGATTCATGAATGACCGTAGCGAGGCATCTCTGATCTAGGTAAGAGAGGAAGCTGGAGAGGGGCCCGAAGCCATCCCTAAATAGAAAATGATAACAACCTCAAATCTCATAGTACTTAAGGAGCCTGAAAGCGAAATGCTCCTCCGACTCAATCTCATGGCAATCACACATGGTACATATGCGGCTCTCCCAAGGTATGCCCTCAGCCCCGCCCACTCTCAAGATGCAGTCGATGCGATGAGACACAGAACTACCCGATCACTATCTTCAACGAATGTGGGAGGTGGATCCAAGTATATCATGGTGGATTAATGAAGCCCTGCTCTGAAATCTGTAAATATTGATCCCTGTAGAAGCGCAACTTCATTGGAAGCTTGTTGGGTGCCAATAGAACCTGAATGTGTGTAGCAGTAGGAGGTCCTCTCTAATGACATGGTGAGTGGGACTGAAGAAGCATCGATGCCATACTAGAAAGGCTGTAATCTATCTCTGTGTAGTCCCAAACTCTTAAACCACCTGCATGTGTGCGCACACCAACATCTCTGATCACCCTCAGCTGGTAAGGTCACTTAGAAGATAGGGGGAAGATATGGCCAGCCACGATAATCTACATTTTCCTAAGGTACAAGAGCCATACTCTCTAACTCAATAGAGGTATGTGATGACCTAAAAAGCTGCATCAAGCTGCAGTGAAGATGCCCCAAACTCAGCCAAAAACATCTGATGCATAACCAATGGCTTGTTGTGGATCATCCTTGACAGCAAGGGAACCTAGAGTTGCTCGACCCAAGCACAATAGGCCTCTGATAAATCAGGCCCCCAACAAGGGCTGCCATACAAACCTGCAGGGTGGACCAAGGAATAAAAAAGAAGGGACTTAGTTTGGGGATCCTAAAAGGGAGTGAAAGCACTGCCGCTCCAGTCGAGCAAGTGTGGCATATCCCTTGCTCATTAAATGGAGTTGGAAAAATAAAACTTTTTTATTCACTACATTGGTACAAGTTACGACCAGTTTTTCTCTATGGTTGCCAAGCATGGGGACCTAGCTTAGCAAAAGAAGCAGGGAAAAGTATTGAATTCATCCGAAAGAGGCTCATAGCTGAGGAATTAGGAGTCAAAGTACAAACTCCATACCCAATGTAGCTTGTGGAAGTAGGAATTCTTCGTCTACAAGGTAAAGAGTTTTGTGAAATTTTCCATTTGAGAATTGATACAAATTGACAAATAGGATGCCACAAAAGCCTCTAGAACCGACGAGGGGGAAAACTGGTTATCCAGTTCTTTGCCCTCTTCTAGGAAGAAAGGTCTGTTGCATTTAATTCAAAAGAAGCCTCTATGCCAGCATCTCTCTAACTGGAGGCCGACCACCTTGATGCCCGTGATTTACTGATCATTTCTAAAATGTTGGTGTTACGTATCTCGCAGATCATTTCTAAAATGTTGGCAGAGGTCATGCGGAGATTGGGTTTTGGATATAAGATGCAAAGGGTGGTTTATTGGCTTCATGATGGTGGCACAACGTCCTGCCTTTTGTCTAATGCTCTTTCCTCTTCATGGTCATTAGGACGATCTATTCGTCAAGGCTGTCCACTTAGTGCTCTGCTTTTTGCCATTGCTACACATCCACTTCTTATGCATATGGACGATTTAGTTTATCGCCACTCTTTGCATGGCATCAATATTCTTGAAGCTGCTCCTTTTGTCAATTAGGCCTTATGCCAATGATTCCTTCTTTTCTCTCCGAAACTCTGCCTCGGATGTTTGCCATATAATGCAAGCTCTTCACACATTTGGCCTTGCAGCTGGATTGAATGTGACCTTTGCTAAATCTAAACTTCTTCCTCTCAATGAAAGTGATTGGCACCACATTTTATGGCCTGGATTGATTTTGCCTCTGATCAGATTGTCTGTCATCTAAGCTATCCCATTGGTTCGCATATTTCCTTCCCACAAGAAAGACTATGGGTTTTGCAGAAGCTCTTTCATAAAATAGATTATTGGAAGCTCTCCATATGGTCACTGCATGTTCGCCTTCGAATAGTGCAATCTATTATAGTGGCCTATGCGCAATTTCACTTGCCTTTGATTCCTTGGCTTTCACAGACATTTGAAAATTCATATCCAAGGCAATGGAATGTTTTTGGCACACGAAAACGGATCGTAAGGTGGTTCGCCTAACTGAAGTACAACTGTGTCTATTTGCCCAAGATGCATGTGGGTTTAAATATTTTGAATATTCACATTCATGTGATAGCTCACAAAGCTACACTTTTGCTCTGAGAGAGGGCCAGTGCTTGTGGATGTGCCCACCCCCTGTGAGGTAGTCTAGTGTAGGGCTAATAGTAGGCTTGCACGGCCATCCTGGGCCCCCTTGCTGTGATTCAGGGTAGCCTATGAGGAGGCGCATCTTGCTGACTGTCTGGGGCGCCTGTGTAGCCACCCGTGTGTGTTGCAGCCCCACCTCCATGACCCTTGTGTGGGCAGAGGTGGTCCGACCTGCTAGTCAGCCACCAAGGTCTGCTTGGTCGGGTCCATGAGCAGGGGGGCAATTGACCGTCAATTGGATGGCCTCAATTACGGCGTTTGGTGGGTGATGATGGAGTCTGTGTTACAATTGTATGATTTAGCAGATTTCATATTGATAGGAGTTGCCAGACCAGATCCCCTAGGAGGCCGAGACCCTGTCTCAGCTCTGGGTCTGTGTCAATGCAAGGGTAAGGTCGTTTATTTTCATTAATTGTACTCCTCAGGTGATTAATCACATGAAGCACATGACGGTGGCCAATAGTATATGGGAGCACTTGGCATCCCTGCATAATCCTTGGAAGCCCACATGCAGTTGTTGGATCCCAAAAAGTCTTCATCGATGCGGGACCACATCAACAAGTTACAAGAACTTCGACAAGAGATCCTCTAGGCAGGGAAGCAAATATCGTCCGAGGACATGGCCATAACTCTACTCACCCAGTTATCCTTTCAGTATGGGGCCTTCTATTTGTCCTGGGCAGGATGAATGAGTTGACCTGGGGGGAATTGCTCCCTATGGTGCTCGACCAAGAGGAGCGATTTGTAGATTGTACCTTTGAAAGTCAACCTGAGGCTTTGGCAGCTTAGCAGAAAGGCAGAACGCAGTTGACGTCTGAGGAATGAGAAGCAGTCAAGGCGTCCCATGCATGTAACCGATGTGGCCAAAAAGGTCATTATTGGCGGCAGTGTCCCCAAAGGAATAGTGAGGGGACCAGTAACCAGGTAGCCAGTGTTACAGCCCCACGACAACATATACTCCAGCCTTCCAGTAGTACAAGGCAGGATGTACTGCTCGCAGGCTTTTCGGATCCAGATGGAGGATTGCTTGGCTGGGATTCTTTCACCAAGGCAAGCTTTCAAGCAAGACCTCCAGCCACGAGGTGTTGTTCCCGCCGACTCAGGTGGCAGTATGTTACCAGTATATATTCTGTTTGGACGTTATGACATGGCAGATCCAGAGGGGGTCTCCTAGGGTTTTGCTGCATCTATTGTATGATGAGCTGCTGGAGATCCGGATGGGTCAGCAAATTGCCCGTGCAGGAAGCCAGACACAATTGGCTGATCCTTGTAAGCTGTTATTTGCCCGTTGTCCTTGGAGCACTGAAGTCCATCAATTTGGCGATAGTATGACAGTTTGGACTTGAGAGGGGGCTTCAGAGGGGGCTATCTAGCTCTGAGATACAGATGTCCATCCAAGAAAGCAGACCTTGCATCAGTGGCAGTATGAGTTGGATTATTGTTCGAGTACCTTCTGTTGGTGTAATGTCCAAGTACCAACAATTGGATTGTTGTACCAGTACCAGACCCAGCTCCCTGGCGTCTGTGTTCCATCAAGGAGCTGAGAGGGAGTGTCGGAGGTCAACATCACCTGATGTCACCTTAGTGAGAGAGGGCCACTGCTTGTGGGTGTGCCCACCCCCATGAGGTTAGGCTACTCCAGAGAGAGGGCCTTGTTGTGGGTGTGCAGCCCCCCGTGAGGGTAGTCTTGGGTAGGGCTGATAGTAGACTTGCGTGGCCATCCTGGGCCCCCTTAGCCTATGAGGAGGCGCATGTGGCTGTCTAGGGGGCCTGCGTGGCCACCTGTGTGCACTGCAGCCCCACCTTCATGACCCTTGTGTGGGCAGAGGTGGTCTGACCTGCTGGTCGGCCACCTAGGTATGCTTGGTCGGGTCCATGAGCAGGGGGAGCAGCCCCTTTTATGGCTGGTTGCAGCCCCCTAGGAGGGCATGATCCAGTAGGCCTGGTAGGCCAGGTAGAGCGGCCCAATCGGGGCAGGAGGTCAGCCCAGTGTGAGGCGTGGAGCAGCCCTTATAGAGGGCAAAGGGGGATCAGCCCCTTAGCTGCTGAGTCGGCCCTAGAGAGGGTGGGTCGGCCCTCATATCAAGCTGGTCAGCCCCTATATGCAGACTGACTGGGGGGCAGGGGCTATATATAGCATAGTTACCAGGGAACGGCGTTCCGACATCCGGAACGTCTGGAATGCTGTTCCAGGAAGCAAGGCGGAACCGTAACGGCCCCGGAACATCCCAAAAATTAATATAGAACTCTTTTTTATTTTTGGCTCTTTGAAAGTTTCAAATGGTTATCTTACAGCTTAAAAAGAAATTTTAAAACTGTAAACTGTGAGTTTCTTTCATTTTCTAGAATAGCTTTATGTCATATGATGACATATCATGTATAATGTGACGTTGTGTCTATACTTGGACTATCTCCTCAGTATCCTTGTCTTACAATTCAGATCACTCCAATAATACCAAAGGCTAGCTCCTTGTTCCTAGAAAATCTTGAAGTCCCTGCTGATTATTCTAGCCCAATATCTATGATCCCAGTGACTCAACTGGGTTGCATTCTACATGCCCGACCTAGAAAGATGTGCTTTAGATTTCATTTCGGCATCACATATCGTATTCTACAGGAGCAAAGTGATTCCTAGAGGGCAGGACCTCTGGACTCAAACAACAAGGGAGAGGTATCACATTTTCAGGAGGCTCACATCATTGTGCTATCTACCTTGTTACTCCAGAGTTACACCTCTCAGTTGCCACTTTCTAATGGTATAATAAGAAAGAGGAGAATTGATTTCTCCCTGGTAATGCATGCCTTTTTTAGATTTGACTTTTTCTAGCTGTATAACTGAGTTTCACAGCTGTAACCAATTTGAGCATTTGCCT
Organism: Dipteris shenzhenensis; assembly: GCF_047967505.1. NCBI lineage: Eukaryota > Viridiplantae > Streptophyta > Polypodiopsida > Gleicheniales > Dipteridaceae > Dipteris > Dipteris shenzhenensis. The sequence continues at coordinate 13,377,357 of NC_141599.1, forward strand.
TGGACTTAAAAGGTAATAACATGTTTTTTGGAAAATTTTGAAGATAAGAATAGTAAGGAGCTCACATTCATCTGATCTATGATTGCACCCAATTCTATTTTCTGATAAATAAGGAGATTCGCATAGGTACGCAGAAGCACACTCTTCAGCACAGAAACCTGCAAGACATAAAGAGTGACGGGTTGGAACAGTTCTCTCTTTCTACATCATCCCACAATAACAGTAAAATTATGATCTAAATTAAATGCATAAGAACCCCAGGACCATTTGCTAGCATTTTAGGTTCAACCCCCCAACATATCATGATTCTTAGAAAAGGATAGATAGAGAATTTGGTTTCGTATAGGTCATGAAAATGGGTAGGGATGAGAACAGGAAATGTATTCACCCCAGCATAAGCAAGAATTTTAGGAAAAGAAGCCATCCTGCCAGTGCCCTCTGCATAGCCTTGTGCATTTATAAGGACTAATTTTGATACCTGAAAACCATACAGGAGCAATAGAAATCAAAACTCACTTTATGGGGAAAAAAACTCACAATTATGATCGCAAAGACTTTAAACTTACAGCTTCTGGGTGAGCAAGGCAAAAATCTATTGCCGTGGCACCACCAAGGCTAGCACCTACCAGAATCATGGGTTTTTTCAGGTATGCTCTCCAAAACTGTCATTAAACCAGGAGGATAAAAGGAAATGAGTTCGAATGTCTTCTTTCTTGACCTCCTAGTGTACAAGCTTGTTTTTCAGGAACAGAATTAAAACCGGAAATCAGCAGAATACGAGGCAAAGTTTTGCTTCAAAAGAGATATGTTTACAGAAAGTGAAATAAACCTCGTAAAGATGCTCTCTTTTTGCAGCCACCCCAACTGATGGCAGTTCTTCTGCTGCAACATGTTATTCATTACAACACCACACATGTCCCAAAAACAAAAGCATGCATTGGGGAAAAAAATCTTGCAAAACCAAATGTCATTGACCCACTTTCCTTTAAATACATGAAAAGCCAAAACTCAAAAATGTGTGGTTGCTCAAATATAAATAATATCAGTCTTTACAAAGCAGCATAACTAGACTTGACAAGCAGAATACCTATCTTAGAAACTGTACTTTGGGGTGACTAAAAAGAAAAGTTACCATAGTGAGAGAAACCCCAACCAAGAATATCAACAGCCCAACACTCGACCTTTGCCTCAAGTTTGGGGTAAGTGTATCTCCACTCTAAACAGGAGCTGCAGAGGAAACAATTACCCATGTCATGCCTGGAATTCAAAGGCCAACAAAGAGTTCCATATTGTCATCTTCATCACCTGTCGAATCCATGGAGCAGAAGCACAGGTGCTGAATCCTGGTAAACCTTAGCAGGCTTCACACAGCTAGTCATGATGGGCTTCTCTGTTAAGCTTGTCTGCAACAATAGCATAGTCGTGAGGTGATCATGTTAGTTCCCTTCAAAGTATCATCACTTGTCCTAACCCCAAGCTTGGCCACTACTTGCACAACCCATCGTTGAGCCTCTCTCTCTCTCTCTCTCTCTCTCCCCACCCCCCAATGCATCCATGAAATAGCATTGGTGACAAAACAATGGAATCTGACCACAACACATTATCTTTATCACAACAATGCAAATAACAAGAGAAGCAGCAATCTGAGAAAAAAAAATTCATACCCGGCTGAAGATGGAATACAGAAAATCTTAGACATGTAAGACTGAGCTAGAGAAAGCACTCAATCAACATAAAGGAAGCTGCATTCAAGTGAACACTATATTGACAGAGATACTGAAAACAGCTTACAAATGCTTTACGAAATGCCAAGGAAGAAGTCAAGGAACGCCGTGTTGGGACACTTTTTTCCTCCACTTAGTACTCCCCCCACCCCCCGATTAGTATTACAATAAAGTACCTATGTAGAGGATATACATCTCTCTCTCTCTCTCTCTCTCTCTCTCTCTCTCACACACACACACACACAGAGGATGGATGAGATTATCAGATCATTTTGAGGAGGATGGGGGCTTCTATTGGAAAGGAAGCCACCTATTCCCATCATTGATCCGGGTGTGTGGCATACATATGCATGCTCTCTCTTTGAGGCACCACCGGACGTGTCCTCTATGCCTAGGCCCACTACTTGTCACTTGTTCACTACATAAAATGTATGGGCTGCACTCCGACAACAGCAACACAACTGGAAAGAACAGGATCATGAGGGCCTACGGATTGAGCATTTTGCACATGGGCAACAGGTCTTAGCCCCGGTTCGCGCACACATGTACACTCCATTTAGTTGGTTGTTAGACTTTCTATGTGCTCTCCTTTGTCTATAAGAGTCCATTACAGGGAGAGTTCGTGCCCCAGGTGGTTTATCGGATTGGCAGGGCTGCCCCCACTCACCGACTCTTTTCGGACTCTACATTGATGAGATCACATCTTCATAGAAGACCACCTAGGGGCCAAGGGATCACTACTGGCCCACCTCATGATACAAATATTTCTATATGCCGATGACATAGTTCTCATATCGTCTTCAGTAGAGGGGCTGCATAGACATCTCGAGGCCCTAGAGGCGTTCTGCAGAGAGAGAGAACTGACAGTCAACCTTGGGAAGACCAAGGTTATGATCTTCAACACCTCACGCGTAGTACTTCACCGACATAGCTTCACTTATTCAGGTGAGCCAGTGGAGACAGTGCAAGCCTACACATACTTGGGAGCAATCTTCGCGGGACCTATATTCACAATGACTCAGGCAGCCAAGGCGCGGTTCACACGAGGGCAGAGTGCTTTGGCCCGACTAGAGAGAGAGTGCTTCTAGGCACATTTTCAAGATCCACCGACAAAGGGCTAGCTCTATGACACTCTAGTGCAACCGATTGCCATGTATACAGCACCCTTCTAGGGATGTGACCTCCCGATGATAGAGTGGAGGAGATTTGAGTAGCTACAGTGCCTATGGGATATAGGATGATTCGGAGTAAGCCCTCAATCCCACATGAGATAGTACAAGAAGAGTTCGCCATCACACCTGTCCAAGTTGATGCCATCTTTCAGACAGTGACATTCATCCACAAAGTTTGGGACTTATCTCACTAGAGACTACTGAGGCTAGCCCTAGAGTCATCTAGATGACTAGCAAAGAGCAGAGCAAACACATATGAACGTATATCCACATGGTTTGCCAGGCATGGTATCCACATGGACAGACTTCCCCCTTTTCAACACAACATGGACGCACCACGTGATGAGATCAACCGTATCATACAGGTAGATCTTCTCCAGCTCCATACATCTCGAACTTTGGGGAGGGACCAGGAGCTCCCCACCAAGACCCAGTTCTATCGCGACCACTTCTTGAGAGTATCGGAGGAGGGATTCATCATCAGACCCCAATATCAGAGGAGTCTCACATGCACTAAGGATCGCCATTGGACAGATGTGGGTTTTGTCCCATTAGCTGAGGATTGAGGCGGGGAGAGCAGCAGGTATACCCAAAGAGAGAGCAACGGATCTACATGTTATGCACATTGGGGGTGGTTGAGACAAAGGAGCATTTTCTATGTGTCTATCCAACCTACTATGAGATCCGGGGACGCTACCACTGTCTCTACTTGGAGGGGAGTGGCTTCGGTCCACTCTCACAACTGATCCACTTCCATAACCAAGTCTACATTGGGCTCTATCTGATGGAGATGCGCGGACACAAGGAGACGCTACTACTACAGATCAGAGAGCACAAGGAGGCAACTAGGCCACATGATACAAAGGCTAACCGAGCACAGCGACGCGTCACAAACTTCTATACATTTCAGGCAACCCCAGGACACAGCGGAGTAGAGGAGGAGGAGCTAACCGATATGAGGAAAGCCTAAATTAGCAGAGAGAGTCCACACGGTGCTGCCAAGAGAAAGAAATAGGGACCACGCACGAGACGAAGAGTGACCAGAGCACATTCTATTGAGGTCAGACCCATCACAACCTTCCTTAGGGGGGCCGATAGAGGTGAGGGTTCACTCTGGACATAGCTCGGTGGGTTCAAAGATCAAGGAGACCGCGCCCCCCGCCACAACGTGAGATAGCTCAACAAACACAGATCCGAGATATCTTCACAGCTCACCAGAGAGCCGCCACATTGTCGGGATTCGGCTTCAGAGTCCCAGATCTCATATTGTTTATGTTTCTATTTCTATTTGTATCAGACTTTGGTTTCGCTTGAGCTCTTGAACTCAATAGATAAGCATATATTAGACCAAGAGACGTGCCAGGACCGCACCTCTGAGTGACCGACAGCACTCTATTGCCGACTTCATGCCTCCACTGCCTGATCCATCCTTATATCTTGCTGTTGCTGGGGATGATGATGATATTGATGATGATGCTGAGATTGATATATAGTCGACCATCGACATGACTATGTCATGTACTTAGGACTTAGTACTGCCATTTTGCATTTTTGTGTTTTTTGCATTTTGCATTTTGCATTGGTATGGATGCTTGTTTAGTAGCTCCACTACCACAGCTCGTTGTATCAGGATTTTCACAGTCTCATAAACCCATCGGTCTTCTGAAGACTTTAATAAACTTTCTTTCTTTCTTTCTTTCTAGCCCTTTGAGGCTTGTATGAGTTTTCCTTTGGTGCACTTTGTCCCAGAGGCCCGCGAGGCCTCCCGCAGACATTAATACATCTTTCTTTTCTATCTTTACAAGTCCTCTCTATTGGGGGCCATCTCAGTAGAGAAGAGAGACACATACTCCAGATTTCTCTGGATTCGGATCCAACGCACGGACAGCCAGGATGTGTATGTTGCAGTATGCTACTTCCCCCACAAGACCTCCCACTGTGCTCAAGATATCCGAGAGGAGACTGAGACGTCATCATATGCAGCTCTCTATTAGGACATCGTTGATTTCTCGAGCCGCGGGGAAGTCCTCCTTGTTGGGGACTTCAATGCGAGGACACGAGCACGTCAGGCACCACTCCTCGACTTCAGAGATGACTCTATTATGCTACCATACCTTGATCTGGAGGACACAAGTATGCTGCGAGTCTCAGCTGATAGGCGGGGCCCGGTCACAACTTATGGGTAGTCACTATTAGATCTAGGCAGGATGCATGATTTCATTATTTATAACGGTCTTGACGGATGGCCTTCGTCAAGTTGCTGTACTTGTTTCCCACATGGAGGCAGCTCCAACGTCGATAACAGCATGGGATCCCCTACCTTTGCCTCTTGTATCACTGACTTTGTTGTCGCACCACCTCCCACTAGGGCCAACCACACATACCTCTTCTTCCGTATATCCACACCCTGCCTCGCAGTATCTTTCACTCCACCGATCACTCACAACACTTATCATGATATACATTTCGAACTTAGTCTATCGCCTAGGTACTCAGCATGCCTTTATACACTTTCACATATATTGATTTCATACTCTTACTCGAGGGTCATGCTGCTCTGATCACCCGCTCAATTCACAAGGCTGCCCTATGCGCCTTCCCTCACACTACTCGCCCACCACCACTTGGGACCGTAACAACAGTTGGTAACGCGTGGCTATACAGAACTGGTTGTTAGAAATTCACTGTGCCCACCTGTGAGCCCCCGATTTGAGGGGACGAGGGGTAGTGAGAGGTAGGAGGGCTGGGAAAGAGAGAGACCCAGGCTGACATCATAGGCAACCAGCACACGGGCTGGTTGCTGCCTGCAACAGAGAAATAGGGGGCCTTGTGCCTCCCTTGGAGGCACCTATAGCTGCATGGACTGGCTGCACAGGGCACCCTTTTATAGGGGCCTGTGGCAGGCCCAGTCGGCCCAACCAGGGCCACCGACCAGGGTCAACCCTGGTCGGATTTCCAGGGCCATCTGGTCGGCCACCAAACAGGGTACCGACCCTACTGGTCGGTCAACCCAAAGGGCTTGGGCAGTGCCTATAAAAGGCCCACTCCTTCAGTCATTCCAGCATCCAGTGCAGGACAGAAAGCCTCCTTCCTAGGCTGTGCTGTGCACTCAGAGCTGGTTCAGTTTGTGAGAGAGAGTTCCATCAGTTTTCCTCAGCACTTCACTGAGTTTTGTATTGCTCCCTTGGAGCCAGTTTCTGCCCACCATCCGGTGGATGAATATACTCTTTCTCTCTCTCTGTTTAAGTTATCTCTGAGTGAGTGTTTATTGCATCTATGATCATCTATCTGAGTTGAGTGTGTGGAAGAGTGGGAGAGATCTTGGGTGGAGGTTTGAGTGATTCATTCCCTCCTATTCTCCAACATGGTATCAGAGCCATAGGCTCTCAACTCTTCTTCATCAAAGCACTCTCTGAAGGAAGAAGTCCCTTGGAAGTAAGGCGATTCTGTTTCTGTTTTCAGCTCAGGCTAGCACGGGAGGTCAGTACATATTTTTTGCTTCACTTTTTTTTTTCAGTTTGCTATTCACCGAGATGGATCAGCGTTCAGAAGCCTCTACGCCCATTGCTCGCCCTTCCTCCTTCTCCAGTCATCTTCCTTCTTCATTTATTCCCAATTTTGGTGAAGCTGGAAAGCTTAATGGCACGAACTATCCAATTTGGTAAGTCAAGATCCGAAGCCATCTGTTGGCATGGAAGCTGTGGAAGATAGTGATTGGGACCGAGGAGAAGCCAGAGGACATTGTGGACAAAAGAGGTGAAGTTCTAGTTGAAGCAGATGCGGATGAACTCTGTGCATGGGAGGAGAGGGATGCTCAAGCCTTAACAATGCTTATTGGCACGACAGCAAATGCTGTGATTCCTCATATCCAGTTGGCAGAGACGTCTTCAGAGGCGTGGGCCATACTGAAGGAGCTGTATGAAACCGCTAATACAGCCCGTATCATTACTCTTCAGCATCAGCTTTATAATCTTGATATGAATGAGGGTGGTAGTGTGCATGATCATCTGACAAAGGTGAAAGTCGTGCGGGACCAGCTTGCAGCGGTTGGTCAGAAGGTAGACACGAGTCAATTGGTGTTACTCACACTCCACAAGTTGCCACAGAGTTTCAAAAGTTTTGTGACTACGGTCACTGCGAGTCAACGGACTAAGCCAATCACCTTTGAGGAGCTTGGCCCACTCCTTCAGGAGAAGGCTCCTTCAGGAGGAGGCTCGAGAGAAACTCTTTACGCAAACCAACAAGAAGGCATTAGTGGCCAAAGACAAGCCTGGAAAAGGCAAGCCAAAGGATTTCAAGAAGTCAAAGGACGCTGACCGCAAGAAGAAAATGAAGTGCTATTACTGTGAAAAGCTTGGCCACTCCGCCAAAAAATGCCGAAAGAAGAAAGCAGATCAGAAGCGGAAGAGAGAAGCTAAGAACAAAGAAGAGCCTAAGAATGATTCTGCCAATGTGACGACTGGACAGTTGTTTTTAATCAGTGAACATTGTTCAGCATATGCAGTCACTGAAGGTAAAGAGGGTTGGTATGTTGACAGCAGTGCTTCCAAGCACATGTCCAACAGAAGGACTTGGTTCAAAGCGACAACTCACCACAGCACATACTTCTCAGCAAAACGGGGTAGCCAAGAGGAAGCATAGAACCACCACAGAGACAGGGCTTGCTATGCTCCGAGGGAGGAATCTTTCTAAAGCCTATTGAAGTGAAGCTATCAATACAGCCGTACATATTCTCAACCGAACAAAGACGAAGGCCGTCAAGGACAAGACTCCATATGAGGCATTTTATGGTAAGAAGCCCTCTATCACTCATCTTCGCATTTTTAGTTCTAACGCATGGGTGCATGTGTACAAGGAAGACAGGACCAAGCTTGATTCCCAGAGCAGAAAATGTATCTTTGTTGGGTATAGCGAAGAATCCAAGGCCTATCACCTCTTCGACCCAGTAAAGAAGCAGATCCTTATCAGTCGGGATGTTGTCTTCGAGGAAAAGGAACCTGAACCCCAGGAGGAGCCTCAGATTGAGGAGGAGGAGATTGTTCAACCCCCGATCCCACCCCGCCCCAGGTTGACCATCCTAGAGGTGGCAAAATCAAAAGCTGATGTTCCACAAGATACTCAGGAAGAGCAAGATGTTCCAGAAGAAGTTCCAGTTCCTCCTCCCACAGAGAAGCAAAAAAGGTTGCTCCAATGGTACCTACGGACATTGAAAGAGTCTCGGGTCACCGAATTACCTGAGAGTAGCAGTTTCGGATTGCGTCGGTCCCAACGTCTTCAAAACGCCCCATCCGTGAATTTTGCGTTGGTGGCTCAGCTTGATGAGCCAAGGACCTTCAAGAAGGCGAAGGACAATCCAGAATGGCAGGCTGCCATGAAGGCAGAGATGGATGCTATCCTGAAGAACAATACCTGGGACTTAGTGGCCAAGCCCCCGCGACGGAAAGTCATCGGCACTAAGTGGGTATACAAACTTAAATACAAATCAGACATCAGCTTGGATAAGTATAAAGCAAGGTTAGTGGTCAAAGGTTTTGCTCAAACTGAAGGCATGGATTTTGATGAAACTTTTGCTCCCACAGCCCGCATGGTTACTATCCGGACAGTGATTGCCCTTGCTGCCCAATTCCAGTGGCCTATTTTTCAAAAGGATGTGAAATCCGCATTCCTTAATGGAACCCTGGAGGAGGAGGTATACATGGAGCAACCACCGGGCTTTCAAGATCCAGGGTCCCCATTAAAGGTCTGCACGTTAAAGAAGGCATTATACGGGCTGAAACAGGCCCCCAGAGTTTGGTACCAAAGGATTGATGTATTCTTTCAGAAGATAGGGCTAAGTCGGAGTCCTTCTGAGGCAAACCTTTACTTGTTCATTGAGAAGGGATTGCGACTGGTACTCATCCTCTATGTTGATGATCTTATCTTGACAGGTGATCATGTCAAGAAGATTTCACAGGTCAAGGAGTTACTCATTTCTGAGTTTGAGATGACTGACCTTGGGTTATTACATTACTTCCTTGGGATTGAAGTAAAGCAGGCCAAAGACAGGATCTTCATTTCACAGGAGAAATATTGCAGAGAACTTATGAAGAGATTTCAAATGGAGGATTGCAGGACAGCATTAACTCCCATGGAGGTCGGGCTCAAGCTAAGTGTTCATGACACATCTCAACCGGTCGATACTCCCTTGTACCAATGATTGGTAGAAAGTTTGCTTTACCTTACCAATACTCGACCTGATATTTGTTATGCAATTGGGCTATTATGCCAGTTCTCTGCTTCTCCCAGGAAGGGTCATTGGGATGCAGGTTTACGGGTGCTGAGGTATCTAAAGGGTACTTGCACCTATGCGATCACCTACACCAAAAGGCATCGAACTAGGCGGGTTCTGTGACAGTGATTGGGCGGGTGATGCTGACACCAGAAGATTGACAATAGGGTATTGTTTCTTACTTGCATCTGGTGCCATCTCTTGGCTGAGTAAGAAGCAACCCACAGTAGCCCTTTCATCTACAGAGGCAAAGTACAGAGCCACGTGTACAACAGCTTGTGAGACACTTGGTTGAGGTGGATTCTGGAAGACATGGACGTGTGTCGGGAGGATGCAACAGTGCTGATGTGCGACAATTAGAGTTGCATAGCCATTGCCAAGAATCCAGTGTACCATGCGCGGACCAAGCACATCGAAGTTCATTACCACTTTGTTCGAGAGCTCATCATCGACGACGTGATCGAGCTTATCTACTGCCCGACCTCCGACAACTTGTCCGACCTCTTCACGAAGGCACTCCCTTGAGAACAGATGGAGCACCTCATCAAACGCATGGGGATTGGCCCACAGTTGTGACATTGAGGGGGGGTGTTAGAAATTCACTGTGCCCACCTGTGAGCCCCTGATTTGAGGGTACAAGGGGCAGTGAGAGGTAGGAGGGCTGGGAAAGAGAGAGACCCAGGCTGACATCATAGGCAACCAGCACACGGGCTGGTTGCTGCCTGCAACAGAGAAATAGGGGGCCTTGTGCCTCCCTTGGAGGCGCCTACAGCTGCATGGACTGGCTGCACAGGGCACCCTTTTATAGGGGCTGTGGCAGGCCCAGTCGGCCCAACCAGGGCCACCGACCAGGGTCAACCCTGGTCAGATTTTGACCCTGGTCGGATTTCCAGGGCCATCTGGTCGGCCACCAGACAAGGTACCGACCCTGCTGGTCGGTCAACCCAAAGGGCCTGGGCAGTGCCTATAAAAGGCCCACTCCTTCAGTCATTCCAGCATCCAGTGCAGGACAAAAAGCCTCCTTCCTAGGCTGTGTTGTGCACTCAGAGCTGGTTCAGTTTGTGAGAGAAAGTTCCATCAGTTTTCCTCAGCACTTCGCTGAGTTTTGTATTACTCCCTTGGAGCTGCCCACCATCCGGTGGATGAATATACTCTTTCTCTCTCTCCGTTTAAGATATCTCTGAGTGAGTGTTTATTGCATCTGTGATCATCTATCTGAGTTGAGTGTGTGGAAGAGGGATGCGTCAATTTTACGAGCAAAAACCTATGAGCAGGTTTATCCGAGCGTGTTTTTCAAGAGATTTTTAAAAATGTTTTTCTTTAGGAAACATGGTTTTTACACTTTTATTTTCACTAGAACTAGATCTCTTTATCATAAAAATATACAGACTAGTCACTCATTCATTTTTACACAACATAATTTTCTTATTTAGAGACATCCCTTTGTACCCCTGTTATTACCTTAAAAAAGTGTTGATTCCTTAAAGAAACATTCCTCATAATCACTCTCAATGTAATAATACTATGCATATATAATTACTTATTAACACATTTATATCATATGGCAATATCTTTTTAGTGTTTTTATAGCATATTTATGGACATGTTTCTAAAGAAGTTTAAATTACTATAAATAAGTATTAACTTGGGCTTATATATCACTCTCATAAAATACATGTAATATTTAATACTATATATGAAAGATTTTCCAAAATATAACTCCATAGATGTGCTCAAATGGGGTGTTCCGATCAATTTGAGTGGTTGAATGACTATATTTAGACATTGGATATGAAAGTTATGTCACTTTTAAAAGTGCTGTCCAGCGAAACTACCTTGGGAGACTTGCTTCAAAGGGGTTTCGCTGGCGAAACTACCTGGATGGCTTGCTTCAATGAGTTTTCTTTGAAGAAACTCTTTCATGAAGATAGGTTGAGAGAGGGTTTTCAATGTCACCCCCTATTAAGTAAAAGTTGTAAGAAGGATCATAAGGGAATTTTCATAGAGAAGTCTACTCTACATGTGGGTTTCTTCAAAATCCATCCCATTATGCTCTCACCATTCCTAGAGATTCACCTAAAGATTTTTGTATAAAATAGGCATTGCTATAATACTTTGCATATTTCTAAGTGAAACTATGTTTTCTTCTGATCGATTTTTGCCATATTTATGCATAGTTGGAAGCTTTTTTTTTCCTTCGCTCGGACGCTCGGAAGATTTCGCTCAGAAAATGCTCGTCCCCGTGGAAGAGTGGGAGAGATCTTGGGTGGAGGTTTGAGTTATTCATTCCCTCCTATTCTCCAACACTGGTTGGGCCCGGAACATGAGGCAGAATCAGCAAGAAGGAAAGGCGCAGCAGTTTGTGGAGTTTGTGGGTCCTTATGGGCTGGTTTGGGGACAGGAAACAACGCTGGAACAGCCTGGGCCAGTGGCTGGAAGCCACGTGGCCAGGCAGGCCAGTAAAGGTTCCCAACTGAGGCCCAGGACGGCATTTATAGAGAGCCCCTTCCAGTCAGCTGGTAGGGGGAATCCAGTTGGCCATTATGGGCCGGGCTGATCGGTTTTATTGAAGCTATAAAAGGGGCCATTTGGGCCCCTTCTTGGCATCACTTGGAGCAGCAATCCACACGGCAGAAAGGGCAGCAGCAGAGGGAACCCCTTGGGCCTACATCCAGGAGATGAAGGAGACATCCAGAGGCTGCAGACTTAGCTCAAGGTAAGCTGCCCACCTAGGCTAACTACCCAGGCAGCAAGGTGGAAGGGGTCACTGGAAAGAGAGTCTACATAAGCTTAAAGGAGCACAGGCAAATAGTAGGAGGACTTTTGGTAAGGTCGGAGGACCACGGTTTGGTGGGACTCCACCTTTCTTTTGGATTGTGTCCACTTTGAGGACAGACAGAAATATATCATTGTTTCTTCTATGTTTGTCTTGGATGCACTGTCTATTTATTGGCATCTATGATTTTGAAGTACACACATGTTAAGAAGTTTGATTCCGTAGTGAAACACTTGCGTGTGTAATTACTGGGCTCATCTATCAGTCTTCCGCTGTGGGATACCCTGAGGTTGGGATTTTTATTTCTAACGTAAACCTCCACAAAAGACTGTGAACCAGCAATTAGCCTCACAGACGGCAGCAAATCAGTAGGAAATTGCATCAAACTTTGCAGCAGAGCTTCTTGCACCTGTTAAGGTAGTGAATTACATCTGCAGATCCTCTCTCTTTCTGACCTCACTGTTTCTGCGCCGATTCGAGCCTAATCTCTCCTTACTATCGCCTTTCTACCCGCAGTTCTCTTCCCTTGCTTTCCACCTTCACATTCCGCTTCTATTCTCCTACCCATGGCTGAAAGGAGCCACATGCACAAGGAAGCTACAGGCCAGCATGCCTCCACTTGAAGAGTCTCACGGAGAAGAGGATGACAACATTGAAGATAACCTCATGACGAAGGAGCAACACATGGAACTGAAGGCATTTTTTGAAACGAGTGAAGGAATTGAAGAACTGTTCACAGCCCAAGAAGCGTGCCTCTAGACCCAAACTCAAACGATTATGGTCTTTGCAGTAGGAGCCGGGGGAAGTGTGTATCTTTGGCACCATCCTTTACACTTGATACCTTCGCACGTGAGAAGGAGCGTACTCTTGAGTGCACTAATGCATGGCCGAACCAATGGCAGGTACACTTCTCCTTCCATCTCTTTTTCGACCGCACTTAAAATTAGTGAATTATTTATAAAGGTTTAGCAAAAGAGCTTAAGCTACACATGAAGAACAATCCTAGTAAAAACCTCGAGGATGCTATTACATATGCAAGGATTTATGATGAACCATGGCCACAAGAAATCATACGTTCTAAGCAAAAGAACTCTAGGCGAAAGAGGTGATTCCCTCCTACAAGGGCTACGCAGAGTCAAGTCCCGAGCCCTTCACAGACGGAGAAAACCCTACAGTATGTGAAGGAGGTCATCACTTCCTTTGCAAACAAAAGGGCAAATGCAAATGCAATGTCGAAGTTGACGACCAAGTCAAAGATGCCACTTCGACTGAGGGCAATGGCAACACTATCTCTACAATGCTGAACATAGTCTTAGATCAAAGTCTTTGCGAGCAAGATTGTCACTTTAATATCAAAGTATCAAACCCAATGACCTTATTGAAAAGAAGTTTAGGCAGAAGAGCCGATTCCATCCTACAAGAGCTACACAAATTCAAGACCTGAGACCTTCACAGACTCCCGCTCAGGGGACTGCAAAGCGACTTAAGAAAACGGAGCAAAGCCTTCAGTATGTGAAGGAGGTTCATGGCTCCTTTGTGGACAAAAGGGGCATATGAAGATGCAATGTCTTAAGTTGAAGGCCAAGTCAAAGAATGCCACTTTGACTAAGGTCAAAGGTAACAGTATCTCTTCGGTGCATACCATAGTCTTAGATCAAAGTTCTTGCAAGAAAGATTGTAACTTTAACATGAAAATGTTCAAACCCAATGACCTTATTCGCATTCATGGGTCGGTCATTGGTACAACCATTCTCACCAAGGTCATGATCTTCAATACATCTCGAGCCATCATGCGTTAGGAGCAGTTCACATTTGAGGGGTCACCTATTGAGATAGTTTCATCATACACTTATCTTGGGGTTATCTTTTTTGGACCCAACTTCACTATGAGACCCGCGATGCAGGCACGCTTGAGCAGAGGGTATGCTTCATTGGCCAGACTAGAGAGGCAGTGCTTCCGCTCGCACTTTCAGGATCCACGCACCAAGGGGTTGCTTTTTGACTCCTTGGTTCGCCCAGCAGGGATGTACGGAAGCCCTTGTTGGGAGCCAGACTTGTCGGATACAGAGTGGGCCCATGTGGAGCGGCTACAGGTTCTCATGTTATCACGGATGATTCGTGGTAAGCCATCCGTTCCTCACTAGATCATTCAAGCTGAGTTTGGGTCACCCTCTTTACAACTAGATGCTACATTTCAGGTCATCACGTATCTGTACCGAGTTAGGGAATATGGGAATTACGCCTCGGGCGTAGCAGGCTACCATGGATAGCTCTATCCTCTTCTATGGCACTTGCAACAGGAGGAGACCAGAGGTGCTGGTATGCACATACAGAGAGATGGTTTGAGCGACTGGGGCTCCACATGGATAGACTACCTCCCTTCCAGTATAGCATGGATGCTCTGTTTTCTCCCCTCCTATCACACTAGGTCAACCAGGTTATCCGTGAGGATCTACTACAGCTACACACATTTCGGACCTGGTTGGGACTGAGTGAACTCCCAATGAAGCTTAGCTTCTACAAAGATCACTTCTTACATATCACAACAGAGGGTTTCATTGACCCACCAGGATACACACAAATTCACCTACCCCACTCGCTAGGATCTCTCTTGGGCAGTTCCAGGTCTCTTCACACAGACTTCGCATCAAGAGCGGCAAAGCAGAGCGACTACTCAGGGAGAGGCGCATATGCACACTGTGTGACATGCAGGAGGTTGAGACAGAGGAGCATTTCATCTTCAGGTGTCCTGTTTACTATGAGATCCAAGGGCATTTCCACTGTCTCTTTAGGGACAGCTATGGGATTTTGGCCCGTTTCCTCTCCTACCCAGACCAGCGGTGTTTGGCAGGTTTCATTCATGAGGCACTTAGACACCACGAGAGGATACTCCGAGCACGGAGACAGTAGCAGACTTCTTCCTCAGTTGATCCCTCTCAGAGCTCTATCACGGAGTTCTTTTAGCTAGATCACATGGACCCCCACGAGACGAGGCCTGGACATGACCGTGACCCAGAGCCTGTGACCCAACAACTCAGACAGAGGGTCAACACACAAATCACACTTGGGGACATCCCCTCCTTGTTTAGAGTCGGAGCCCAACCGACGAGGGTCATAGTAGCCCTAGTCAAATGCAGAGCTACGACCAGGAGACGTGCCATGACCGCACCTCTGAGTGGTCAACAGCACTCTATTAACGACTTCATGCCTCCACTGCCTCATCCATCCTGATATCTTGCTGCTGCTACTAATGATGATGATGATGATGTTGATGATGATGCTGAGATTGATATATAGTCGACCATCGACATGACTATGTTGTACTTAGGACTTAGTACTACCATTCTGCATTTTTGCATTTTGCGTTGGTATGGATGCTCGTTCAGTAGCTCCACAACCACAGCTTCTTGTATCACGATTTTCACAGTCTCATAGATCCATCCGTCTTCCGAAGACTTTAATAAACTTTCTTTCTTTCTTTCTTTCTTTTGGAAACAAGTCAAAGAATGCCACTTTGACTCAGGTCAAAGGTAACACTACCTCTTCCATGCATACCATAGTCTTTGATCAAATTTTTTGCAAGAAAGATTGTAACTTTGACATGAAAGAGTTCAAACCCAATGACCTTATTTGCATATATGGGTCGGTCATGGGTAGAACCATTCACACCTCGATTGACTCTAGAAGTTCTAAAAATTCATGAACCTAAACTTGTGTGAATGTTGACGCACGAGCGTGACCATGTCTACAAGGTGGATGTGGTAGTGGGGAAGTAGATTTGGGATAGATGTATGCCCATCACCATACAAAATCACTCAAAGATTTAGATTTCATGTCAACGAATCTAGATAGAGTGGATATAATTTTGGCGAAGAATGGATGCATAAGTTGAATGTTCAAATGGATTGGCCGAGCCATAAGTTTTTGTCAAACGGGGTGTACCCTTAGAATTATAGGGTGATTTTACTATCCCAACCTGCACCCTTGTAAACTCATTAGAAGTTGTCAGTGTGTAGTGTATCAATGAGTATTGTGTGAATCTTCTAAGTTAGATGCATGGGAAACATGAGCACTTACAGAAATGAATTTGCTGATATATTTCCATTTGAGTTGCCACATGCTTTACCCCTGTTACGTTGTATCCTACAGGACCACATAACTAAGAAGCCTCCAATTTGAGTCTATGTTGAAAAATAGAGATTCCTTGTTCTCCCTCACACCAAAGACCACGATTGGAAATATGGAACACTTGGATATCCAAGGGGTAGACCCTAACACCACCAAATTAAACACTAGAGACTTGGGTGTGAAAAAATGTATCCTATCAAGTTGCCTTACATATTACCCAGTCATCATTGCAGTATACATTAGATAGAGTTAGTTTTAGGAGCTTAGCCTGTAAGCATTGCGCCTTACAGGACGAGTCAATCGGAATTACCGACGCATGGGACAGATTAGGAAAAGGAAACCTCCTTAGGGTGTGCCAACGCTATTAAAGCACAAGAAGAACATAAGTCGAATGATGTGTGTGAATTATAAAAAGTGGAACAAGGTTACAATCAAGAACCGATACCCCCTTCCTAGAGCGGATAACTTTATTGCTGCAAGCAGCTGCCTATTTTACAAAGATTGATCTTCGTACAAGTTATCACCACATACGCATAGGTAAAGAAGACGTCTAATAGATGGGATCCCATTATGAGTTCTCATATTCTCTTTAGGACTCACGATTGCTCCTACGACTTTCTAGTAGATGATGCATGATATCTTTTGTGAATATCTAGATTAATTTGTCTTGGGAAATATCATGGTATATAGCCATTCTCTCGACGAGCATGTTTAGCATCTCTGCATTGTGTGCGCGAAAAGTTGTATGCAATGTTAGAATTATAGAAATAATTCAGTAGTGACCAATGTAATTTAATAAGCTAGTTAGGGGCACTTTTCCCTCTTTAAGAGGTTTTTCCCCCCTAACCGCAGTTAGTTCACTAACTATGGTTAGTGACTACTAAGGTTTTGTCACTAGGACAAAACCTTATCTCTCTCTCTTTCAGTTGTACTCTCACACTCTTCTATTGCAACTAAGCTTTCAAGCTTTCAGCTCTCAGCTCACTCTCTTACTCACACCAGCTGCAAATAGAAACAAGGGGATGGAAAAAGATGCCAAGGGGATCAAGGTATGGTTGAAACAGAAGAACACATGGTAATGATATGCCCTCACTATGCACACATTAGGGAAGAGTTCAATCACCTCCTTGAGGGACATAACAAACTGGCTGATTTGCTGCATAAAGGGTCACCTTCAGCTTTAGGAACATTTGTGTATAAGCTCTTCAAGCATAGGAATCCACCTGAATCCTAGAAGGTGGTTTCTCTTTCCACCCTCCCATCTTCGGGAGGAGCTTTCATGTACTTGTGATATTGTATTGCCCAGGTCCCATAGGCCGGTTTTGGTCTTCAGAGGACGATAATATATTCTTCTTCTTCTTCTTCTTCTCTCCCCCAAATCTCACATTTGGTATCAGAGCAAGTTCAAGAGCTCCGTGCTCCTTGCTCCCTTCACCTTCTGCTGCATATTCGCCTCCATCACCAGCCCACAAGCTTTTGCTTCATCTCCATCGTCGTTCCGTACAGATCGTCCGTACAATTTGTACGGACTGTTTACGTACAGTCTCGTACTGCACTTGCGCCACTCGTCCGTACCTGCTCGTACTCTGTCGTGACTCGTACCTACCGTACCTGCACATTCCGTACAGCACGACTGCAGCATCGTCGTCCGTATGTTCGCCGTACCTTTTGTGTCAACGCCGTACAGCTCGTACCTGCAATCGTACCGTACGCACCTGCGCATACCATACAGCAAGACCGGTGCCGTACAGCTCCTACCTACAATCTCGTCCTTGTACCTGCTTCCGTACAGGACATTCGGTACAACTGGTCCATACATCGTTGAGCGTCCGTACACCATCGATCGTATAGTTGTACGGTTCTTACTCCAAGTGTGTACCTAGCCGTACAGGTTGTACCTGCGCACAAGCTCTTCCTTGTAGGTGATCTTTGGCAGGCACATTTTGCAAACAGCCATTGTTTGGCTTAGTTTTTGGGAGTACATTTGGGGCATCTTGTTTGTTGCAGACATTGCAATCAAGTTGCAGAATCTGCTTCAGAAATTTGGGCCTTTTTTTGTTATGCTTGCATGCAAACAAATTTGGGACTTGGCAGATAATTTCAAGCTTGAAATTTGGGGCTTTCAATTTTGTAGTACAATTTCTTGAAGAAATTTGGGGATTTTGTGATTACACTGCAATTTCGCAACTGCAATTTCGCAGTGAAATTTGGGGCTTTTGCAGACAGAGCGCGATTCTTGCAACATTTGGGGCTTTTGATCAATTTGCCCCTTTCTGGTTGCAATTTTGGGCCTATTTTGGGGCTTTTGTGTTGGGAGAGCAATTTTGGATATTTCAGTTCATACTGCCTTTCTTGAAGTGTTTTGCAACACTTTTGGCAGATTCTAGAGAGTTTTTTGATGCTTGGATAGATTTCTGACAGTGCAAGTGCAGAAATCTGAGTTGCATTTACAGCTAGTGCTTGGCTGTGTTTTTTGGGAGTTGTGCATTTCATTCCCAGTAAGGGAATTCAGTCTTGTATCTGCTAAAATCTCTTTCTCAGATATGGCCCAGCAAAATCAGAATGATTTTCAGTTCGGTGGTCTTTCACAACTACTCCCTCTGAAGTTTTATGGTACGCAATATTCTGATTTCTCGCAATTTATGTGATTATGTGAATGGGGGTGAGATCAGACCAGCAGGTATGGCACCTAATACCCCTCCTCAGCAAGGAGGTGAAAGAGGTCGTGCATAGGGTGCAGCTGCAAAACAAGTTGGTGGTGCAGCTATAGCCACTACTCAAGAGCAGAAGAGATGGGATTCACGGGATGCCTTAGCTTTGTCATGCATCTCTCTTTCAGTGAAAAGATTTATCATTCCGCATATCCGGTCGTGTAAGACCTCAAAGGCAGCGTGGGATATCTTAGAAAGCATGTATGCAGCCCGGAATGATGCAAGGGTATCTTTCTTGAAAAGAGAGTTAAGTAATACACATATGGAAGAGGGTGACTCCATGTCAATCCACCTCACAAAGCTACAAGATCTCAGAGAGCAATTATTGAACATAGATGAGATTATTCCTGATTTAGAGATGATTACCACCACTCTGAATTCTCTTCCTGAGTCTTATCTCAGCTTTCATACCTCGCTGAACTTATCATGGAAGGGGTGCAAATCCTCTCACTTTTCATGAGTTGATAGGACTTCTGCTTTAGGAAGAACAGACCAGGAAAAACTTGGCTTCACGTGTAGGTGAACAAGCTATGCTCTCAAAGTTCAAGTCAAAAACAAAGGGACAGGCAAAGACATCAATAAATCAGCCTTCCAGTGGGTCAGGACAGCCTTCACAAAAGGCTAAAAATGATGCAAGTAAGCCTAAGAAGAAGGGTTTTTGTCATTACTGCAAAAAGCCAGGTCATCACATTGCAGAATGCAGGAAAAGGCTTGCAAAAGAGAAGAAAAACAGCTCCAGTATGGCTGTTTCAGATTCAGCTCCTCATGCATCTGACAGTGGGGATGCTGCAGCCAACTTTGTTGGACAGGATTATGCCTTTTTATCTTGCATTTCAGATTCTAGGCTGGCTGCTCCAGATGCTCGCGATAGTACAGCCACTTGTAATGATGATGCATATGCCTTTTTGACTTGCAGTTATGACTCTTCTACGGATGCATCTGCTTTCAGTGTCAATGAAACACTGAATACTTGGTATTTTGACAGCGGTGCATCCAAGCATATCACTTCTAGGAAGTATCTCTTTACTTCCTTGCATCCACCTCCCATTGGTAAGAAAGTCACTTGTGCCAATAACTCGTCATATTCAGTACGTGGCACAAGAGAAGTTGAGCTTACTACCATTGATGGCTCAATTTTCAGACTTTCAGATGTCTTATATGTGCCTGGTATCACCAAGAATCTTCTTTCAGTGTCCACTCTTAACAGGGCTGGATTTCAGGTCATCTTTCACGATGACAAATGTGCTGTCCGAGATAGGGAAAATGATTATGCCTTGAGATTATCTGGTACTCTGCTGCATGGGCTTTTTCATATTGATCTTTTTGAGAAAAGAGCAGCCCATGCTCTTGCAGTTTCTACTCCTACTGCTGCCATGCAGAATGCAGAATTATGGCATGCCCGATATGGCCACATGCATTACAACAGCTTGATGACGCTTCAGAAGCACTCTATGGTTGATGCATTGCCACCTCTTGAGATACCTCCTCCACATGCCTGTGAAGGGTGCATTTTAGGCAAGATGCATAGATTCCCCTTCAAAAAGGATGGTTCAGTTAAAGTTGTCCGAAAATTACAGCTTATACACAGTGATGTCTGTGGTCCCATGAGGATTCCATCATTGGGTGGTCATCTCTACTTTGTTACTTTTATTGATGATTACTCCAATTTCACTTGGGTCTTTGGGCTGAAGCGCAAATCAGAAGTATTCATGGTGTTTAAACACTTTTCAGCCATGGTTGAAAATGAAACTGGACTCAAGATACAGACATTGTGCACAGATAGAGGTGGGGAATACTTGTCTGCAAATTTTGATGCTTTTCTGAAAGGCAAGGGTATTGTGCATCCGCTCACAGTGAGGCTGACCCCTCAGCAAAATGGCAAAGCTAAGAGGAAAAATAGAACTCTTATGGAGATGGACAGATGTATGCTGAAAAGCAAACACATGTCTCACAAATTCTGGCTTGAAGGTCTGATGTGCGCCAACTACATCTTAAATCGGGCTCCCACTAAGGCTTTGAAAACAAAAACTCCCTATGAGGTCTGGAATGGGAGAAAGCCTTCAGTGGATCGTTTCCGAGTCTTTGGATGCCTTGCATATGCTCATGTGCCACTTGAATTTCGGCATAAGTTGTCAGATAAGGCAATTAAGTGCATATTTGTTGGGTAAAGTGCAGAAAGCAAGGGGTACCGTCTCTACAATCCTGCTACACGCAAGATCATTGTCAGTAGAGATGTGATATTTGCAGAAAATTCAGCTCACACTCGGGCTGAATTTCATATGCCTTCTTCTTCAGAGGATGTTTTTGAGGGGTTACTACCCATTGCTTTGGGTTCCCCTGCTGATATTTCTGATACAAATCAGAATTTACAGCCACCTCCCGATGCTCCAGTTCAGCCACAAGATGTCTTGCCACCTCCATAGGCAGTGGAACAGGTGGTTCAGCAAGAAATTGCAAACATACATGCAGCAAAAACAGTCCCAAACTGGCTGTTACAGAGTCTTAGGGAGAGTAAGATCGATGCTCCATTACCTGGCAGGACTCGCAGTGCAGCAAGGCACATGGAAGGTGCTAATTCAGTGGAATCAGCATATGCAGGTACTCTTCTCGATGAGGAGGAGCCTGCAACATTCGAAGAAGCGAAGGACAATGTGCATTGGATGAATGCCATGCACGATGAGTTGTAGTCCATTAAGAAAAATCAGACTTGGGATGTTGTAGACTTGCCACCAGGTAAACATGCCATTGGCACACGATGGGTTTTCAAGGTGAAACGGAAGCCAGATGGCTCCATTGACAGATACAAGGCAAGGCTGGTTGCTAAAGGCTATGCTCAGAAAAAGGGCATAGATTATGAGGAGACTTTTGCTCCTACATCCCGGATGACCACCATCCAATCTGTTATTGCAATGGCTGCACATTTTGAGTGGAATGTTCATCAGTTGGACATAAAAACAGCCTTCTTAAATGGAGACTTGCTGGAAGAGGTTTATGTCAAACAACCTCCAGGCTTTGAAATTACAGCAAATGCACTTCAGGTATGCAAGCTAAACAAAGCTTTGTATGGGCTGAAACAAGCCCCTCGTGCATGGTATGCCAAGATTCATGCCTTTTTGACCAGCAAGGGGCTGCACAATAGTCCTACTGAGAGCACCCTCTATATCAATGGATGGGGGGGAAATTTTAGTCATCCTTCTTTATGTCGATGACTTACTGCTCACAGGGTCCAATGAAGATAATACTACAGATTTCAAAGCTGATTTGCAGACCAACTTTGACATGTCAGATTTGGGGCTGCTTCACTTTTATTTGGGGATCCAGTTCTCTCAAGAGAGACGTGGCACTGTTATGTCTCAGTCCAAGTATGTGCAGAAACTCTTGGACAGATTTAACATGCATGATTGTAAGCCCATAGCCACTCCCATGGAGCCCGAGCTGAAACTCACAATGCATGATGTAGGAGAATTAGTTGATGCCACACTTTACAGTCAGGCTGTTGGATGCCTCATATACCTCTGCAACACTAGACCTGATATTCAGTTTGCAGTATCTCAAGTGAGCATGTATATGCACAGCCCAAAAACTATGCATTGGCAGGCAATTAAGCGCATCTTCCGTTATTTGTAGGGCACAAAGTCTTTTGGCTTGTTATTTCCCAGGGGGGGTGACTTGCAGATGCATGCCTACAGTGATTCAGATTGGGCTGGTGATTATGACACTAGGCAGTCCACTAGTGGCAATTGTTTCTTTTTGGGTAAATCTTGCATTTCCTGGCTAAGCAAGAAACAATTCTATAGTGGCTACCTCATCATGTGAGCTGAGTACAGGGCAGCTTTCACAGCAACAGTTGAATGTGTCTGGCTGCGACGTCTATTTGCTGATCTTCATCTGTCATTGGAGGGTCCTTCTCCAATTCTCACTGATAGTCAGAGTGCCATTGCAGTGGCAAAGAATCCAATGTTTCATGCTCGCACGAAGCACATTGAGGTTTACTATCACTACGTCAGAGAGAAGTTGCATGCAGGAGAGATCAGTATGATCTTTGTGTCCACACATGACAACGTTGCATATATTTTCACCAAAGCACTACCACGTGAAAAGTTTGAGGCATTTCGCAGTGCCCTGAACTTATATCCGTTTGGTGATTGATCAGCCTTGTACATGACATTGGCACTGCAGGGGGGTGTTAGAATTATAGATATAATTCAGCAGTGACCAATGTAATTTAATAAGCTAGTTAGGGGCACTTTTCCCTCTTTAAGAGGTTTTTTCCCCTAACCGCAGTTAGTTCACTAACTATGGTTAGTGACTACTAAGGTTTTGTCACTAAGACAAAACCTTATCTCTCTCTCTTTCAGTTGTACTCTCACACTCTTCTATTGCAACTAAGCTTTCAAGCTTTCAGCTCTCAGCTCACTCTCTTGCTCTCTCTCTCCCCCAAATCTCACATGCAAAGGAGCCTAAGAGTGAGTTCTTTCGTAAAGAACTCTTGTATCTTAGACATAAGATTTCATGAGAGAGCATGAGCATTGATCATAAGGTTTAAGATTGGCTTGTTAGACAGTATGGCAACTTGGAGTGTTCCTAGGATTCACTATCTTCCTTAAGAAGTTAGTGAGGGATCATTCGAAGCAAACCCTTCTTTTGACAAACCTCCTTATAAGGATGTGAACTTGGATCCAACAGCCCTATCTCTTGAAATTATAAGCTTGATGACTTCCCAGACTCTCAAGTCTAAGGTGAAAGAAGCACTTGTATTGGCTTTACCGGATCCTAGCCGACCACTTGTGGTCAAGGATGATGCTAGTGATTTCAAGATAGGCGCAGCCTTATTCTAGGAGGACCACCTATAGCTTTTGTGGGTAAACAGATCGACCATATTCAAGTTGAGTGGCGAACTTGGGAAGCGGAATTATATGTGGTTACCCACACATTGAAAACTTGGAGACATTATCTTTATGGATCTAAGTTTCTTATTTAGACGGACCACAGGTCTATCAAACACGTATGTGATAGACCTGAGTTAAAGGGAAACCTGTGCATCTTCCCAAGTATGCACCCTTCACGGGCATGAGAGGGAGGTGACTCCAAAGGAGGCAAAGCATCAACCATAGAATGTTTTTGAAGTGTCATCAAGCTGCCATAACTCCGCATTCGGCATAGTAGCAATGGGAGTAGAAACTGCAAGTGCATCATCTGGTCTTTTCTCAAGAACATCAAGCTGAAAAAGACCACAAAACAGCGTGCCAGATAGTCTCAAGGCATTATCATCTTCACTATCTCGAACTGCACACTTGTCATCTTCAAAGAGAACCTGAAATTATTGAGAAAGGACACTGAAAGCAAATTCTTCTTGATTCCAAGTAATAAAGCACATCATGAATTCTGAAATTTATGCCATCTGTAGCTGTAAGTACAATCTCACCAATTCTACGAACTGAATAAGAAGAATCATTTGCACAAGACACCCTTTTTCCAGCCGGTGATGGATGCAGAGAATCAAACAAACACTTCCCGGGAGTGATATGTTTGGTGGCACAACTATCAAAGTACCAATTATTCAATGTCTCATTGACACTAAAAGCGCATGAATCCTTAGAAGGATCATAACTGCAAGTCAGAAAAGCATAAGAGTCATCCTCAAATGTGGCTGTAATATCTGAAGCAGCCACATAAAATCAAGAATGCAAGTCAAAAAGGCATAGTCTTCTTCCACTAAGTTGGTTGAAGCATCACCATCATGTGCATGAGGAGCTAAATCTATGATAGCCATACTTGAATCCTTTTTCTTTTCCTTGGCAATTCTTTTCTTGCATTCTCCTATGTAGTGACCCGGCTTCTTGCAATAATGACAAACACCCTTTCTCTTGGGCTCCTCTGCTTGCATCATTCTTAGCCTTGTGAGAAGGCTGTCCAGAATCAGCTTTATGTTGATGTGTAGGCTGATTTGCATGCCGCTTATGCTGCCCCTTCCCTTTGGGCATGAATTTTGAGAGCATGGCATGCTCACTAGCCCGTGAAGCCATGTTCTTCCTGGTTTGTTCTTCCTACAACAAAAGCCCTATCAGCTCATGAAAGGTGAGAAGGTTGCCAACCCCCCTCAAAGACAAGTTCAATGAGGTGTGAAAACCAAGATAAGACTCAGGAAGAGAATTCAAAGTGGTAGAGACCATCTCTAAATCTGGAATGATCTCATCAATATTCAACAATTGCTCTCACAAATCCTAAAGTTTAGTGAGGTGCTCAAACATAGAGTCACCTTCATCCATATGAGTATGAGTCAACTCTCTCCTCAGGAAAGAGAACCTAACATCATTGCGGGCTGAAAACATACTCTCCATTGACATAATCCCATAAATGTTTGCCAACTAAAATAGTGTACCATAAAACTCCATAAGGAGTAGTTGGTACCATCCAACTTATCCTCCTGTGTGAGGACGCCAAACACTTCATTGGGATTGTTCTGGGCCATAGCTGCCAAAGAAAACAAAATGCAGCAAATGTGACAAGAATATCCCTTCCTGGGATTTCAGATGCACAACCCAAAACTGCCATAAAATCTGTCAAAGCCAATCAAAGGCTCAAAATGCACCCAAAATGTCCTGCAAATGCCCAAAAGCTGCCAAAATAACACTACAAAAAAAGGCAAATGTCTGCAATGTCACTCAAACTGAGTCCAAAACTGCCTGCAAAGATGCCAAACAGCTTGTACACTGTCAAATTGCAGCCAAATGCCAAAGGACCCAAATTCTTGCGGGAAATTGCAACCGAAAGAGAGCAAATTTGCTGAAATCCCCAAATTTGCAATTTGCCTACAAAAGCCCCAAATTTGCAGATAAATCTACAAAGCCTGCAAAGCAAGTAAAAGAAAATCTGCCCCCAAAAATTGCTTAAAGCTCAGCTAGACATTGGCTCACAAAACTATAGCAATGTCTTGCTAAAATGGCATCCTATACCACATTGTTCCTGCTGCAAGTTGCACACAGCCAAAATAAGCAGCAAGTACGGGCGCTGTACAGTGTGCGGACGCTATACGGTGAACTATACGATGGCAACAACAGGAGCAGTACGAAATTGATGCGGGTTGATGTGGGTACGTTGTACGATGCAGTATGGAAATAGCCATATGGGGTTGTATGGCACAGCTGGCGACTCTTGTACGAAGCAGTCCATATGGAGTGTACGGGATGCGCAAAGTTTTTTGTACGGCACACCCGGATGGCACCTGTACAGACAACGATTTTGTACGGACGAGTGCACAAACTTGTACGGCTGATTGCAAGTGGCGAGTGTACGGACAGCTTGTGCTACTGCTGTACAACAAGGTGCGGATGCAATTGTACGGAATGGCGGGCTGGCTGAGGGAAGAGAAGCAGGCTGTACGTTGGGCTGGCTTGTAGGAAAGCACACGGACTTTGATACCAAATGAAGGAAAAAGAGAGATGGAGAGCATGCCACACAAAAACGTCTGAATAGAAAAGATAGAAGAAACATACAAAGGAGAAGGATTTGTGTAAGTGGCAAAACCTTATCCTATCCACTAACCGTAGTTAGGGCTCCTAACTGTGGTTAGGAGGAAAACCTCTAATGAGGGAAAAGTGCCCCTAACTCACTTATTAACCATACATTGGTCACTGCCATGAATTATGGTCATAATTCCAACAGTCAACTCTACGTTCCGAATGGTTTGTTGTTCCAAAATGGAAAGGTTTGTGTTCCTAACGACGTAGAGTTTGGGAGGAAGATCTTATATGATAGTCATGATGCTCCAACCGAAGGTCATCCATAATTTCAGCGAACATGGGACTTAGTAAAACAAACACTTTATTCGCCTAAGATGAAGGCCGAGATTACTGACTATGTGGTAAAATGCCAGTTGTGTCAAACAACTAACGTAGAATGCATTAACGCTGGAGGGTTGTTACATTCTCTAGACATCCTTGGAAGTAAATGGTAGAGTATATTCATGGGCATCATTTCTAGGATTACCATGAACCCAATAAGGGTGTGTTGCTATCTGGGTAGTGGTGGATTTATTGATGTAGATGGCAAGATTTTTTCCTTCAAAGAATACCGTGAAGGCTACTAAGCTGCTCATCAATTTGTTGAGCAGTTATTTAGGTAATATGGGTTCCCTTGTGCATAGTTAGTGATAGAGATCTGACGTTCTCTACGCACTTCTAGTAGGAAGTGTTTTGGGAACCACCTTGAGCATGAGTTCAATTGATCATCTTGAGACTAATGGGCAAACAAAAAGAATGAATCAAGTCTTGGAACATAGGCTTCAGGCATACGCCTCCAAGAGGCCACCTGATTGGGAGAAGCATATCCCAACGTGGAATTTGTCTATAGTACTGCTAAGCGTATGGTTGTTGGCTACATTCAATTCATGCTTATGAATGGAGATCAACCCAAATCTCCTATGATCTTTGGATTGAAGGATATTCAGCTAGATACAGCTAAAGATTTATTGCTGGTATGCAAGAGACTTTAGTGATTGCATGAGAATCTATCAGAAGTGCTCAAGATAGGGCAAGATTTTATGCTTATAGACGGTGATCAACCAAAGAGCTTTTCGAGGGAATGTGCAAATATTTGTGAATACCAAAGGGTTCAAGATTTTACAAACGGGGTTTATCTCCTAGGTGTTGTGGACCCTCCTTAATCTTGAAAAAGATTAATGAGGTTGTATATAAACTAGAATTACCTCCACATGTAAAATTTCGCCTGATGTTTCATGTCAGTAGACTAAAAGAGGGAGATAGTCTCGTTTCGCCCCAAGAACTTGTGGAAGTTGAGCACTTGACTTGTATCCCACATGAACCTAAAAGAGTCAATTTCAGAGAAAGTAAAATTAGGAATAAATAAATTCTGAAGTTTAAAGTTAGGTGTAAGGATTGGTCTGAGGAAGACTCAACTTGGGAGTCAATTGCTAGTTTGCATAATAACCCTTCCAATTTTTCTTAAGAGTAATGCTTAAAGGGGGGAAGAATGTTATGTACCTAGATGCTAATCCTCGGATTTGTGAACTTAATCCAGGAGGATTAGGGGACCCTAGGATTAAGAAAGCAAGCTAATGTGGGGCTAGAGTAGTTTTGGCAAAGAACCAGTTGGCTAATTTTAGCAAGGACGCTTTCCATATGAGCCCCTTGCTATTTATCTTTTTGTTTTGCTGATTGCTATTTGGATTGTGTTTAGGGTTAGATCCTAGAGGGGATTCTATACCTAGTCATGTCTAAAGTAGGCCTAAAGCCTGCCTATAAAAGCTAGTAATAGCCTGGGCATTGTAGCCGATGAGAGCTGAAAACGAACCCCTCAAAGGGCTCCAAAATTGCAGTCCCAGATGAAATGGTCAGTCCCAAATGTGGACTTCATAATTCAGATGCAATGTGCATATCCAACCAAATCAGCTGCCTTAACCCTCTTGTTTCATCTTCATTCATGTCATCTTAAGTCAAGAGATCTTCTCACAATGAATTGCTCTCCTATTCAGTACTCAAAGGTTGGGTGAAACCCTCGCATCTGCCCATTTTGGAGTACAATGTTGCTTGGGATGAGAGCATATTCATCTTGATGTGAGAGGCGAGGAAATACACGATGTGTCATTGCACATCTGCACAAGACCTTAGGGCTATGCAACTTTAGGGATCCATATCAGCCTTATGGGACCTTACCGATGCTTATGTGGGGATCTTACAGATCCATTATGGAACCTTGTGTGACCTCAAGCCAGAGACTTCAATCCTCCCATTGTCTAGAAAATAACTAAGGGAGGGCCAAGAATTGGAGTACAAATTCTAATAGCCAAGTCTCCCGATGGGACTTGGCTTTTAAAAAGCACCTATTAGACACCACCGAAAAGTATGGGAGAGTATCTTTCAACTCGAAAATGCACTCTTAGATGTCTCTAGCATGCTTCTTAGACATTACCCAGCAAGGAAGTGAGAAAAGTCTAACTAGATTTTGCAACAAAGGTTAAAAACCTGAAAGACGACTGGTTTACCCACCTTTGAGTATTTATTTCTTTTATATATCTATCTACACACACATACATACAACAAGAAATGCAGGCATTTAAAGGTTGGCATGAGAGAGCCAGAAAAGTTATGTACTGGTTGTCTATCAGTATTTCAGATTCTATGATTGTGCATATTCAGGATGCAAGCACGCCAAAGGAGGCATGGGATACTTTGGCAAAAATGTATAGCACAAATACGCAAGCCAGGAAAATGCAGCTAAAGCAGGAGTTGCATAATGTGCAGAGAGAAAATATGAGCATCAATGACTACCACATGAAGGTGAAGAAGATTGCAGATGCACTTGCTTCCATTGGGTCGCTAGTGGAAGATGATGATTTAATTTCTATTACCTTGAATGGTCTAGGGAAAGATTATGCACAGTTCCGGACATCCATTGAGCTTCGTGAGAATTTTTCGAATTTTGAGGAGTTGATTGCTCTTTTAATTTCTGAACAGCAAAGAAATGGTAGTGCATAAACACTCTCATGCATAGTGGAAACTACGTATCAAATCAGCCCAATCAACGCCCAACAATGTGTATAGACCATAGTATTTTATTTCTTTGTGAGATATATGCTCAACCACTTCATGCAGCTTCTTTATTTCTCCAACGAGACCCTTCGAGATCAAGAGGCTTACCAAATTGGGTATTGGAATTACTTATTTTTCCAGAAGCTTGAGACCTTTTCACTATGGCAAGTGCTGGTTCAAGCGGCCTTTGTAAAGAGGAGGCGTGTACCCAATTAATGGAATGGCCTTCTCAAGGAACGCAATCTCTCGCTGGTCCCATTCGATGCCCCTCTCCGCTCATCACTAACATATAATGGTCAGTGCTTCCTGTGGCTCAGTGTAAAGGAATTAGTTCTATGGGAAGGCCGAGGTCCACGGGAGTGTTAGCCTCGGGTACTATAACTTTGGCATGGCTAACTCCCTTTTCGTCTCTAATGTTTTCACCTCCACCCTCTTGGGCTGTATTGCATTCTGCATTTTTCTATGCACATAACTATAGTCCAAAGTATTCATTCAAGTGAACCTGGACATTCAGCTACAAACTCGGCAAACGTGTCATTGAAAGCAAAAAATCACGTATGTTGCTATACCAATACCTGAACTGGAAGCCTCCGAATTCTGGAGGCCATGGCACGAGCCGCGGGATCTCGCAGCTGTTGAACTTCAGCCGGCAAGAATGAAGGAAATGCTGTAGCATCCAAGTCAACCGCAGTGGTCGCTCTGATGGTAGACTTGCTGAAGCGAGGACTCTGCTGGGATACCGTCACAGAGCACCCTCTTGTGAATTCGCGAGAGGTAGTTCTCGCAAAATGTGAGGACCCGAAAGGCAGACCAACTACGGGGGGACAATCTACGGCCAGTCCCGGAATCATTGTAGATAACGGCCTGCTTAAACATTTAATTTCCCAATGAGAGATTCGATGGAAATCAATCTCTCGCTCGCTCGCTCGCTGGCTGCCTGTGTGTGAGTGTGGAAGGCTGGTGGCGCACAGTTCTCGCGAGGAATGTGCCTTCGATGATGCATGGTTGCACAGCGAGAAAGTATTCATGTGGAGAGCTCGATAGGAATGGAATGCATTCAATTATTTCTCAAGCTCTTGACAATGGCACCAATGTACCTGTCAGCAATGTGAGGCTAGTTGGTTTTGTGACTTCTCATGAAGCCACTTGGCATTTTATCTCATGAGTTTTGTTTTTTTCCCTTTGGCTTGCACCCTATCTTGATTTTGGGTCAAAGTTTTTGGCCTGCCCCATGGGAAGGCCTTAGTGAAGATGTCTAAAAAGAAAGGAAAAATAGGAAGTTTTTTAGACATTTCTATCTATTTTAAGGTGCATGGTTTACGTATGCTCCATTGAATTGTTTATAGGTTGTTGTAAGGGGCTTTCAATGCATGCATTCAGTCACTCCATCTTCTCTGTCTTGCCACCCCTTCTCTCTCTCTCTCTCTCTCTCTCTCTCTCTCTCTCTCTCTCTCTCTCTCTCTCTTCTTCTTCTTCTTCTTCTTCTTCTTCTTCTTATTCTTCTCTCTAGACAAGCCACATGAATGAAAATCATCTTGTAGTCCTTCTGAGATGTTATCACATGTATGACAAGCACTTAATGTATGACAAAGAGGAGCAGCAAAGCACCTCATAGGATAACTTGAGTGACTGCCCTCGTTCAACTCTTGACGGATGACTCCTTGCTACTTGGCAGTGTAGGTCTCGAGCAGGTGTGCCCCTCGTAGTAGACCATGGGTGTGTATGTGGGTGGGTGAGTGCAAAAAAACAAATTAAATTGCATCGCTCTCCTCCCTAAAGGAGATTAGAGTGGGATTGCTAGCTTGCTTTTAAAAAGTTTTAGTTTTTTGGCTTTCTTTCTTGATGTGGTTGAGTGTGTCTTTTTTTGGGCGTGAAAAGAAATCTTACTAAGGAATAGAGCTGAACATTGCATAGTGCTTTACATGCCGCTGCAATCTCATTGAACTTCATACTGTAGTAATGTAGAACCTCTAAAATATCTTACTGAACTTCTAAGAAAAGATCATGCCTCAAACCCATTCTATGAAAGACCAAACCATTGCGAAAGGACCAAATCCATTCGCCCAAACTAGGCTCCAAACACGTACTTAAACATCATTGAGGCTGCCACGATCACCAAAGAGTGACATCTTCCAATTCAAGGGGAAACCCTTTCTTGCTTCCACATCCTTCTTGCTCTAGCTTTGGGTCTCAAGTGTTGAGCCGCCTTTCATTCTCTCTTCCTCTTATTCTCTTATTCTATATTATTTTGCTATTTCTTTAATCTGCATGTTGGTTTTCTCAATATAGCTAGAGTCGACATTTTTCATTTGCTAGTATCTCTTAGTGTTGCACCTTGCCTTTCTATGTTATTTTTTGGATTGGGCAGCTTTCTTATTTCTTAGAAAGGTGGGAAGAAAGATAAATTTCATTATAAGAAAAGTTTGTGCATGTCCCTACGAACACTCAGCTAGCCAAATTTATAATTATGCCATATTTGAAACGAAATCAAAAAGGGAACTAGTGGCATTTTTGAACCAAAATTATAGTTATGCCATATTTTGAAATAAAATCAAGTAGGAAACTAGTGGCAACCTCTCCAAGTTTTCTACTAATTGATTTAGGCCTATCCCTCGTGCTATGCAAGAACTAAGCTATGATGGTCTCACCGTCCTCTAATTCACATGGCTTCAACTTCCAACCTCTTTCGAACTAGCCAAATAGCAACTAAAGTTGGGCCCTTCTTCTCCAAAACCTTGAATAACTAGAAGTCAATGGCTTGGCAACCTTGGCTAAACTGCAACCAAAGTGATCTGCATAAGGTATGTCCCAAAAATCACAACTCCATGACAATGACCTCTACTAAAAATAGAACTTGAGATGTATTAAAACAAGGGTGTCATTGCATAATCAGACTCAACAAGACCATTTGCAAATATCTCTCTTCTATTGGAATTCCAAAATCCCAACCAATGAATGGGAAATCGGGAGTCAACCCTTGCAATTGACCTGTAATCAAAAAATCAAAGGTTTGAACCTTTGAGTGGATCCGCCTCCACCTGAAGATGAGTTGAGCATCCCAGAGTGCAAGCGTACACAATATTCAAAGTATGATTGGTTGAACATAACACTTGTGCCCATCTTGGAAAGATGTGGCTAGCTTATATCATGCTATGATCATCGACCTATGTACAAAGCTTGTACATATGCATCACCATGGAAACATGGACTTTTGGCCTTGATTGACATCTATCGATGCAACAAGTACAAGATTAGGGCTTGATATTGAAGTCACATCTCATGTGTCCTAATTACGGAGGTATTCTTGCATTGGGCAGCATTCTAGCTCGATATCTACATATGGAGTTCACAGTACATCCACAACCTAAGACAACAGTCCAAAGTGTGTTCTCCTAACTTGGAACATGGAACTCGCAAGACAAGTACCATGATCAGGCTCATTTTAGACTTCATGGCAGAAACCCAGTACTCTTTAAACATCTATATATACCCTTGGTATGATGAGGAGACACAGTACTATTCAATGATAGGTTATACAACTATGTTGGGAACATACACTGTACTCCCCAAGGTTGCATCCTAGAGCAACAGCAACATAAATTTATCACTAGGCAAGTTGCAGCATGTATATGGCAATAATCACAAGATCCACTGCAACTTATGTCTAGAGATAGTTTGGTACTTGGGAAGACTAAAGGAGACCATGGAAGTTCCAAGGAAGTTTGTTGAAAGTCTAGGATGGGGGATAGCATTAGTGTTGCATGATGGTGCACCACATGTACCACTATTGGAAACCATTGGAAATAGGAAATAGTGGCCAACTAGACACTTAAACCACTAGCAATGGAAGAGAGCTAAATAGCAAAGGAAGTAGCTCTCAAGTAGGGGAGTTTGATTCTGCATTTGAAGATATTCTTTGTACTTGGGGAGATTTAAAGACCATGGAAGTTGCAAGGAAGTTTGCACAAATCTAGGATGGGATAGCATAAGTGTTGGATGATGGTCTGCCATTTGTGCAGCCAATGGAAGTAGGCAATAATGGCCAACAAGACACTTTTGGTAGCCACAAATAGTAGAAGAGTCTTGAACAATACGTGGGAGTTAAAGGCCACTGTACCTTAACCTCGGTTATGTACAATACTCAAACACATATATATATGGATGACATAGAAGATTAGGGTGTTCTACACCCACCAAAACATTGTGTGGCTCTCTCTCTCTCTCTCACCTTCTTCCATTCCAGTTCCATTGTTGAGATCTCTCAACTAGTATCAGAGTGCAGGTGTTGTATCTGAGCCCGAGTGTGAGCGTGGAGCTCGAAGTCTGTTATTGCAGCTCTGTGGGAGAAAGGAGAAGCTCCATTGGGTGACTTTACCTACATCTTGGTGTGCAAAAACCTTTGAAAAGTTCTCTGAGTGGTTTTTGCAAGCCTACAAGTGGTTTTGGAGCAAAAAAGACGTTTTTTAATGATTTCCACGTTCCTTTCGATAATAGAGAGTCCAGAATGACCCGTAGAGGCAACCATTGCCTACTTTTGGTGTCCATTGCACTTCGGGAGTTCGACAACACCTTCATTCTTAAATTTGGCATCATTTTGTTGGATTTATGACTCACTGTCTCTGCTTCAATGTTTTTCTGCCAATGTGTTGAACTCGAGTTTGAAGCAACCATTCACAGATCTGTCAGTTTTAGTGGACTCAAGAGGTCCTAAAACTTTTGTGTTGCTTATCATTCGCACTCTAGTGGTGTTTACAAACAGGTCTATTTGTAAAAACTTTTTTTGGTTCGTGTGTTGGACCTGGGGATTGGGACCACCGTTTCCAAAACCGTCTGTTCCATTGGGTTCTAGAGGCCCAAATACCCCTACCTGTTAGCTCTTACGCAATTCCATGGAGATTTGGTGAAGTTCCGTCTCTCTGAGATGCCAAATCATCTACTTCTCTGTCGAAAATCCATTCAAAGGTTCAAACCTTTGATTTCTTGATTATGGGACAATTGCAAGGGTTGAGTCCCTGTTTTCCATTCATCGGTTGGGATTTTGGAGTTCTAGTAGAAGAGAGATATTTGCAGATTGTCTTGCTAAGTCTAAATATGCAGTGATGCCCATGTTTTGAGGCATCTCAAGTTCTATTTTCACTAGCAATCATTACTGTGGGCCGTGATTTATACCTTATGGAGATCACTTTGGTTGTAGTTTGAGCCTTGTGCGCTTATTCGTGGTTTCCATTGGGTTATAGTGGATGCTTTATAGGCCATTTGAATGCATTGTGATCCTTGTTGGATGCGCTAATAGGTGCAAATTGCCTTGTGGGATGGACGGTTAGCACACAAATGCTATTTTATGCTGAGGGACAACTTTGACATATTGCAGTGGATGCACAGGTTATGCTATGATCTCTTGGATGAGATTTTGTTGATGCATATGCTCATGGACAACATTTATGCTTGAGGCATTTTGGCCCTTATTGGCATTGGGTTTGCCATTGTTTTGCCATTGCAGTTGGCATTTTCTTTTGGGCAAGATTTACTCATATGGATACATAGTATATGCACATGAGTCAGATGCATTTTGATGCTTTGAGCCTTGAGTTTTGGTGACACTATCCTTCATTAAAGAAGACATATTTGGGTGCACTTGGTATTTGGTGTGATTTCTCTCTTGCAGGTACTTGCATTTGGGATTTTGTTTCTTTTGCATCATGGCATCCTCTTCCATGTCTAAAAAGGAGTTTTCTAGCATTAAAAAGTTTGATGGGACAAACTTTTCTTTGTGAAAAGAGCAGATAAGGATGTGCTTATTCAAAAGAAGCAGATTAAACCCTTGGCATGGATTGGAGCTTAGCCTGCAGATATGTATGAGGATGATTGAAATGAGTTGGATGCATTAGCAAAGTCTATTGTTAGACTTCATCTTGCAGAGTCAGTCTATTTCATAGTAGTAAATGAGCAGACTATGGAAGATTTGTGGAATAAATTATGTGCCACTTATGAGAAGGAAAATAAAGTTTACCTCATGAAGAGGTTGTTTGAGTGAAGGAAGGGGTCTCCATTGCTTCTCACTTTAATGAATTTAATATCATTTTCAGCCAGCTTCAAGCCCCCTTCAAGCTCATAAGATGAATTTTGATGCAAAGACTAAGGCAATATTCCTCTTATGTTCATTGCCATCCTCATAGGATACCTTCCGTACAGTTGTCATCAGTAACTCTGCAGTAACTCTGCACTTGGTGGAGTGCTGAAGTTTGATGATGTTGTGGGTAGCTTGTTGGCCGAGGAGATTAGACAGAAGTCTATGGATGGCAACAAGCAGGATGCAACCTTAAATGTGCAAAGGGGTAAATCACTGTTCAGGGGGAAGTCCCAAGAAAGAGGGATGTGTCATAGCAAATCCAGGGCACGAAACATTAAGTGTTACCACCGTGGCAAGAAGGGCCACATGAAAAAGGATTGCTACAAGCTGAAAAGAGAGCAAAAAGATAAGAAAAAGAATGCAAATTGGGGTGCAAATATGAAGGAAGAGAGTCCAAGGGAGGACAGAGGAAAAATGAAGATCGAGGAGATCAATGCAGTCACTGATGATAGTGACATTCTCTTCATGTCTAGTCTACTTGAAGGCTTGCTTACCACTTCAAATGATGCATATTCCCAGGATTGGATTTTGGATTCTAGTGCTTCATTCCATGTTACTCCCCATAGGGAATGGTTCTCAACTTATGACAGTGGAAACACAGGTTGTGTGCATCTCGGAAATAACTATGCATGTGACATAGTGGGAGCAGGTAACATAAAGTTTTCTTTTGCAAATGTGTCTGCATTTGTTTTGAAAAATATGAGACAATCAAGTATCAAGCCTACAAACTCTTTGGTCTACATTGGGAGCATTTGTGCTTGTTAAGGTGAAAGAAAATCTTGGTGGTGACCCTTGGTTTGGCCAAAGGGGATCTATGGCAGCACCCTCAAATCCCATAGCTGTTAAGGTTCTTCTTTCCCCAGCTATCAAGCAACAGGTGTAGCAGGCAGTTCAGGTCCTCCAAGACAAGGCGCTCATGGAAAAATTGTGGGCCTCACGCCTACACGAAGACATGTGCGAGAGTGGATCCACATGAGCGACCACATCTAGGATGGAAGAGGCGTATTCCTCATCTAGCTGAGCTCCCTCGACACTCGTGGAGCACAGCCCCATTGTCCTTGGCCCGCATCTAGTGTACCTCTTTTTGTGGTACCATAGCTTTATAGTGGAGGACCCCATGTTCCCCATTTTTCAGTTACACTCCGCTTCCTAGGGCTCCCAAAGGAGTATCGAGCCATCCTCCCCTCCATTGGTTGGGCATTTGGCACCGTGCTCGAGTCTCTGCTAGAGTCGACCGCCTCAATTATAGTAGATGACAGGGTCCCAAGGATCGGATTGGTGGTTGAGAGCCCAGAGTCCCTCCCAGAGTTGATCCTCCTAGAGACCCTAGAAGGGGGAACACTTCGCCAGCGAGTGGAGATTTCTAAGTTACTAGGCCAGTCTCTTCGATGCAGGCAGATGGGTCACCTAGCCAGAGATTGCCCCAGTGGCCACGACCGAGTGCCTCCCCCCCACCCCCACAAAGCAGACAGAGTCAGCATACCAGAGTCCAGCACCCCCTCAGACAGGAGCGGAGGAGTCTCAGATCCCCTGGGTGACCCCCTCAGAAGGGGACTGTTGGGACCCAGGTTAAAAAGAGAAAGAAACCAAGCAAACAAGCTCGCAAGCGCCGCAGGCAGAGATCCAGATGCAGAGATAGACACAGGGTTGTCCGTGAGGCACTTGAGGAGGAGCAGCAATAGCAGGAGCCCCCCCTTGGGTTCCCCCTGCCCCCTCCTCCTCCCTGCGCCCCTCTTGCTATGATCACTTTCACCACCTGCCCCCTCCCCTTTGCCCCCCACGTCCTCCCTCCCTTGCCTCCCCACCTCTGTAGCAGTTTCCTCTACCTCCCTCCCCTCCCTTGTTTCGACACCCCTGCGAGCAGGCAAGAGTAAGATGACATCCCCTTCTGCTCCCTCATCACAGCATCAAGCCCATTTGAGGAGGGAGCTAGAGGGACAGGGCTCGTCCTCCTAGTCAGCAGCTCCCAACCAATAACCTAGGCGTCCGTTAGCACGGGACTTCTGGAGGTTGGTACCTTGGAATTATTTGGAGATCTCAGATTCTTATCCTTGACCGCTAGAGGTAATGCTTATGGTCCTGCAGCCACAAAAGGGGAGTTTGATCAGTGTAGTGGGCTCTCAGACACACCCCATTTGGAGTTTCCAGTTTGCCTCCACAGGGGTGGAGAAGTGGACCCCAGAGGTGTTTGATGCTATTATGGGAGATCAGATTTCATGCATGATGGATGAGTGGATGGGAGCATGTGGACTGGCCCTTTGGTACGCCCATGGTGCAGATGTGAATTTTTAGTTGAGCTTCACGCGAGAGGAGCCGAAGTGTGGTTTGGCGGTAGGAGTTATTAGATTGTCACTTCTTTTAGCCTTTTCCCAAATTTTCCATACTCAGCCCTTCGGGGTTGCTGTTTTGTATGAAGTCTTTCAAGCATTAATAGAAGTTTCCTTTCTTTGAAAAAAAAAAAGAAAAAGAAAAAGAAAAAGAAAAATGTAAGACATGTACCTAAGCTGACCAAGAGTCTTATTTCAGCGAGTTAATTAGATGATGCTGGTTTTCAGACCACCTTTGGTTTTTAGAGTTGGAAAATTCAGAAGGGCTCTATGGTTTTGGCAAGAGGTGCCAAGTGTGGGACATTGTATCCCTTACATGTATCAGGGATGTCTCATCATGTTGTTGCAATAACCGAGCAACCGATTTTGTGAGCATTCTCTCTATGGGAAGTAGACTAAATCAGCCCATAAAACAAAGGAAAAGAAAGAACTTGAAAGGCTTGATTTGGTGCATTCAGATGTATGTGGTCCCATCCCTACACAGTCATTAGGCAAGGCTGAATACTATGTGACATTCATTGATGATGCAACTAGGAAAGTATGGGCTTATGTTATAGCTCAGAAGAGCGATGTGTTCCACGTATTTTTGAAATGGCTGGCTTTGGCTGAAAATCAGTCAAGTAGCCTAGGGCGCCAACTTGGTATGTAGTATGTTACTACCCTCGTCCAAAATCCAAGGTATGGAGGGACAAGGTCCATATATAATATGCACGGATTTCCTTACAAATTTTCAAATTTGCAAGGGGAAAATATGAAAATTTAATGTCCCCCCTACCACAAAAATATTCAAGATTTTAAGATTTGTACATATTTTTCATAATATGTAAGGCCCAAGGATGAGGGGGGGTAAAACAAAAAATACACTAAAATATAAAAACCAATGTAACTTTTTCATGTGTTACCCAAATTTCAAGGTGTAAATACATATTTGAAGCTCTTTTAGGTAGAACACAACCATGTTAATTTGAATAATTTCTACTCATGGCATATTATTAAATCCATCTCATACTCAAGACTTTGATAGGTTTTCTTATTAAAAGGAGTTGGCGCCCCAGGTCAGGTAGAATGCTTAAATGCCTACAGACTGATAATGGTGGAGAGTATATCTCTCATGACTTTTAGCATTAATGTGCTACACATGGGATAAAGAGGTAGCTCACGTCCCCTCATACTCCAGAACAAAATCCAGTTTTGCAGAACCTCTGAATCGCACCATTCAGGAAAGGTTGCAATGTATGCTTTCCAATGCAAGTCTTTCTAGTGTTTTTTGGGTTGAGGCAATGAAGACTACAGTTCATGTCATCAATAGAGCACCTAGTAAGAGTTTGGATGGTGGTATTCCTGAAGAGGCATGGACTGGCAAGAAGCCCTCTTACTCTCATTTGCGTATATTTGGGTGTGAGGCATATGCACATGTGTCAAAAGAGCTTCAAAAGAAGCTAGATCCTAAGTCTAGGAAATGCATCTTTTTGGGTTATTGTTAAAGCAAAGAGATGGGCTATTGTCTCTAGGATCTAGAAGCAAAGAAAATCATATGAAGCTATGATGTGGTCTTCAATGAGAATAAGATGCATAAGACACCCATGAGGGATGTGGAAATGAGGAGAATCACTTTCCAAGATGTGAATCCACTCGCATATGTTGATAGATAGCTAGCTGTCCATCCATCGAAATGGTGCCACCAAGTACTCCCACAGGTACACATCAAGGGCAGATGATGGATCATCTATTGGTGGCAATGATGAGACAAATTTGGCT
This sequence comes from Dipteris shenzhenensis, assembly GCF_047967505.1. Classification (NCBI taxonomy): domain Eukaryota; kingdom Viridiplantae; phylum Streptophyta; class Polypodiopsida; order Gleicheniales; family Dipteridaceae; genus Dipteris; species Dipteris shenzhenensis. The sequence continues at coordinate 13,416,901 of NC_141599.1, forward strand.
GATATGCAGGAGGGACAACAAGTTGAAATGTGCTTGAGAAGAACATCTAGAGTGTCTAGACCGCCTGAGAGATTTGTTCCAAGGGCAGACTATGTGATGCTTACTAATTGCGGGGAGCCTTCTTGCTATAGAGAGGCTATGATGTATGAGCATAAGTGCAAGTGGGAGTATGCTATGCAATCATAGATGAGACTTGGGACTTGGTTTCTTTGCCACATGGAAAGAAAGCATTGCCATGTAAATGGGTCTAAAAGATGGTCACAAGTGATGATGTGCCTAAGTACAAGGCCCATTTGGTTGCTAAAGGGTTGAAGTAAGAGAAGGGCGTGGACATTGATGAGAACTTCTCTTTGGTTGTGAAGATGACCACACTTAGATGCCTACTTGGACTTGTGGCAGCAAAGGATATGGAGCTTATGCATATGGATGTCAAGATAACTTTCTTGCATGGGGATCTACATGAGAAAATTTACATGGTACAGCAAGAAGGTTTTGAAGAAAAGGGCAAAGAGCATTTGGTTTACAAGCTGAAAAAGAGTCTCTATGGCCTTAAGCAAGCGCCTAGAGAATGGTATCAAAATTTTGATGGTTTCATTCGGTCCCAATTTCAAAAGAAGTAAGATTGATCACTATCTCTACACTAAAAGGGCTCAGGATAATAGCTTGATACTCCTAGCACTTTATGTGATGATATATTATTGGCTAGCAAGAACACTTATGAGCTAAATGCATTGAAGGGAAAGTTGCATGAGGCCTTTGACATGAAGGATTTGGGACTTGGAGGTCATATTCTTGGTATGTGCATCATGTGTGACCGGAGTAGGAAACTCCTTTGGCTTTCACAAATGGAGTATGTTACAAAAGTGTTGCATCATTTCAAGGTAATAAGTACTCCATTGCATCGATATGTGAAACTGAGTCAGGCAGATAGTCCCAAATCAGATGAGGAGAGGGCCATGATGGCCAAGGTTCCTTATGCATCAGCTATTGGGAGTCTTATGTATGCTATGGTAGATACTAGACCGAACATTACATTTACAGTGGAAGTTGTTAGCCGGTATATGGCTGATCCAAGAAAGAGGCATTGGGAGGCAGTTAAGTGCATCATGAGATACATGAAGGGTACCAAGGAGATGTGCATCTACTTTGTCAGAGGAGAGATGCGTGTACTTGGGTACATAGAATCAGATTATGCAGGGCATGTGGATAGCAGAAGATCCACTTCTAGTTATGTGTTCACCTTTGCAAGTGGTGCAGTGTCATGGATGTCTTGCACACAAAAGTGTGTTGCTTTGTCTACCATAGAGGCCGAGTATGTTGCATACACAAGGTTGGAAGGAGGCCATATGGCTTGATCAGCTAGTGAGAGATTTGGGGATTCATACAAGCGTACTGACATTGCATAGTGATTCCATGAGTGCTATTCAACTAGCATGGAATCTAGTCTTTCATGCAAAGACCAAACACATTGAGTTCAGGTATTAGGGAGGTACTTGAGGACAAGCACATAGAGCTTGTCAAGGTTCATACAGATGATAACCCTATAGATATGCTGACGAAGAGCCTACCTAGTCAGTGGTTTGAGTATTGTCATGTATTGATGGGCATTGGATAGTATGCTCAGTGGCTATTCTCCCTTAAATGCACATTGGCCTTTAAGTGGGAGGTTGTGGGGGTTAAAGGACACTGTACCTTAACCCCAATTATGTACAATACTCAAACACATATATATATATGGATGACATAGAAGATTAGGGTGTTCTGCACCCAGCAAAACATTGTGTGGCTCTCTCTTCTGACTCTCTCTCTCTCACACCTTCTTCCATTCCGCTTCCATTATTGAGATCTCTCACAATAGAGAGAGTAGCTTTTAAGGAGAGAAGTCTAATTTTCCCAAAAGGCTTCCTATTGTTTTGTAGCAATGTTCAACACTATGAGCATGTCAGCTATGTAATTATTCAATCATTGGATCCAAATTTTGTAGATACGTGAATAGATTTATAGTAACCTTCCCAGTTTTACTTGTAAAACTTTCAAAGGTTAATGAATATAATTATGGTTTTTGTGTTTTCCATTGCTATACCATTTTTACAACTTTATCGTTTGTACTTTTGATTGCTTTGTGAATAGAAGTTAATAATTTATACTTGTGCTTTGTGACTACTTTGTAAGTGCTCACCCTCTTATTTGCCTTGGTTGCTACAAAGAGTGGATGGTAGTAAAAAGCAGTGCTCTCATTGCAAGGCAAACAAAGAATCAAAATCAAAGCTATGTTTGCTACAAAATAGTCAATAGTTGTCCTATGATGCTATGAAACATTAAATACAAGGTACCGTGGTTGCATCTTCAATGCACAAGACCATTCTATTACAAATCCAAAAGTATTATATATGTTTGCACAAATTCTCCTATGCAAAACCACTATGGCACATAGATCAGCTAATATCCTATGCATTGTTACTCCTAATCATATATTTCTAATATTTAGCCTATATTCATTTGAACATGAGTTCAACGTGTCAGTGTTGTGTGATTGTGGAAGGAAGATTCCTATTTCTAAGAAAACGTGTGTTTAGTGAAAGATGGACTCTACATGCTCACAATTCCTCATGCAGTGTGCTCATTCATAGGAAAAAGAGGGCAATGGATTAATTTTTGTTGAAATGATAGTAGACAATGCATTAATTGCTCAAATATCATAGTCTTTAGAGAAAGACATGTTCCATTCATCATATCAACTATGCAATCACAAATTTCATAGGTAGGACTCTACAAACCCATCCCCTTTATAGACACCCAACTCATCATCTATTGAATGCCTATCCTTTACCATTTGTGGCAATGCCGCAACTGACACAACTCTAAATGGCAATGATACTATCAATGACTCAACACGTAACAAGTGGGATGACTCAAATTGTTGGAAATCATGGAATCAAGACCCATCCACACTGGACTCCTCCTCCTTATATACTCTTTGCTTGGCATGCAACACATGTTGAATATCTCACATTTATTGTTGCACTTCCACTACTGTGGAGATTCTTCAAGACTTGGTCTAGACTTCCATTGAAATGTGTGGCAACACGCTTTTAGGTATCTTCTATTTGGTGCAATGCCTTCTTTGTGATTTGTCTCCTCACTGTGGATTGAGCTAGGAAATTCATACATTGATCAATGGATCGCCTTGTTTGCCAAAGCGGAGGAGCTACTAGAGCTTTTGGCAAACCTTTTATGCCCTCTCAAATGATTGTCCAATGGAAGGGTGATCAAGATCTAGATTGAACAATCAAAGGGGCGACAATGGCAATTGCAACACCACATACATCTAATGAAAGACACCCATATCATATAGAGGGGTGAAAGCTAAAAAATGCTCCCATCATGCAAATGAACCATTGATTAATATCCTATCATCACTAAGATATAGGCATAATTTACCAATTAGGTGATTGGTCGCATCAAAGACAAGCCTAAGATAAAACTTGAGGATGATATGAAGCCAAGCCAAACATTCAGCTCGTTGTGCCTCGCACAAGATAGAAGTAATTAAGGCATTCAAAGGTATAAATGTGGGAGTTAGAGTCTCCAATCAAGCTCAGATTTCCTCGAAGAACAAAAGATCATTGTGCAAGGCCATCAAGGTCCAAATTGCAAAGGCGAGAGTTAAGAGACATGGCAACCAACCACAAAAAAACTATTTTAGATACAATTGCAAACATGTTGAACCCAAATTGACAGAGAGTGGATTAAGATGGCCAAGGATCATATTACAACATGTAATGCAAACCAGAAGTCCAAGCCACATAGATTTGCTATCTACTAATGGAATGCATCGAACTACCAATTCTAAGGTGGAATGAGAATACACGGCACCATCGAGTGACGAGACATTAAAGTTGTGAGGACATGACTAGATAGTGATGAGGGGGAAATGTTGAACCCATAAATATAAGGGTCCAAGGAAGTTGCACAACCCATCCCTTTGCTACCCAATGTTTTTAGAGATGGTGGTGGATGCCTCATCATCAAACTTTGTTTGCACTTCTTTTAGCTTGGTCTACGAATTTGAATAATATATAGAAGTGCTTCATGGATATTATTATATAGGGCGATTATTCCTAGAGAGAGATAGCATTGGCTATTATCTATAGTAAGTCGCTAAAAAATGTACTCAACGTCATTAGGCCATACGATTGCACCTAGTTAGGCTTGTGGCCAAGGTTTGTGGGTTGCAAGGCATGTCACACAATTCATAGGGTTTTAGAAGTTCAAGAATAGGGGTTTCGTTAGAGAAGATGGAAGAATCTTGGATAACTCGAATCCACGCCATAAAGGGCGTGGATACAATGGGGTGGTATTTGAGGGTCAAAATATTAGCATCATTTTGGAGGATGATGTCCTTATGAAAATAGGGCATGACAATAATAGGATAGGCTTGCATGCTATTATGGTAGACGAGTATGTTGAAGGAAGCAGAGGAGAGCGAATATGCAAAGTCGAGGTTGTGCTGTTTGACGGCAGTGGAATGGTGTGAAGATAATAGTTAAAGGTGTCTTCAACTATACGAATGGAGAAGAAGAGTGGCAACATGTGTGGATGCATACAACAATCTCTGTTGGAGCTTATCGGGGTCCTGTTGAGGAGGGGAAGTCAATTGCTCTACCTACAACTACTCTTGGAGCTGTATATTCTATCATTGGCACTGGCGGAGGAGGGCATGTAGCTGTTCTATTTTGAGTGGCTTGTTGAGCCAATTGAGCCTCTTGATTTAGGTTGCAAGCTCATACTAGCTCATGCTATTTTTGATCAATTGTGGCTTGGCGTTGGAGTGCATCATAATTGGCTTGTACTACTTCTACTCGGGATTGAGAGCTTCTTCTATTTCTTAAAGTTTGACAAGGAACTCCTAGGCTATCTCCATAGCCTTCAGGCCACTGGCTTTGATGACCAGCCACCGATTAGCCATCTCTTTCTCTAAAACAGTCACCATTCTTTCAAGCTACTATTCAAAGTAATCGCTTTGTCATCGGGCGTTGTTTGTAGCAAAGGCTTAGTCAATGGCATATTCCTACTTTTGTGCCAGGATGTTTTGAGCAGTGTGTGACATTGCTGCTAAGGCCTCCATAAAAAATTGCTCTTTCTGCGGGGCACACCTGTCCTCCATCATTAGTTGAGCATACTATTGTGGAGAGTTATAGGAAGTAGAGGTGCAATGGTCGAGCAACTTGATTCTCATTGGGCAATGAGGTGGCTGCTACTAGGCATGACTTTGTTCTTATGCTCATAGCTTTGTTGTTGCTTCTCATACGTGTTCCATCATAAGATTCTTTGCTTTGCCGCCCATAGGACTCGCTGGTGAGCAAGGTTAGTGCTATGCACATATGATCATGTGATGGTGCTATGCACACATGATCACATGATGTTGAGCGTGAACTCTCAACACCTTCCCTCAAGGTCAACATCATGAAGTAGGCCTTCCCTCAAGATGATGATTCTGGGGAATCAAAGAAGGATTGAGCATTACATTCCATCACACCACAAGTCTCCTTAAGGGTCAAGTTGTGATTCCACATTTTAGAAAAGGTGCGCTGAAGGTATTTGAGGGAGTTAGACATAAGTGAAGATGAAGGTGGAGCTCAATAGGTAGGGAGGAAGAGGTACAAAGGTCCACTTGATATTAACATAATGTAGGAAATTGGAATAGAATAGAAGAAGGGTATGAGAAGAGGAAGTCAGCGGGATCTTATAGTCAAGGTAGGAGATGCAAACACCAATTACCACTCAATTCACACATTAGGGAAGATTGGTAACAGCCCTGCCTTACAATCTTGCCAATGTTAGAATACCAAAAGTTTGCTATAATGACTTGATCGAGTGTTGTATCTAATACAATCGGTGTCATTGGATCAAAGAGTAACACAGAAGAGAATAGACCTCTATATTACACATTTGGATGGAGATGCCTGCCACGGACTACACTTTGACCTCTTTTGGGAATCTCTTTAATATCCCCACCAGCTTAACCTTAAAACTCTTCCTACAGAGTAGGATGAGCTTCAGGAACCACTCAACCAACTTCCGCACAAGGGGCGTTAGGGGACATATCAAGATACAACTCAGGAACAACCAAGCAAGGAATTTGTGCTGTAGTACACCGATCTGCCAAGGAGAAGATAGAAGAAGCGATACTCAAAACCTGCCTGCAATGACCATTGTAGTCCACAATTGCATGATTTTTAGGCAATGACACTGTGTTGCAGGAAATGAAACAAATCTTTGAACCTTCCAATACTCAAAAGACTTGCAAAGCAACACAGAGTTTTGTCACACCTGCGAGGTAACTACTTCCTACTTTGGGTGCAAGCGGCCTCCACAAACTATTGTAGGTCCAATGAATGAAGGTGCGAATAAAAGGGGCAATTCTTGTGGAATGTGTGGACAAAGGGGCCCTCGGAAGACTCTGAGGTGAATAGAGCAATACTAACAACTTTGAAATGATGATAGGGAAGGGAATTGCATACAACAAAGCCACTTTGGAGGATCCAAACAAACCAGTTGAGTCTGAATTTGTATCACAACTTTTGTCCTCTACATGTTTATCGAACTTCCTCTCCATATCTGCCAAAAGTAAACCATAAGCACACAAATAAGGAAGGGAAAATCGATCGGCAGTGAAGGAAGCGAAGGGAAATGAATGTGAAGGAAGCAAAGGAAAATGAATCACAAGTTAAAGACCTCTCTCAAAGGTGGTGATTTCCACATCCATGAGCTATACAGAGGGATCAACTTTCTTGCTGCCTTCCATACTCGATAGAAAAGATGAAGCAAAATAGAGAACATGTGCACTATCAATGAAGCAAGTGGCTATAAAATAGAACGCCATCGCAGTGGAGGAGTAGGATCATTTATATAGAAGGTGCATCATTCCTTCAAGGTAGTGAAAATGCCAGAGATCCATGAACACCCATAGAGGTTGCTAAACCTTGAACCCACTATGCTTCAGACACCGCTAAAGAGGCACATCCCTCCAAAGCGTACCTGCACATCAAAGCTCGATGACAAGCCCAAGACCCCACGCTTCATTGGACACTAGAGTGAGATCATGCATGAGCAAATCGAAGATGCCCCCTCGCCACACATCGCTCCATGGAAGAGATACAAAGATCACCATGCATATGCGATCACCTTGATGTTGCACCATGATGGTACAGATACCATGACAAACCTTGAGAGCATATATCTGCCATAGAACACCATGCATGTATTGCACTTAGAAGCCATGCCCGCCATAGACCACCATGCATCTACTATTGCATTGCCATCATAGTAGCCAATTGCAAAATTATGATTAAAGAAAACCAAAGACATCGTGCATTTTTCTCACTCACAACGAAACGTCTACTAAGGCCTACCCATTACATTGATTGCACAAACTAAGATATGCCTACTATGATTAAAGAAAACCAAAGACATTGTGCATTTTTCTCATTCACAATGAAACGTCTACTAAGGCCTACCCATTACATTGAAGATATGCCTATGTGGCTTAGTGTGGGAGCTTTCAATTAGCTAGCACAGCTCTATTGCTAGCATTTTCTTTGACATGGGCAAGGGAAGGTGGTTGACCATCCCATGGGTGCTCTTTTTTTGGCAGAACTTATCATTATTTGACATGTGGTAGGGTTCCCCTATCTGCCCATACTTGGGCAGTTAGGTTGGGCTCACACCACCTACCAGCCATCCTCCAAAAGGTGGTGTGAAGGGCTATTGTCCTAGTTAGCCCCATAGGAGGGATAGGGCTAGACGGTGACACAAAAGATTTGTGTCCGACCTAGCAAGGCCGCCCACTCCATGTCCAACTCCTCCAACTGGTACATTCCATCTCCTTCAATCACTACACCAATCACAAGTTGGTGACATAAATTAGCAACCTGATGGCTGATGTGAAGCACCACACGTGACAACCATCCTCAAATTCTATTTCCTCCTCCATGGGTGAACGGGTGGTTTGAATGCACCGCGAGTGTTTATTAACAACTCTAAAAATCCGAGGTAGACTCAAGAACACTGCACTCGGATCCATTATAAACTTATACAAAAGTTAGACCAAAGTAGCCTATCAGTTTCACATTCTTCTGAATGTGGCATTTTATGAGTAAAATCATATGCTACATTCTGGTCCATGGGTAAGATGTGGGCAAAATAGTTAGTATCAGAGCTGTACTTTGGATTTCAAGGTGAAGTAACCACCTATTTCAACTGTTCCTTGTCAGATGTACATAGTATATATGACAAAATGCATGTTCGTGATGAGGTGACCCTTATCAGCATTCTTTCTATATGTGCCACCTCTGTTGCCCTCATGGAAGGAAAGTGCATACATGGTGGCATTGTGAGTAGTGGATTTGATACTTTGATGTTATTGTAGGACCGCCCTCATAAACATGTGAGGCAAGTGTAGTAGCCGGACCGATGCTAAGAGGGTGTTTGAGAAGATGCCCAAGCGGAATGTCATCTCATGGAATGCAATGATCACAGCATACACTTAGAATGGGAAGGGTGAAGAATCGCTCTTGCTTTTTGACCAAATAAAGTGTCATGGTGTGAAGCTTGATATTGCACCTTTGTTAACGTGATTTTAGCATGTAGCAATGCTGGTGTGTTGGATGAAGGTTGCCGGTGTTTTGGCACCATGAAACATGATCATGGAATCACACCTAACATACATCATTATAATTGCATGGTGAGTGCATGGTAGACTTATTTGGAAGGATGGGCATGTTGGCTAAGATAGAAGAATTGCTCATAAATATGCCATTTGAGCCAATAATTGTTTCATGCACCACCTTGCTTAGTGCATGCAGAGAACATGTTGATGTGGAGAGAGGAGAGTGTGTTGCATGCGGTCTTTGAACTGAATCTTGAGGACATTTTACCTTACATTTGTTGGCAAACACCTATGCTGTAGCTAGTAGGAAGGATTTTGCAGTAAAGATCATGAATAAGATGAGGGACAATGGGTTGAAGAGGCAGTCAAGTGGCATCTCAATTGAGGTCAATGGTAGCATAAATGAGTTTGTTGAAGATGACCATAGCAGACATGCTAAATTGTTGAGGTTGACTAAATCTATTGAGGGAGGATGTACTCTTGACACCTACATAATGTTTCAAAGTCTCAAGGATAAGAAAGATGGACATTGCAGTCCTAATGCCATTCCACCGTTAAATCAACCTTCTAGATTGGTGATGGCACAACAGTAATCAAAGTTTTGAATAGAATCTTGCATATACAACATGTGGAGTTTGCTCATGAGCGGATTATTGGTAACATTAACCATGAAAGTTACCATTTCCATGTCATTCTCTGGTAAGTGTTCCATGTAATGTTCTTTTGACTACTGGGTGCCTTCCATAAAGAATGAAATCTACAAGAGCGTTTTTTCACACAATAAAAACTATAAAACATGCCATGCTACCCAAAACTATATAACGTTTTTGAATACTTTTTAGGTAGCACTAACTGCCTTGAGTAGAGTGGCCATTTTCAACTTAACGAAGATTATGCCACCACAAACTATGATAAAGTCGGTGTAGAGCTCGATGTCTACTGGGGGGATCATGACCATGTCAAACTCAGTCAAGCAGAGGGTATAAATATTTTTGAATACTTTATAGGTAACACTGAGTACCTTGAATAGAGTAACAAGATTATAGGTGGCCATTTCAGCTTGTTGAAGAATAACTTTAGATATCCCTTACAAACTTCTATGCTATGACACCCAATAGAGTGGGGCCTATGGGCCTCCTTTAACCCGAGACTATGGGTGACCTAGAGGTAGTCAAGCCACTGGACTTGCTTGAGTGGCAAAGGATTAGGGTAGTGGGTTGTTCTTGAGGTCAATGGTTTTGTGAGAAAAAAGACTTTGTCAATAATTTGAGGGTGATATTAATCATGGGGAAATTAAAATTTTCCATAAAAAGGGGCGGGTTCACACAATCTGCCTAGACACCCTACAAAAATAGAGATGAGGATTGTCATCCTACATGGCTTGTCGGGCTCGGGCGTCTCATAGGGAAAAAAGTGTCCACCAATTGAAGGTTGCCCACTCTATGGGTGGCTATCAAAAATTTGGTGTGAGACGCGTTGACTGGGCAAGGTCCTCCATCGACTAGACCAATCATAACTTGTTGTACTTCAATGGCAACATGTTTTATAAAAATCGCTCACACTCCCTCATCTATTAATTGATTCGCTCACGCACCCCCCTCCCCCCCTTCTGTCTCAATTAACTATCTCACTCTCCCATTAATTAATCACGCCACGTCGCTCAATCCTCCCCCCCGACTTAGCTCGGCTCTCCCTCTCCCCCACCCGCTCGTCTCACCCCCTCTCTCCTCGAGTCTCCCCCTCTCTACCTTCCGCCTCCCCCTTCCCTCACCCCACAACCCTGCCTGCTCTCCCCATCTCTAGTCCTTTATACTTTGCGTGAGGCAGTGGAAGCAGCAATCTGGAAGGCGATGGAAAATTTTGAGACACGTGATGGAGCCCCCTCGCCCCCCAACACAAACTAATGAATTAATACGCAACGTCATATATTAAGTTTAGTGTTTTCATTAACACCCCCCTCCCCGGCTAGTTAATTAACAGGTGCAAAACAACGACCGGGGGCGCTATTGAGGGGCCAACTGTGTATTTCGTGTAGTCGTCCACGGCCGGGCGGGTGGTGTGAACCTTCTTTAAGCTTAAGGACTGTTTTTCAAATTTCAAAGTGTGTGTTATGGTGGCATATTCCACTACCACATTCACAACCCTAAACACACTCCCTTTTTGAGCCTTGCTCCAAGCTTCTCTCCCATTTTGGGTTGATCTATCTGTCCCTTGGAAATTTATCTACTGCATTCTCCACTACACTGAAGAGGAGGATCGCCAACATCACCAGCAGGCAACAAACAGTATGTTTTCAAGCTCTCATTTTAAAGCAAAATGCAAGGTCACTATACTAACAAGCAAGCTCAGACACAAGTAGCAGATTTTCTGTCTTCAATCTCTGAGAAATTTCGATTTTGGGGAGCCCCCTGGCGGATTTGTTTGAGCGATTGAAAGGGAGGTCTTTGCCATCCTCAGGTGAGCCGTTATCATGATGGTCTGAAGTTTTTGCAGAGAAGAGAGCATCACCATTATGCACGCAATTATCACAATCGCATGGTTAATTACTTCCTGGAGATGCAGAGGCATCCTGCAGCTAACATGGAGGAAAGATTAGAGATGTGAAAGTCTTGGAAATCTAAGAAGCTGACGCCCCTTGTGACAGGTCCTTCGGAAAGAAAGCTCGGTCCTTTTAGAAGTCATCTTGTCCAAGAACTTTTAAACAGGAAGGCGAAGTCTTTCAAGTCCAAAGAAAATCTGAAAGCTTCCCACTGTTTTCCAAATGAAGCTACAGTACCGACAAATGCCTCATACAGACCTTGAAGGAGCTGCAAGGGTCAGGAAGTTCAAAAGGGAAGTTGACTTCAGCCTAAAAGGTCTTCGGAAGAACGTACCTGAGAAGTTGAAGAAACTAGGCCGCAAAGGGGTCGTGAAAATGGTTTTGAAAAGTGGTCCTAGGAAGCATGCCAAGCTTCAGACAGTCACGTCACGCGTCCTTCCTTCTTTGGATGAGAAGGAGACGGTTACGTATCCTCTCGTTGCAGCATCCGTGGAAGATGATAGCCCTACGGTCAGTAAGTCGATCTCTTTTCCACCTGCGTTGTCTCCCCATTTCGAGAAGTCTGCTCCGGCCCTGTCATAGAGCAACCTGTTCCAAAAAAAGGAAAGAAAAGAAGACAAAAGGAGCAGGAGAAACGAAGGAGAAAGCTCCAAGAGCAGGCAGGAAGCGCATGACAGTCAAGGAGGCTCATGAAAATGATTCCATGATGGTAAAAGAAGAATTAGAACTGGGTGGAGAGATCCGCTCAGGTGAAGCTATGGATAAAGATCCCCTCAAAGTGGAACAGATGCAAAATGAGTTAAACTACTTGGATAATACTAAAAGTGACGAATCAAAAAGAAATATGGGATAAGAACTAAACCAAAACAGAAAGGTCTGGCAGAAGGAGGTGGAAAAGATTCAATTGTTAAATCGGAGTACAGTGGGGATGCAGAGAGACAAATGCAAGAAACTGCAATGGACATTACAGAGGACCTTGCTGCAGACGTGATGAATATGAAGCCAGCCAAGACGAGGAAAAGAGGCTGAATTCAGAGGAAAACGCATATTGCCTCAATCTGACAGTCCTGATGTCAAGGCTGTTCTTGAAAAGCTCCCTCTTTTGAAAGTCACAAGAAAACCTCCCCCTCCCACTATTCCTCCTGTGGTGTTGGGTTTCCCTTTTTCGGTTATCCACCTTCTATCAGTAGTCCGGGAAGCCTTAATAGCCTTTTCTTTTGACCAGAATTTCGATACAGAACCTCCGGATGGGGAGAGAGCATTTGCAGAAAGTTCAGACAATGATGGGACTTTCTTGGTGTGTCCTGAGGCAAATTATTTCCAGTCAAATGGGCAGTTCTTGAACTGTGATGATGGCCTGGGTGTCATAAAAGAGCAGGAGGAGAAGCACTCTGGATTGCCTGCTACTCCAATTCTGAAAATTGTCAAGAGGGTTCAAGCCAAGCCTGGGGACACAGGAGCCTTTGCAAGGGCTTGTCCATAGTGTACTAAAGGTCTTATCATCAAGACAACAAAGCCTGGAATTAAGGATTAGAAGCCTCTTGTAGGATACGACAAGGAAGCTAGGGGTTGGTCATGGATTGGGCCTTTGCAATCTCCCACAGTTGAGCCTTTGCAAGAGCTTGTTCATGGTGTACTAAAGGTCTTATCATCCAAGACAACAAAGCCTGGAATTAAGGGTTAGAAGCCTCTTGTAGCATATGACAAGGAAGCTAGGGGTTGGTCATGGATTGGGCCTTTGCAATCTCCAACAGTTGACCATGATAGCAATGTGGTGCAGATTGCAGTGGAAGCATGGGTAGTTTCTCAGAAAATTTCTATAAGATTCAAGAGCTGTTTGGTAATTGGTTAAAGCATGAGCAAGAGACTCTGCAACAACTTCAAGTACCCACCTCTTTCGAGGTATTATCACAGACTTCTTCTTCATAAGAGAGAAATTGGTTGGGAGCTGTTGAGATTGAGACCGTGATGTTCAAGCACGTCTAGATTGGACATAGGCTTGGCAAGTGCTAAGCACTACCTCATTCGAGCTACCATGAGTGTAGCATCCCGACATCATGTTGCCCATGAGTACATCCTGCAGAGAGAAGGTTGGGCACGTCGGCAGTAGATCTTATACATCTTCTAGAGACATCATGATCGTCGATGGAATCTTAGTCGGGCCCACATGAACTCAGGGTGTGCATGACTGACACATGACAGGCCATGGCATGAACTACTACTGACACATGAATGTAGGTTTATGAGTAGTCTCTTGTAGGTGGGATTGATGCTGCTAATTAATCAAGTAGACACCTAGGTAATAAATCAATCTCTCTCTCTCTCTCTCTCTCTCTCTCTCTCTCTCTCTACACACACACACACACACACACGCACGGGCATCCACAGCTTGTGGCCATATTGGACTGCCACGCAGGCCAGCTCAGCAGCAGCCCGTGCAGCAACAGTTGCAGCAAAGGTGCCACATCAGCAGTGCCACGTCAGCAGCTAGTTGGCTGCCACGTGGACTGGTCAGTGCCATGTAGCAGCCAATCATCCACGACAGCCCAGTCGGTGGGCAGCAGCAAGGTCGGCCATGCTGGTCGGTCAGTTTTGAGGCCAAGAGGGCCTATAAAAGGCAGCCCCTTGGCCTTCATTTCGCATCCCACCTCAGGCCTTCGTGAGGGGAAAGTCAGGAGGTTCAGGTCAGTCAGGGACAGCCCCATCGTTTATGGTGGAGACAAGATCCGGTAAGGACACTGTGAGCACCAGTGAGCACTCCAACAACACTATTGGGAGGGTTCAGTGCCTCCACCACCACCCCCACCACAGAATCCTGCAGACACTGCCATGACAGCCATGACAGCCATGTTGCAGGCTATGATGCAGATGCAGCAACAACAGTCCGAGGCTCTCTTCACCCGCATGACCCAGCTTCAGGAGATGCGGGAAGATCGTGAGCAGGCCGCCACAGAGCATGAAAGGCTAGCTCGGGAAGCAAAAGAAGAACATGATTGGGAAGCTTGAGAAAGCCGAAAGGGCAGCTCGAGAAGCAAAAGAAGAACGCGATTGGGAAGCTCGAGAAGCCAAAAGGGCAGCTCGGGAAGCAAAAGAAGAACACGATCGGGAAGCTTGAGAAGCCGAGAGGGCAGCTCGGGAAGCAAAAGGCGAACGCGATCGAGAGGCTCGGGAAGCCAAGGAACTTCGGGACCGTGAGGAGGCCAAGGAGCTCCAAGAACGTACTGCTCGAGAAGAGAAGGAAGAACGGGATTGGTAGCTTCTCATTTCTCTACTCCGACCAGTGGGGGGAGAAAAGGAGAGACTTCCACCTCCAGTCAAGCCTTCCTTTTCGGGGAAGCTTAACTTCACCCGGTATGATGGTAAACAGGAACCCTTGGTGTTGACTTCATGGCTCAATTAGTTCGAAAGTTATGTTTCAGTGATGCCTACGAAGGACAATGAGCGGTGCATCCTAGCATCCATGCACCTCTAAGTCGAGGCGGTCACCTAGTGGCCCAAGTGGCAGAAGGACCACTATGATGTAGACGAGGAGACACCTTTCTATAGCTGGACGAAATTCGTGAAAGATCTTCACTCATGGTTCCTGCCACCGCAGTACTTGGACAGGCTCCAGAGTCAATTCTACGAGCTACGCCAAGGGGACACCGAGTCAATGAATCACTATGCCAATAAATTCATGCAGGTGTACGTATAGTTGCAGTTAGAGGAGAACCGAAAGCTAATCAAATTCCTTCATGGGCTACATCTAGTGGTACGTCCGTAGTTTTCGACCACGGGACTATGAGTGTGCATAGGAGCTCGCTCAGAACTTCGAGCTCATGCACAAGGGTCAAGGACCCAAGTCGTTCAACAGTAAGAAGCCCCCGGAGTCCTCTGCCATAGATGGAGGAAAGAAGGCCAGCATGGGGCAACAGAAGAAGAACTGGCCAGCAAAAGACAGCAATGGCTATGGAGGGTACTTGGACGCAGCCACCCGAACAACCTATGCTAAAGAGAACCACTGCTTCTTTCACCATGAGCAGGGGCACAAAAGCAGGATTGCCCGCATTTCAAAAAGCAGCAAGCCAATGGATCCACGTCCTGTGCTTCTTCTACAGCTTTGACTCCGGCCAAGACAACCTCAGTGGTTATAGAGGAGATTGAAGAAGATCAGCAGAAGGGGGACTCTCACTAGTTTTCCACCATGTTCCAGTTCTACGGATAGATTGGCGGCTAGAAAGTTCTCATCCTCGCAGATTCAGGGAGCTCGGAGGACATCATTTCTACCAAAGTTGCTCAACGAGCCAGGTTGACTCTCATCTCGTCTGATACCATCGCCTTGAACGGGGCATTCATAGGTCAACAGGCGGAGAGCAACAAGCTGGCCTCAGGGGCCACTCTAAAGATAGGAGGATGGGCAAACACCCGTACTTTCAGGGTCACACCAACTCAAGCAGCATACATCATCTTGGGAGCCCAATGGTGGCACCAGTTCGAAGTTCGCCTAGACTATCAAAACCAGGGTTTGGACCTCAAAATTCCAGAGCACGGGGGTAAGTTCATCGCTTGGCTTAAAGACACGTGAGATTCGCAAGGGAGGAGAAGCATACTTTGTCTATGTCAACGTGACCGATACAGAGGTTTCAGTCAGGACCCCCGAGCAAGAAGCTTTGCTTCAGTAGTATTAGGACATTTTCCTCACATCGAGCTTGCCTCCAGCCTTACCACCCAGACGGCCAGAGGATTATCGTATTGAGCTTTTGCCTGGATCATCACCTCTCCCAGCAAGCATCTTTACCGTCTCAGCAAGACGATGGAGAAGCTTGAGCAGCAATTAGAGGAGTTGTTACACAGTGGCTTCATCTGTCCTAGTAACTCATCGTATGCAAATTTGATCCTCTTCGTCAAGAAGGACAATTCAGCTCGGATGTGTGGATTACCGTGCACTGAACAAGTTGACCATCAAGAGCAGATTTCCCATGCCAAGGATTGACTACATCTTGGAGCGCCTTAACGGAGCCAAGATGCTCTCAAAAATTGATATGAAGAGTGGATACCATCAGATCTGGATGCATGAGGCAGATATTTAGAAGACGGCATTCCGCACAGAGAAAGTCTTCAAACCATTGATCGGGAAGAGTGTCTTTGTGTTTCTCAATGACATTCTGATTTTCTCGAAGGATCTAGCACAGCATGTGAAGCACGTTTAGCAGGTTTTTCAACTTCTGAAGGACAACCAGTTCTACATCAATGCCAAGAAAATCAGTTTTTTCTTGGAGGAGGTACATTACTTGGGCTACATCATCACTCCGACAGGTGTTCACCTGGATCCAGCCAAGGTGAATGATATTGTGGAGTGGGAGGTGCCTACCACAACATAGGAGATTTGGCAAAAATTGCAGTTCTCATCACCGATCTTTTATAGGGAGTAAAAGCTAGGAAACAGCCTATCACCTTTACTCTAGCAGCTCTTGCGGCATTCGCCCAGTTGAATGAGTCAGTTACTACAGCACCGCGCCTAGCATTGGTAGAATGGGAGCACCTTTGACATGGACCATGCACCCAGTATTTCATGTGTCTTGTCTCAAATGATATGTGGGTCCGGCACTAACCATAGTACCAGATGTGGAGCAGCCTGAAGTCGTCGATGAGCCTGAGATCGTGGAACCAGAGCAGATTTAACTTAATCGCTTCAAAATAGGAACAAGCAATCAGCAATGTTGGTACACCATCAAATTCAAGCACAGGGGCTCCCACGAAGCACCATGGGTGGAGGAATATTTCCCGCAGGCTATCCAAACCTCCTTGCAGACTACAAGGCAGCTTTCTCTCTATCCCAGTTTCAACAGAAGGGGATGCCAAGGGCGTCCACAGCCCGAGTCCATATTGGACTGCCAAACAGGCAGCCAGCCTAGCAGCAGCCCGCGCAGCAACAATCGCAGCATAGACGCCATGTCAGCAGTGGCACGTCAGTAGCCAGTCGGCTGCCACATGGACTGGTCGGTGCCACATTAGCAGCCAGTCATCCACGACAGCCCAGTTGGGGCAGCAGCAGGGTCGGCCATGCTGGTCGGTCAGTTTTGAGGCCCAAGGGGGCCTATAAAAGGCAGCCCCTTGGCCTTCATTTCGCATCCCACCTCAGGCCTTCCAGCCTTCAGTGAAGCAACACCTAGGTCTCCTGCAGCAAACCAGTAGGGTAGCCTCAGCCTGTTCAGGGATCTAGTGAGAATTCACCTCCTCTAGGTAGTTTTGCAGTGAGGGTTTCAGCCCTTCATACAGTTGTATTCAGCCCTTTGGGCATTCATTACTCAGTTGTATCTATTTCCTCTTCGGAGGTCCACTACATTCTCTCCCTTTGATTCTCTCACTCACATCCATAGCATCACTTTGTGTATTGAGTGCATCATCTTGCAGTTACAGATAGTATAGAGCAGGAGAGAGAGTGAGGATAGTCTATCTCCTGCTACACACACACACGCACGCACGCACGCACACATTTATTTTCCCTTTTTGTAAAAAATTGACCTTGTGGTTGGTTTGAATTTGAGCTAGGAATAACAAACTTCTACATGCTCATGCTAGTGTTTGCACATATCATTCCTTGATGTGAATCTTCCATTGGGCATTGATGGAATAAATTGGGGGTCAAGGTGTTCTTATTACGCATTGTATGATTGGTGGTGACAACCATAAAGCTTCTTTCTATATTCATTTGCATTGTATGATTGGTGGTGACAACCATGAAGCTTCTTTCTATATTAATTTGCATGCAAGTTTGGCCATGTAAGCTCTATTTGGTGTCATGGTGGCTAATGAGTACCTTGCATTATAGTGGCTCTGAATTGAGGTCTACTAGGTTGGTAGGTCTACCCTTGTTATTGTTGGGTGGTGGGTGTACTTATTATTCATGAACTTTGACTTTGTCTTCTACCATTTATCAAAGGACCTTCTTTGTCTTCCACCATTTGCTCAGAATATACTTATTGACTTCAATGGAAGGCTGTACACGTGCTTACTTTCTTTTTTTCAAGGGGAGGGGTACTTGATTTGTCCTCTACAATGTATTTAGAGGATTTACTATAGAATAGACTATTGACTTCAATGGAAGGCTTACGGGTCGGCTACTTGTGCATCCAATAGGTTCTTCACGTGAGACATGTTGGCAAGTGCTTGGGGTTTGGGTCATGTGACTCATGCAGGCTGCTACATTGATAGTTTGTGAGTCTTTTCTTCTAATTCCTTGCAAGATTTGATCCAAAATTGTTTTTAAAAGTACTTTGAGGTTTGAGGAGTATTTTGATATCACATAAGAGTGGCATCATCTTTATAATTCACAATTATAATCTTACCTTAGGAGATTGCAGGAATGCTTGCAGGGCAAAAAAAGGATGGATCCCTCCGAGGGTTGCGATGTTGCAAGCTGCTCCTCTTCCTATGAAAAGTCAAGAATTGAAGAACAGGTCTCCCGTATATCTTTATCAATCTTTTCGCACTTAAATTTCCATGATAAAAAGGAAGAAAGAAAGACGAAGATTGGAAGTATTTCTAGGACAATGAAAAGTAACTCCATGAAAAATCAAAGAAAGTGCCAAGGCATTTCCACTTTACGAGAACATAATGTGAGAAAAAGAAAGAAAGAAAGAAAGAAAGAAAGAAAGAAATATTACCGTCTCCCAAAGGCCTGAGGGGCCTATGATCCAAACACAAGCCCATAATGTGTGTGCGTGTGTGCGTGTGTGTGTGTGTATGAGAGAGAGAGAGAGAGAGAGAGAGAGAGAGAGAGAGAGAAGAAGAAGAAGAAGAAGAAGAAGAAGAATGTATTATCGTCCTCCGAGGGCCGGAAACCGACCCATGGGACCCATAAGCACATCAATACAAGTGTCTCCTTCCTTTTGTGGAAGGGAATAAGAGAGCAACTATTCTGAGACAGATTGTGTGATACAATATTCACAATATTTGAGAGTCTTGGCAATAAAATTACCCAGAGTGGCTAGATGGGTATGTGAAAGCAAGCTTGAGAGAGAGAGAGAAGAAGAAGAAGAAGAAGAAGAATATATTATCGTCCTCTGAAGACCAAAACCGGCCTATGGGACCTGAGCAATACAATATCACAAGTACATGAAAGCTCCTCCCGAAGATGGGAGGGTGGAAAGAGAAACCACCTTCTAGGATTCAGGTGGATTCCTATGCTTGAAGAGCTTATACACAAATGTTCCTAAAGCTGAAGGTGACCCTTTATGCAGCAAATCAGCCAGTTTGTTATGTCCCTCAAGGAGGTGATTGAACTCTTCCCTAATGTGTGCATAGTGAGGGCATATCATTACCATGTGTTCTTCTGTTTCAACCATACCTTGATCACATAGTTGGCATATTCTACTCTCCCTTGGCATCTTTTTCCATCCCCCTGTTTCTATTTGCAGCTGGTGTGATCGGGTGCGAAGTGAGGCTAAAGCCCTCCGTTTATGCACTGCTATAGGTGTACATATGTACTTCTGCGTTGTTGTCTCCCTTCCTGTATAAATTGACCAATATTCGGGGTTGATATATGTGCGATAGTACTCAAATTTATCTTTGTTTTCTGCTGTTTGCCATTTCCTGTGTAGTGTATTCAGCAGGTCATAATGAAAAGCCTCTTCATCAATCTCCTCTGAAGAGTAGTTTAAATACTCTTCTACTTCCCACTTCTTGAACCATTTTTTTAGGTCCTGTGCCCATCCGGATGTCAAAATCTTGCCCTTGTTTGTCTTTTGAAGCTTCTGACTTTCATTCCATGCTCTCTTTGGTAGCCTTTCATTATCCATGCACTTGACCTTTGTGATGTATCTGAGTACTCTCTTCAGAGCATGTAGCTCTATGGGTATACATCCTGTCTCTAGGAGTAACAAAGAGTATGGTGTAGTAGCCTTGATGCCCAGGTGCCTCCTAATGAAAGACTTCTGCATTTTCTCTATCTCATTCCACGTTGATGGAGATATACTCCCACCCCATACCTCTACTCCGTAGAGTACTGTCTGTATCACATATGCCCCAAAGATCATATTTCGTACTTGCCACCTTCTCGTATTGCTATTGTTGCACTCATTTTCAAATTGGAAGTATTTTGCCCATCCTGCATCAAGTCTCCGTTGCACACAGCTGTCCCATCTATTATTGGCGGGGATTTCAATACCCAAGTATTTGAATGAGTGCACTGTCTCAATGGGTTGTCCTTTATATAAGATTTGGAGGGGGCTGCTTGGCTGTATAGTCTTGACTATCATGAGTTTAGTTTTGTTGACATTAATAGCCATCCCACTCTCTGCACAAAATATGCTGAAGATATCCATCATTTTTTGCATCTTACTTTCACTATCAGTGAAAACAACCACATCATCTGCGTAAAGAAGCAACCAAATCACGAGACCTGCTAGATGAGGGCTGTATAACTCATCTTTACATGCTTCTTCATTCACCAACTCCTCAAGTCTATCAATGCATAGGCCGAACAAAGTGGGTGAGAGCGGACATCCTTGTTTTACCCCCATATTACTATAGAACTCTTGTGACATCCCATCCTTACATTTTAGTTGACATTTTACTTTCTCATAAAGTCTAAAGACAGCAAACCTTATTTCCTCGGGCACCCCTATGCATTCCATTCTCTCCCATAGCACATCCCTAGGCACTGTATCAAATGCCTTCTTAAAGTCAATGAAACAACAGAAGAGTGGCTTCCCCTTGAGGCGGCTTTCCTCCATCAAAACTCGAAGAGTGACTAGGTGATCCACTGTACAGTGTTTTGGTCTGAAACCAGCTTGTCCCATTGCTCTTTTATTTTCTTTCTCTGCCCAGGCACTCAATTTTGCCTCTACTATTGTGCTATATAGTTTGGCTAGAGTGGAACATACCATAATTGTTCTGTAATTTGTTAATTGATTGCGGTCACCCCCTTTGTAGATTGGTTTGATCCAATTCTCTTGCCATTCTGTTGGGAAACCATGCATCAAAGCCTGATTTAGTGCCATTGCTATGTGCCTTTGCGTGTGCTTATTGGTCCACTTAATGAGTTCAGCCACTAGGTGTAGAGTGTCTGCTGCCTTTCCATTTACCATTTTCTTGAGGCCATCTTGTACATCTTTCAATGAGAAAAGACCCTGAGTATTACTGCTGAGAGGTATGCTCACCATGGGCCGAGCCTTGGGATGTGTGTAGAGAGAGAGAGAGAGAGAGAGAGTTTATTATTGTCTACAAAAGACCGATGGGTCTATGAGACTAGTAGAAACCCTGATACAACAAGCAGAAAGGGTGGAGCTACCAAACGAGCATCATCACCCATGCTGAATGCTAAGTCCTAAGTAGTACATAGTCATATCATGAGTAAAAATGACATTATTATCTTCATCATCACCACCACAATCCTCATCATCATGTTGATCAATCCACATCACCTGACCATGCCAGCTCTGGCCAGTACAATGCGACCTCACAGGGTGTAAATGTCAAGAGGTGGTGGGGTCTTGCTGATGCATAGCCAGTGATGGAGCATTGTCGACTGACTGTGGGCGCTGTCCGTCTCGGTCTCCTGGCAGTGGCTCTGCTCCTAACCAAGGCTACTATAACACCTATGGGTTGTGTCCCAGGTTTGAAGTTCACATTTGACAGATCCTCGATTGAGATCGTCTCCTCATATACTTGGGTGTTGTCTTCTCTGGCCCCACTTAGACCATGAGACCAATGATGCAGACTCGGCTGAGCATGGGATATGCCTCGAGAGATAGTGCTTCCACTCACACTTCTAGGACCCTCGGACCAAGGCTCTTCTCTTTGACTCCTTGGTTCGATCAGCCTGCATGTATGGTAGCCCTTGTTGGGGACCCGACCTCTCAGACACAAATTGGGCTCGAGTAGAGCGACTACAGATTCTCTTGCTCTCACGGATGATTCGGGGGAAACCATCGGTGCCACATCATATGCGCATTGAGGAGACGTAGGGTGCCATGGTCGGCTTTGGCTTCGTCCATGAGTCTTGCAGATGGAGGGGATTGGAGAGTCTGGTATGCACAGACACGTAGGTGGTTCGAGAGATTGGGGCTCCACATGGATAGATTACCTCCCTTCTAGTACAACTTAGACGGCCCATCTATCCCACTTGGGTACCACGAGAACCAGGTCATCTGAGAGGATCTCTTATAGCTACACACATTCAGGAACTGGTTAGAGCCGAGAGAGCTTTTAGTGAAGCTCAGCTTCTATAGAGATCACTGCCTTCACATCTTTGAGGAGGGCTTCATTGTCCCGCCATAGTACACTTGGATTCACTTACCGCCATTGAGGATCTCCATCGGGCAATTTTGAGTATCATCGCACCGACCCTGTATCAAGAGCGGAGGATCTGAGAGGGTACCCAAGAAGTACCGCCTATGTACGCTATGCGATTGGCAAGAGGTTGAGTTAGAGGAGCACTTCACGCTTTGATGCCCTGTGTACTACTAGATCCGTGATCACTATCATTGTCTCTTTAGAGATGGCTTTGGGTCCCTCTCTAGACTCCTGTCGTATCTAGAACAAGGGTGCCTCGCTACTTTCATTCATGAGGTGGTTCGAGATAGAGAGCACTTTCCCTAGTAGACTGTCTGAGCTGCTGTGGCTCTGCTTGGGGTGATGCTGACAATTCTTGCTCTTCTTCAACAACCTATTCTGTAGATGACTATGAAGTCGATGCTTTTATCTCCTGTGTATTTGAGGTTTTCCATTTTGATTCCTCATCAAAGATTACATCTCTAGAGATAATGACCTTGCGGTTGATGGAATCATACGACTTGTATGCTTTGCTTTCTTCACTGTAACCAATCATGATGCATTTGCGTGACTTTGCATCCAATTTCCTGCGATGATCATCATGTATGCGGGCATATGCTATGCAACCAAATATGCCGAGATGCCCAATGTGTGGCTTGTGTCCAGTGAATGCTTCATAAGGAGTCATACCCTGTATTGGTTCGGTAGGAAGCCGATTAAGCAAATAGTTTGCATTGGCTATTGCTTCTGCCCAATATCGATTTGGAAGATGCTTTTCACTAAGCATTGCTCTAGCACTGTTTGCTAAAGTTTCATTCTTCCTTTCAACTCTTGCATTTTGCTGAGGAGTATATGTACAAGTGAATTGTCTTCGTATGCCGTGAATTCTGCAAAAGTTCATGAATGCTGAAGACATGTATTCACCTGATCTCATGACTTTGATCTTTCTGCCTATCTGGTTTTCTACCATGTCTTTTATCTTGAAATCTGGAAAAGACTTCAGATTTGTCTTTTAGAAAGTAGACCCAACAATATCTGCTGTAGTCGTCGATGAAAGTCAAGTAGTAAAGTGAACCATTGATGCTACGGGTCTGGGCATAACCCCATACATCTGTATGAATCAAATCAAGAATACCTCATGCACTTATCAGGATACGGAGGCAAGCCTCAGAACCACTGCTTGACTCTTCTCAGAGCAGGATCATAGACTTCTTCTAGTCGGATCGTACAGACCTCACAGCCACCGACTACAGAAGCACTAGGGACCCGGAGCTCGAGGCACGCCATACTCGATAGCGGATGGACACGCAGATCACATTGGGTGACTAGACCTCCTTCCAGGCTACAAGGCGGCTTTCTCTCTACCCTAGTTCGAGTTTTAGCAGTAGGAGATGTCACGGGCATCCACAGCCTGTGGCCATATTGGACTGCCATGCAGGCAGCCAGCTCAGCAGCAGCCCGCACAACAAGTCGCAGCAAAGGCGCCATGTCAGCAGCTAGTAGGCTGCCACGCGGACTAGTCGGTGCCACGTCAACAGCCAATCATCCACGACAGCCTAGTCGGTGGGCAGCAGCAAGGTCGGCCATGCTGGTCGGTCAGTTTTGAGGCCCAAGGGGGCCTATAAAAGGCAGCCCCTTGGCCTTCATTTCTCATCCCACCTCAGGCCTTCCGGCCTTTAGTGAAGCGGCACCCAGGCCTCTTTGGGCCTCTTCAGAGACGAGCAGGGGAGCCTCAGCCTCTTCAGGGATCTAGTGAGGATTCACCTCCTCTAGATAGTCTAGTCTTCCAGTTTTGCAGTGAGGGTTTCAGCCCCTTCATACAGTTGTATTCAGCCCTTTGGGCATTCATTATTCAGTTGCATCTATTTCCTCTTCTGAGGTCCACTACATTCTCTCCCTTTGATTCTCTCACATCCACAGCATCACTTTGTGTATTGAGTGCATCATCTTGCAGTTGCAGTTAGTATTGAGCAAGAGAGAGAGTGAGGATAGTCTATCTCTTGCTACATATGAGGCCCAAATGGCCTCCTTTTATAGGGCTCAAGGCCCAGCCAAATTGGCCGACTTTTGTCTGCCCTAAAACCAAGGTCCGAACCGACTCAGCCCTTGCAGCCTTTAACTACCCCTCTGGGGGCTCATTTCCACGGCTTTATCATGCGAAATTGAAGCAATTCGTGGCTGGCCACAATGATGCTCGTACTACAGGCGTTTTATACACCATTTTGCTGAAATTGCTATGCTATGCAGAAGAAGGGAGCGTCCTTCGTGTGGGGTGAAAAACAAATTGCAGCATTTGAGATGCTAAAAGAAAAGCTTACCTTAAGCTGATGCATGTGGAAAGAATGGCCTTGGAGTGGTCATTATGCAGGAAGGACGGGTAGTGGCCTACGAGAGTAGAATTTTGCAGGATGTGGAAAGACATATGGGCATTTATGAGAAGGAATTGCTGGTTGTAATTCATGCCCTCGCTACGTGGAAGAACTATTTGCTTGGGGCTTATTTCACAGTGCAGACAAATCATCAGTCTTTGAGATATTTCCTCACTCAGATGAAGTTATCTGAGAAGCATATGCGATGGGCCAATTTCTTATTAATATTTCACTTCCAGATAGTGCATGTGGAAGGTAAAAAGAATGTAGTGGCCAATGCATTGTCAAGGAAGCCTCAGGTTTCCGTAGTAACCATTGCTTACCACAGTGAGTTGCAATGAAGGACCAGTATGCTCAAGATGAGGATTTCTTAAGGATTTATGACCAGCTGTCTAATAATCAGCGGCATGACCATTATACTCTCAGAGATGGCTTCATAAGTAGCTAAGGTGAAAGGTTATGATAGAAAGTCATGCTCCACCATATGCAGGACATAGAGGCATTGATGCTATGGTTAAAGCATTGGAACACTTTTTCTATTGGCTAGCTTTGAGACGGGATGTGGATGCCTTTGTCAGAACATGCATCATCTGGCAGAAGGTCAAGTTTGACAGGCAGAAGACACTTGGATTGTTGCAGCCATTGCCAATCCCAGATAGACCGTGGGAGAGCATTGCCATGGATTTTATATTTGATCTTCCTAGGACGCCTACGGGGGATGATGGTCTCTGGACTATTATATGCCGGTTCAATAAGCAGGCACACTTCATTCCAGTAAGGAAGAAAATTACAGCGGATCATATGGCAAAGTTGTTCATGCAGAACATTTTCAAATATCATGGGATGCTTCAGTCTATCGTAAGTGACAGAGATTTGCGCATGACGAGTCTCTTTTGAAGAGGGCTCTCTGAAAATATGGGCACTACTCTGAGATTTTCATCTTCTTTTTCATCCTTAGTCAGATGGGCAGTCTGAA
Organism: Dipteris shenzhenensis; assembly: GCF_047967505.1. NCBI lineage: Eukaryota > Viridiplantae > Streptophyta > Polypodiopsida > Gleicheniales > Dipteridaceae > Dipteris > Dipteris shenzhenensis. Next base: position 13,442,712 of record NC_141599.1, read on the forward strand.
GAAGCTAATTTGACTGCTCTTGATTTGCTGAAATGTTATGTGTTTGAGCATAAGACACAATGGGAACAGTTTCTGCCCTTAGTAGAATTTGCTTACAACAATACTGTGCATACTTCCACTGGGAAAGTTCCTTTTGAAATAGTGGAAGGAGGCAGGAAAGTTCCATGTATCTTGCATACAAAGGATAAGATTTTTGAAGCTGATAAGTATGTTGAAAGCATGGATGTGGCATATAAGAAGGTGAAGCAGGCTCTCCAGAAGACTCAGGCAAAGCAAAAGAAGGCAGTTAATCGTCACTGTCGTGAATTGATATTTAATGAAGGTGATTGGGTTCTTTTGCGCTTTGAAAAGGCAAGGCTGAAAAAGAAAAGGGGCAAAGACTGGTTGTTCCCCAAACTCAGCATGAGATATTATGGGCCTTTTTAGGTTTCAGAGAAGTTAAGTGATGTAGCTTACAGGTTGAAGCTACCGGATCACTAGAGGATTCACAATGCTTTCCATGTGAGTCTCTTTAAGCCTTTCAAGGGTGATGTGCTAGAGGATATTCCTGATGAGATGCAACCAGAGGTTGAGGAACCAGATGAGATCCTAGTTCCAGAGCAGATTTTGGCACATAAGGAAAGGAAGATCAGACGTAGAGTTTCCCGCCGCTACTTGGTAAAATTCAGAAATTATTCTCCATTACATACAAAGCAGTTGGGAGAGGGTGATCTGGCAGATACACCTCAGTTATTACAGCTCTATCTAGATGCTTTTCATCTTGCGCCGACTTTGGTTGTGGCTCCTTCAGGCTCAGCAGAGCATCAGTCTGGAGCATTGCCTGATGCTCAAGAGAGGGGTAGTACCTCTTGATGCTCAAGACAGGGTCAGATATCTATTGCAGTTTATATGGATTGCTATCCTAGGTTATGAACAATCATATATTCTGTCTTCAATGGTAATATATGTTTCATGATGGTATATTCACATGTATTTCAGTTACTGCATACCCTTCTACCATCCAGATGCAATCGGGGTCGCTTGCCATGTTTCAAGAGAGGGGTGTCACCAAGATGTAAATACTCCAAAGAAAAAGATTTAAAGGACCAATTATTTGATCATGATTAAATGTTCTCAATATATTTAATTGTGTTCAAAGATAAATATTTATTGGTCAAAGAATTGACTTCAGTCAAAGAACCTAACTTCAGCCAGAAAGACTTGGTTTAATTAACCAAGATGTGCCAACTTTGGTTGGAGAGACTTGGCATTAATTACAAGCCTTTAATTATTTATTGAAAGGGGTTAATCTCGGTTAACCCAAGAGTATGTTTATATATATTTGTTATGTGCGCACATGTGTTCAGTGGGGACGCCCACAGTGACTAGAATTAGTCTAGAGATTATTTGCATGCAAAAGCGCTAACCATTAATAGATACCATGGTTGTGCGCTTTAGTTATTTATTGCAGGTATCAAGTGGGGTTGAAGGCCCAAGCACTATGAAGCTTGACAAGCATCTAGGAGGACGTTCGAGTGACCAGGTGCTTCGAGGACTCCCAAAGTTGCCCTTTAGTGGCATGTAACTAGTTTCTAGTTAGGAAAGTTGACAAGTGGCATGTTGCCAAGAAAGAGAGCCTGAGTGTAAAACAATTCATGTTTTGAATTTCAGTAACACAGCTCTACGCTGAACTTTGTACTCAGATTCTCTTTCATGAATAAAGACCTTGGGGGGGGTACAGCCCGACATGTTGTCCTGGGCCCTAATGTTTTGCAGAGAGAGAGAGAGAGAGAGCTGTTTGAAAATGGTTTCAATTGGTATCAGAGCCTAGGCTAATAGCCTTTCAAGGCTGTGACGATCCTAGCGCGGAAGCAAGACGTCGAACGGTGGGAATATGTATTGGTATCAAGGTTGTAAGAACCCGCACGTCGGAAAAACTAAGGCCTGAATTACAAGAGTGGGTGTGAGCATAGCGTGTAATACAGGCGGTACTTCTCCTTCCTGGACGATTCGCTTGCTTGCAGACCTTGCACCAAGTGGTCACGAAGATTGAAGGCATCAACGCTTTTGTTCGTGGGCTGAATGTATTTCGATGAGCATTCATCTGATAGTCCCTGCTAGAGGAGTCACATTGAGTCCCTGCTAGAGGAGTCACATTGAACAAGGAGTCTCCACTGGTGTTTGTACGGTGAAATCTTCACGCTTGTAGTCCGTGAGGTGACGCACCCGTTCTCAGACGAATTGCGTATGCTTGGCGCCATCGTGGAAATTGCCTTTGGAAGTCTCTCGTGAAACAGCGCACGTCTGACGGAAGCATCATGAGGACATGTGCCGGGCATTTAGATATCATGTTGAAATATGTCGGTGTGCAGGCAATGGGGGGATGGATTAGGCAAGTGAACGACGCTGTCTGAGTTTTTCACTGATGTGACAAAGGGCTGACACATGGCACGCTGATGTGGCAGATGATCAGTAGGCACTTGACGTGGCAGTACACGTGTGAGATCTGATGTGGTGCACTGACACGTGGCAGACAGGGGCAACCAGCTGACATGGCAGACACGTGGCTGATAGCTGACATGGCAGCCAGCTGGACTGCTGAGATGGCATACCAGTGGTTAGACTAACCCTGGTTAGCTGGACTCTGGTTAGAGGTCCAGTTAGTTAGACCCAACCAGGCCAGCCTGATCACTGTAACCAGACTGTGCCCAGTTTAGCTACCTTGGTCAGTGGTTCAGTCAGTGGTCTTGTTACCGACCAAGTAGTCTGTCAATCTAACCAAACCAGAACTAGTTGTGTGGTTTGGTCAATCTAACCAAACCAGAACTAGGTATGTTGATACAAAAGATGTCATAACTTACAAACTATAACTCACATTGATGAGCTGTAAAAGGGAAAAAATGCTCAATGGATGAATTAGCCGGTTACTCATCTCTAGGCGTCATCACCGGTTGAGAGCTTGGGCTGGCTGTTTGCATAGTGCTTTGTCAGTTGGTTGTGAGCTGTCCAGGAGGGGCTGGCTGGTCACATAGAGCATGCTCTCTTTGCAGTCTGTTTTTGGAAGACCTATGTCGTGTAGGGGGATCCCACAGAGGATAGTTCAATGCTTTGTTCAGGCTCACTAATGCTGGCTGTAGCCCTGCTAATAGCTATTGTGGACTGTGTGGTCTGGTAAGGCTACTAGAAACAGTCTTGGGCCGAGTGCCTTTTGTTGGATCAGCATTGAATGCTTACTGTGAAGCTTGGTGAGAGCAATGCATAACAAGGTGTAAGCCTGGGGCATTGATGCCCAGAGGGATGGTACTTGTATGACTGCCATATTGTTTGCTATGTTGTGATGTAAGTTCTCCTATGGGAATAGTATCAGGATGTATGCTGCCCCATAGGGTGAGAGACTATAGGTAGTGGTTCAGTGGAGAAAGATCTTGCATGCTTTCATTTTTTTGCTTTGAGTAGATAGGTGGCTAATTGGGCACTAGTGACAGCTATTGGGAACTGTGTTGGCAAGGGTGGTTACTAGTAACAGTTTCTGTAAACTGTTCTGTGCTTTTATCACTTTAGACAATGGAGTCTCACAGCTTTATTTTATAGAAAGTGTTGCTATAATTTAGAGACTGCAGAGGTGGCTGAATTCGGATAGACACAGCTTGACAATTGTTGCTGACAACAAAAAGAGATTGTAATATGGTTGAGGGGCCAAGACGGGGTCCCCCCCTTATCCATGCTCACTTTATTTCTTGAAATGGGAGATACAAGACCAAGGTGCAAGCACCTTCCAAACTGAGAACTCAGTTATTGACTAGGGCTCAGACAGATGCTTTGAGGACAATTGTAGAGAGATATAGACAATAGAGAGAGACAGACTCCAAGGCTGGGGCTGATAGAAAAATCAGCTTCTGGCCATCCCAATCCACAAGGAGGAAGCTTGCAACAATCACCACTTCCATCCAACAATAGTTGCAAGCACTAGTTATCTAGAAAGAGAGCAATATCAACATGAAAATGTGTTGCAAATGAGACAAACTTGAAATTATAGACTCCCCTCATGACTTGACTTTGGAGATGGACTCCTTGATGCATCTTCAGCCCTCTTGGGTGGGAAGAGTGAGATCATGGGGCTGAGAGTAAGAAAAACTCAGAAAAATGCCGTGTAGGCTAGAGAGAGAAAGCTTGAAAGAGGTTATACTTTTAGAGAGAGAGAGAGAGTGTTATGGTTGCCCCCAAGCTGAGAGATGAAAAGGGGATGCTCCTTGTGGATTGGGAAACCATAATACACACTCTCTCTAAAAGTATAACCCCTTTTAGGCATTCTCTCTCTAGCCTACAGGGCATTTTTCTGAGTTTTTCTTAGTCTCAGCCCCATGATCTCACTCTTCCCACCCAATGGGGTTGCAGATGCATCAAGGAGTCCATCTCCAAAGGAGTCAAGTCATGAGGGGAGTCTATAATTTCAAGTTTGTCTCATTTGCAGCACATTTTCCCTCTTTCCAGCTTGCAACTAATGTTGGATGGAAGTGGTGATTGTTGCAAGCTTCCTCCTTGTGGATTGGGATGGCCAGAAGCTGATTTTTCTATCAGCCCCGGCCCCTAGCCTTGGAGTCTGTCTCTCTCTATTGTCTATATCTCTCTACAATTGTCTTCAAACCATCTGTCTGAGTCCTAGTCAATAACTGAGTTCTCAGTTCGGAAGGTGCTTGCACCTTGGTCTTGTATCTCCTATTTCAAGAAAGAAAGTGATCCTAGATAAGGGGGGCTCGTCTTGGCCCCCTCAACCATATTGCAATCTCTTTTTGTTGTCAACAACAATTGTTAAGCTGTGTAAATCTGAATTCAGTCACCTCTGTAGTCTCTAAATTACATCATTTATGTGTGTGAGCAATTTAAAAAAGTTTCTATAAATTGAAGCTGTGAGACTCCATTGTCTAAAGTGATAAAAGCATAGAGTAGTTTACAGGAATGGAGGCCTATTACTTGGTTTGGTGAGAGTAGTGAACAATAGAAGCAGGGTATGTAGAAGCCTAATGCGATGTGGAATGCCCTTGATGCAAGAAAGATTGTATCCTTTATAAATTATGTAGCGTGGAATTCCACTTACTTAAAGAAATACCGAAAGGGACGCCAAGGTTTGGGGCCAATCTGTGTCTTTATCTTGGTGTAGGGGCACTCTAGCTCCCAATCTGCTAGTTGTATATTTGCTGAATTGTTGATGTAACAGTGTTGGCTAGTTATTTGTTAGTTTTACTGAGGGCTCCTATCCTAGGCTGGACCTAAACCTATCCCTAAACCTAATACGGAAACACTACCCTACGGTTCTCGAGTGTTCTCGAGTGGGTACTAGTGAACAAGGACTGATCTTCTAACTTGACCTAAGGCTGAGAGACTGACTTACGTAGCTTGTGCCTGATTGTCCCTAGACAAGGGCTCACAAAGGGGTCATAGCACACGACAAAATCTCCTTTTAGGGAACTATTACGCACTTGTCAATGTAGCCAGTGTGTCACTTTGCACCAAGTGTAGGGGTGCATGTGACACCTACACTTTCAAGATCTTGACATTTGAGTCTACTGTCCTCAAGCGAATCCACACCACACGTCCTCCAATTAGCTCTCCTTGATCAAACACGTATGGGGCTAGAGTTTGGGCTACTGAAATACAAACACCCCTGCTCTTGGCCACTGTTGGAGACAAAATTTCCAAGCCTCTCCTTGGGACAAGACGATGTCGTCATCTTGTTTGCATGTGCTACCTTCAGCCACCTCTGTGTTTCTTGACCTACGTGGAATCTCTCTTGAGCTCTCCAAGGTCCAAGGCCTTTGAGCCTTCCTCTTTCCTCTCGTTGTATGCTTGCCTCCTCATGCTCAAGCCACTAGAGAGCAAGATTGATCTTTGATACCATGTAGAAAACTGGGGGAGAGAGTAGGCGCACACCAGTTTAGCCTGCAAATGTACATCTATTAAGAAATAGGAAAGTATTTATACAACTTCGATAGGGTTCATTTGTCAGAAATCTCATGGACCCACCTGTGAGCCCCCATATGAGTAGAACAAGGGTTAGCATTACTTGGAGCAGGCAATTGTGCAACTGGCTGGACGTGATTGGAGGACTGTTTTCATTAGAAAGTGGAGCACCAAGGCAGTGATTAAGTTTGTGTGGCAGTAAGGCTGCAGAACAACAGATATACTGCACTGCCAGTTAGCACATGCAATGCTTGTAATTGCAGGTGCTTGTTAGCACATGCAAACATGCAATAACATGCATGTGCTCACAAGAATTGCATGTCCTTGTTAGCATATTCTGGCAAGAAATGTTTGTGCATGTTCGCACATGCCATTATTGTCAGCGCCTGCACTGCTTGCTAGCACCATGCTTGTTAGCACCTCCAGTCCTTGTTAGTAGTTGCAATGCTTATTAGTAGTCTCATCTACCACTGCCATAAGCTAGTTAGCACCTATAATTCTTGCCAGCACCACTTCTGGTTGCTAGCACCTGCAATGCTTGCAGGCTGTAGAACAACAGATATACTGCACCGCCAGGGCCTATTTATAGGCTTGGCATTAGGCAACTATAGCAGCAGCAGGTCAGAGTCTGAACAGGAACGGTTGAGGCTGATTTCCAGTCGGTCGTTTTGAGACAGGCCTGGTCTGTGTCTGCAAACAGAGTCGGGTGTTTTGCAGAGTGGGTTGGCCATTTCCTTGCAGGGTTCCAACCCTTCTCTATGCCTATAAATAGGTGCCTATTCCAGTACACTAAGGTCCTGCAGACTCTGAAACCGGCCTTCAGTTTCCTAAAGGGGAGTAAACCATAACTAACTTGCATACATTTCAATTAGTCATCAACTACACCCACTTCAATACTTATTACAACCACTTAGAAATAGATCCAGCAAAGCCAAGCACATACTGAAACAATATTCTGGAGCTAGATCTTGAGTGCAACACCAGATTGGCCCAAAAATCGTTGGCACCCCTTTCGGTATTTCTTTAATTTATTCAAAAGGCAAACAATAGTGACCTTGCACTTATCCAGAACCAGCCAACCGAATCTTATCCTGGCAGGCATTCAACAAGCTACAATACAAGCCAATCCTTGGCTTACAAAGGCATCCAAGCTCAATGCATAATTCTATAGCACAAGGCATCCAAAATCCAGCACATATCCAAGTGCATAATCCATGGCCAAACTGGCAACCATAAGCAAAACCAATTCTCTGTCATTATGACATCCAAATCAGCAAATATTCTTTGACAAGCGGCTCTATGAATCCACATAAACAAACTAGGCACTGTCCAGCAATCCTTCTGGTATAGAAAGTTTGCACACAACCCGGAGCTGTTTCCAACAGCTAGTCTCGGCCACACAGCTCTACATTGACTGTGCCAACTAAGTGTGACAAGGCATCAATGCAAGTCCCCAAAAGTGCTCAAATAGCATCAAGGCATAAGAATTGCAATACATTGTCCCTCTAGCATCTTTCCGGGTCTCTGTTTACAACCTGTATGGCCTAGAGAGAGCCTTGAAGAAAAATAGAAGCAATAACAACTTCAAAAATGACAAATGCAATCTAAAAGGAAGTCGGAATATCCATACCCGCTGTCCATGGAAGAGTGGCAAGCTCTTTCCTGCTCCTATCCTCTGTCCAGGCCCCCAGGGGTGTAGAAATCACTCCCAGCCAAGGGAAAAGAGAGAGAAGAGAGATACAGATTCCGCGAGCTGAGAACAGAAAGAAGAGCAAGGCTCACGGCTACAAAGGCCAGAAACATGAGAAAAAGGCTAGAACATCAGCAACAGGGCCTCGGGAGGTGCACCAACAGCCCACACTACTTCTAGAACAACCTCGGGGGAACGCAAGAATCACGGCACAGCAGCAAAAACGCAAAAATCACCGCACATAATAAAGTGCCAGGAGTTCTGGAGCAAAGGAGCCTTGGGATGCATGCCAGCAGTAAAAATCAGCTCCGTACAGCAGCCTACACAGTCCGTACAGCAGTAAAAACATCCGTACAGCCAGCCAATGAAGCCCATACCATCATTAAATGCATCCGTACAATCTGCACAGCTTTAAATGAAACACATAGGGAAGCGTGCCATATCTATCTATCTCTTAAATAAATAAATAAATAAATAAATATATAGAGAGAGAGAGAGATAGATAGATAGATAGATAGATAGAGAGAGAGAGAGAGAGAGAGAGAGAGAGAGAGAGAGAGAGAGAGAGAGGGTAGCGAGGGAAATCCCGTACAAAATGAAGGATAGGAGTCAAACATTGGATGTAGGGCCTATAGAGAGAAAGGTGCATGGCAAATTGCCACGTGGCTCATTAAAGCCCCTAACCCTCCTTACCAATGACACTATTGGTTTAGCCCCACATTAAAGCTCTAACCCTCTTCTACCACTGAAGCATTGGTTTTCCTTGGGGCCAACATTTAGACCCCCCTTAGCCTTGCCTTGACCTAGCATTTGGGCCTAGTGGGTTTAGTCGAACTAGACTAGGGACTTCTAGGAAGTTGGCGCTTCCTATAGGCTAGTCCATTGCGGCCAAAATGTCCACGGGTTTAGTTGTACATTGAAATTCACGTCCCCATGATAGACTGAAGGAGTGTGTGCCAGCTTTCTCTTCTGCAGTGCTCAGTAGGGAGCAATCATCTTTATTGCTATTTTTCCCAGCATCTTTTGGCTGGATGTGTTCATATCACTCTTGAGCAGTTTCCCACGCTTGTGGATGAATGTACTCTGAGTTCTTCTTCTTCTTTGTATGCTGTACTTTCTGTGTGGAATTTGAGTGAATACGTGCTACTATCTTGAGAGAGATCAGGGTTTAGGCATAGTGAGACTAGCATAGTGTTTCTTCACCTCTGTCTTAGGAGTTGTGCAAGGAAGGCTTCTAGCATTAGAAGAGGAGAGTGTTTTCGAGAAGTAGTTTTCCTGGTGGAGGTTCAGTTTTCAGCCTGATTGGGCTGTGTTTATACAGATCTATATTGTCTCTTCTATCGCTTTCAAATGTGAACTGTAATTGGGGAAATATTGCTTTTGTCGTCGGGCATTACATGCATGACGAATTCTCTCACATTTAAGAGACTGGTTACAGTGTCTGAGAAGAGAGCTTTGAAACCATTGTAAGAACCTTGGACCATCTTCTTGAGTCACTCACTGTGATGGTCCGATCTTTCCAATTTACTACCGCATTGCGATATGCGAGTCACTGGGTGCATAGGCACTAAATGGCGTTTGTTGGTCCAAGGTGGCAATGTTGAATGTCCGCTTCTCACCACTCTATTAACATGGATCTTGATATTCAAGACTGACAAAGGGGTGCTAATTGGTGTGTAGGCATGACCAAACATCCTGTGCAGCCTGAATACTTGTTCTAATGTTCGGGGCACTCAATATATTGGATTGTATGAGTAGAGCCTCCATGTGTGAAGCTGGCCCTCCGGAAGTCTATGCCGGCATTTTGTCCTCTTGCTAGATATGGTCCCTTTTTTAAAAGATCTTTGATTGAGTTAAAAGGAGGGTGGTAGAAGATACGTGGGGTGTTGTGTTTCTCCAAACCCTGTTGCTCCTGTAAAAGTAGAAGAATTTAGAACTCTGATACCATTGTCACGGGCATGAGAACCAGGTCTTTCTCTCACAAGACTATCTTCTGGAATAAGAGTGATAAACTCCATGTGTATGCATAAGGTCCACTCTGTTGATCACATGCATGTAGACTATGCTCACTATAGAAGACTTGAGTTATGCTAATGTACTTTTTTACTTGTGGCATTGGCAATATCCAAGCGCTCAAAGATTACAAATCAACTTTACTGAAGGTACTGCATACAGTGTTGCCAATAGATGCCCACGAGCCTGTAGATAGATGCCCGCGACAGCTGCTATTCTCCTTTCAGAGCATTTTGTCCCCTCTTGAGGGAGAGGAGTGCAGCCTGCATCTTGCATGGAGTGGCAATTCAAAGGAGAAGGTGAGAAGGGCTGGCGGTACTGGACTGGATGATTTTAATAGAACTGATCCTGGGGAAGCATTCATATGGGGGCAAGTTGGGAGTGTGCAGTGCAAGTAGTGTAGTTAATGTAGAGGTAATACAAACAATGGGAAGGGGGGCGTTGACGTGGGTGGTTGCAACTGGAGCAAGGTTGAGAGACCTCTAGATGCCAAATATCGCACAATTTTGCTCATTGATAGTTCTGTTTTTAAAAGACTTCCACATTTGACAGTTTGGAACTAACTGTTTGGCTTTAGATACTCACCGACTTTAATGTGCAGCAATTTGTATTGCCATAAAGTCCGTAAGATGTATTAAACAATAGGCAAATTGGATGCGCCATGCACACCTTTTGTTTGCTTCGCCCCTTTGTGGTCTTTTGCATGTACTTTGCCACTTTTGCATGTACTGTTGGCAATACATACGATACATGCATCATCATTATATTCTTGTTACTCAGTAAAGATTGATTCTGCTTTGATAGAAACAGAAGATTACATGTGTCTTACTGTTTTTAAAAAAAACTTTCCTTTGCTTTGCAGCACACCTGTCGAGGACATTAGGAAACTGAAATTGATCACTGCAATTAAGACACCCTACTTACCAGATGGTCGATTTGATCTAGAGGCCTATGACAGGCTGGTACACTTCCAGATAGAGAGTGGTGTTGAAGGTGTGATAGTTGGGGGCACAACAGGGGAGGGTCAACTTATGAGCTGGGACGAACATATCATGCTTATTGGCCACACTGTCAATTGTTTTGGGGGACAAATAAAAGTCATAGGCAATACTGGAAGCAATTCAACAAGGGAAGCAATCCATGCCACAGAGCAAGGGTTTGCTGTGGGGATGCATGGAGCCCTTCATATAAATCCTTACTATGGAAAAACTTCTCATGAAGGTCTGGTTCTACACTTCCAAAGTGTCCTATCTATGGGTCCTACTGTCATCTATAATGCTCCTTCAAGAACTGGCCAAGATATACCTCCCAGTGTAATTGGGAAGATAATGGATAGTGCAAACTTTGCAGGCATTAAGGAATGTGTTGGTAATGATCGTGTTAAGACTTACAGCCAGCAGGGTATTGTTGTTTGGAGTGGAAATGATGACGAGTGCCATGATGCGAAGTGGGACTTTGGGGCCAGAGGAGTCATGTCAGTTGCTAGCAACCTGGTTCCAGGGTTGATGTATGATCTTCTCGTCAAAGGAAGAAATTCAGGATTGAATGAGAAGCTTTTACCTCTTATAAATTGGCTGTTCATGGAACCCAATCCAATTGGTCTTAATACTGCTCTTGCACAACTGGGTGTGATTAGGCCTATTTTCCGTCTGCCATATGTTCCATTGGATATTGAAAAAAGGCAACAGTTTGCACACATAGTTGCAGACATAGGTAGACAGCACTTCATTGGTGATAAAGACGTGCAAGTCTTGGAAGATAACGATTTTGTTGCTGTCGGGCGGTACTGAGTGTAAGGGACATTATTCTATTAAAATGCAGTGATATTTTGGAGATTGTCCTCAAACTTCATCTGTCAGCTTACAAACTTGCCTAGTTTTGCTTGAACATTTTAAATTGTTGACCTCTTCTGTAATATTTACATCATTTCTCCCCATTTCCTCTACAGTTCTGTTTTGAGATCTTTTTTTGGGAAGGGAGGATCCTTGGAAGAGTTACATTTCTTTAAAGGGAATGCTATAATCTATTGTGATTCAAGTCACATTTTCAATGGAAAACTTAAATCTGTGTACATCTTCAAAATGTGCTGGTTCTTTTGTTTGCATGATGTTTTTATTGAGGAAAAAAAGAGTTCATTTGAATCAACTTACCCTTCGACACATGTGCCAATCCCTACAAATGTTTTTTCTCTTTTGTTGATCTTGGTTCTTATCCTTTTGCAGGTTCTTGCTCTTCTTGTGTTGTATATTGGTCTGATTATGTGTCTTCTGGGTTTCGAAACTATACCATCTTGTATTGCTTTGTTTTTCATCTCCATCAAATATATATTTCTTGAAATGATGAATTTCCAATTAAATGGACCATATGACTTTTAAGCTTGACATTGCTCACTTTAACCTACCATCATATCTAGCTTTCTCGTTTGGCCATGCTGCATATGGTTTAATACCATGAATTAATAAGGTCATAGCGTGTAATCTTCATGGATTTTGCTCAATATTGTCATTATATTCTTCTTTGACCATGTTGCATGAATCGATTCTGTTGGTAATACGCTCTACATTGTAGTCTTAATGAATTTTGCTTAATATTGTCATTAGATGCTTCTCATTAAGTGTTTCTCTAGCACTTTATGTGAGTCTAATATTATATTTACCCAATATTGTGTATGCACATGTGAACATTCTCTTGCAGAAGTTTGAAATCAAATGTATTTAGCACCTCTGTTTGATCTTGGCATGCTGATTCTTAGTTTTCCACCATGGATTTGATTTCTTAAGATTTCTAAAATATTTTTGGCTTTTCTTTATTTTATATTATTTATTGTAATCATCAATGGATGTGATATGATGTAATGATCCATTCATGCTTCTTGTTTGAGCATATTCCATGCATATGAATGTATCTAGTCTAGAATTCCTCTTGATCTAGTCTTATTGTTGTCAAATTCGTATTTTTCTCAATTTTTAGAATCACATGCTTTACATAATTTGCTTGGAAATATTTGTCTAGGTAAGCCAATGATCTTATTATGATTTTGGAGATGAGATTTTGAAGTTCACACTACCATGTCTTTTATCCCGTAACTTTGAAGATGGCACTCGTTGCTTACTTAAGTTAGAATTTAATTAGGTTTGCATTTGGGGAGACTTGGAAGGAGCCCATGGTTAATTTAAAAGGCTGTGACCTACACGAGTGACCTACACAATTGGCATAAAGGGTGAACGGAGATATACAAAGTCCCTAGTCATTGTAAAATATGTAGTGTTGTGAATTGTCAATTTTGAGGGAGGACTATAGCAATGTTTGTCTTAATAATGCATCGGGTTGTCTTAAAATGCTAAAAATTATGAGTTGAGTACATTATTGTTGTGTGATGGAATGTTTCCTTTTGGGGAAGGTTTGATTAGTGAGAGAGGCAATGAAAATGCATGTGGAAGAGCCTATACTGATTAGTTCTTTTGTAAGAGAAGAGATGTAACCAATGCTATCGAGAGTTCTTGCTCTTGTGTATAGATCTCTATTGTTGTTGTAGTAGTATCTTTTTTTTGAGAGCTCTTTGCTCTGATTAATAGATTTGGATTTCATGGAATAATTTGTCTTATTAGTGCCTTATCTCTAGTTCTATAACCTTTTAAAACAAATTTATCGTTGTTCTACTTCATTTCACTAATTTACTATGTTTTTGCAATTGTTCTTCCATGTTGGGACTAGAGTTTGCAGTGGTGTTTTATATTGTGTTTTATGCCTAACACTTGGTGAAGCTTTCTAGGGAAGAGTTTTCGTGTAGACAACAAAGGGGTCATGTGTACACAAGGGGTACGTTTGTTGCTCCTTTGACTTTGATGAAGAGCGTAAAGAATACAAAGAGTTGCTTGAATGAGATCAACGAGTGGCACAACAAGAATGTATTTGGGAATCTAATCTGAAGTATTATGACACACAAGATTTTGAAGTAGACATTAAATTATCAAGATAGTTAATTACTCTCCACATTGCAAGGTGCTCTTGCCTGTTTAAGGGTAATGAACATGAAGATTTGAATACTCATATCATGGATTATGGATTCGAATCCCTAGGCACCATGCTGTCTATTTTCATGTAGTCTAATAGAGATGGACATGAGTTGGTACGTGTAGTATGGTAACATCCATTTTGTGAAATGCGACTATCTATGATTTGCTCAAACTAGATGGATTACATTGATAGACTCCAGGCTCTCTCAAACTAGATTGACAAAGATGCGTAAACCAATAATCCCTTAATGGGAGACTAATTTGTGCTTGGGTTGAGGAAAGGCTTCAAAGGTATCTTGGCTACAATAGATACTAAAAAATTTGATGGAAGTTGTGGCTTGGATGGAACGGATCATGGCACAAAAGAGTGATCATAAACCATGGCACGAAAGAAGGAACGAATAATGGCATGAAAGAGTGATCATAAACCAAATCATCTCATAAATATATTTCTTCGATTGGGAAAAAGTCATGGTTTTGCAATAATTTCATAAGCCATTGAGAGACTCTTGTATGGGAATTCATTTGAATTTTTGGGTTACCCTATCAAGCGAATTAGAAGGCACTAGGGATCGAGAGTGGAGGTAGTCATTGAAGCCCTAACTGACAAGAGGCAGATCTTAAAGACTTGTTGATATAATGTTATGCCAAAAACAGAAGGTGATGTAGAAGCGTGTTTGGCCAAGCTACACAATCGATGCATGACTAGATAAACTTGGTTGACTATGGCACTACAACTATTGTGGCATCCCATTGTTGAATAGACCACTACTACAATTAGTGAATGCAACATGGTGTCCTGATCACATGCATATGTCGCACACACGATTCAAACAACAAACCTTAGAAAAGTCTTTCAAATGAGATGTGCTGTGAAAGTAGCTATATCATGTTGGAGTGCGTGCAAAAAATGCAACTAGTTGTCACTAAGACATGACAATGTAGTAGACTAGAGTAGTACCCTTTTGCCTTTTGACATGAATTTAATGACTTGAAGAATCTTGCACCAATGCTAGCTTTTAGAAGAGAATAAGCAAAGCATTGGAGAAAATGAAACCCATTTTGTTGAGCATCCATAAAGCTAATATAAAAGGGCCAACAATAGCAGCATGTACTTGGCTTGGTGGATAGAAGAACCAAATGTTTCGAAGGAATGTTGTTGAGGAGATGGGATCTACATCTTGCACAGTTGTGCACTGTTAAGAAAATTTGTACAAAGATGATGGTGCCAAAAACACGATGCAAGCTACTACATTGGCCACTCGTTAAACTACCAATTCATCAAAAGCTTGCCTTTATCTCTTGGATAGGTTGTCTAAGCAAGGAAACACACAACCAACCACTACAATGTGAATATAAAAGACACAAGTCATTGAATACTAATAAGAAGAACACATATATAATACGCATGCAATAAATTGACTAAGATAGTATAGATTATAGGACACAAAAGTACAACTATGAGATATTGAATTAATATAAAGAAGGGTTTAGAATTTCAAAAATTGTCAATATAAAACAATATCTATTGGGTTCACAAAAGTACAAGGTATTGGATATTGAATTATCAAAAGGGATTAATTTAAGAAAACTTGTAAGCATAAAACAACAATAGAAGACCAAGATGATCTAGACCCAATCAAACATGTAGGGGGGAATACGCTACCATAACAATACATTTCTAGTTTGAGTCAAAGTGGATACAACAACATGTGTGCGATCCTAGACACGTTTTGGTTTATCAATATGTGTATGAAAATGGAAAGGGAAATAAGTGACAGGAAGCTAGATAGTTAGGTGGCTTATGTACCGACTTTGCCTTATATATATGGATGTACTCCATATCTTGGACATCATATTGGAAAGAGGTGGAATTCACAAGCACATTGTGCATGGGTTTGAGCAACTTCTAGTTGAGATCTTCATACTCGGAAGGTAGCGAAATCGATTGTGTCTTAATGGGACAAATCACTAAGAAGTCATACCCTTTGCATGCATTACATTGTGGATGTTCCTAAGAGAGTGAAATAAACGTAAGTAATGAAGAGTGATTTATGAGGCTTACATTACCATGGGAGGAGAACATCTATAGTTGGTTATCCATTTTGCATACTTGGAGTTGGATGGTCGGTGGACTCAAGGAGGAGAATAGACTCTATGATGGTTGGTTGGGGAGATGAAGTGGCTAGGTGAGGCTATAAAGCCCATATATTGACGATGATGATCATAAAATTGGCCGTTCGGAAATCTCAAATCGGAGGACTAATAGAAAACTAAGAGTGTTTACACACCATCCTGCGTATGGGCATGCCCACGACTCATGGACTCACAAGATTTCCTGTCCACACCCCACCCACAATTGGGATACGTTTAATGCGGGTTGGGCGTCCATAGTGTGTAAACACCTAAAGACAATCTAACTACGAGAGAGAATTATTTTCCTATGCAATCTATCTATGTACTTATTATCTACGATACCGCTACTTGGGATCATGCTTACGTGAGGCAATGTGACTTGCTCAACCAAATCATACTTGCTCATGGGCGCAAGCTTGTTTAAGCTAGATGAGGTACTACTTTGGTGATTGTTTTAGTTGTGATCAATAAAGTGATACTTTGGATTGACTACCTCAACTTATGGTTGCACATTGTTTCTTTTCACTTTCTACAATATGCGTATCCTTCCTTGTTTGAATCATACATTAAAATCTCTTTAGCTAGACAATACGCATACAATGCGTGGGCAGCTTCACTTTGGAAGGGTTGCAAAAAATTAAAACGTTCTTGGATCTTTTTCAATCATGCACATGGGGGCCAATGTAAATCACTTGATCTTCTTGAAGTGACATGATGAGATGAACAAGGCAACAATACAAGTGCAAAAGAATTTCATGCTTATGATCTTACTTAATAGAGTTGAATACAACATACGGTTTAACTTTATCCTGCCGACTACTACTAGCTAAAGCGTGCTTGCTTGACCTTGCCATCTTGGTTCCATGGTCTTATAGACAAAGGATGATTGTAGTGTTGATAACAATTTGGAGATCGTATGGGGTTTTTAATTTTGGCAGCAACTATGGTAGAGATACGTATGTGAATTGTACTTTCCTATGCATGGAAGAAGATACAACTTGCATTGAATGCTACAACTAAGTAGTCTAAGTGGTTTCTTTAATTAGAGTTGAAGGTAATCGAGATATGAATTTTCATGGACTTGTAAACAAAGTAAACCAATTGCTATGAGTGCATGAATGCCACAAGCTAAGGTATTATATGCATGAAAAGAAAGGGATATATGCATTTTGTTGTGACTATCATTTTTTCTCTAGAGGTACATATCTCCTAAGAACTATGCTATGGATAGCATTTAATAGTTTGCCCAAAGCAACAACAAAGACTTGCAATGGTTGCAACTATGATTGAAAAAGCAAACAAGGGCTTGATCTTGCATGCACCACCATTTTTAAAAATCTCACATATGCTAGGTTTCTTAAAATCTCAGATATGTGGCTTAATAAAGCCGCTATGAAGTGCACAATGTCATATTTCAAATTGCTATCATTTTTTCCACATAGAATGGTTATGGCCTACTGAGAGAGTCTTGTAGGAATGATGTGTTCACAAATACATGTGGGATAGATCGTTCTAATCTATTGGATTATAGCTTCCATACCAATTCTTGGAAGTCTTGATCCATGGGCAACGAGATCCTTGGATAAAACGTTGTTGGGTACCACGATTGCCTTGGTTATAAAAAGGCACATATCTCTATTACCCTCAAGGGGTGATGTCATATCGATCATATATATTTCTTTTATAGGATCATTCGTAATTGAAGTTTAGCTCATGCTATTTCCCTTGTGGTGAGACTACCACATACATATTGGTGCTCTTAAATAATTTATGAGGTATATGAATGACTTCAAGTTGTGCGAGCTCCTTATGGAACATTTGGAAATTGGTGGTTCAAACATGGAGTTACCCTATAGAGTATCTCTTAATATGATATAGATTTGATTTGATTTGTCATTGCATTCGGTATTGTGACGTTGATAACAAGTAGAGCTCTATACTGAAGCTTGTAGTCCCAAAATAAAAGGTTCTTGTTCTTACATACCATTTTGTGGGTGTATGTAGGTGAGGGGAGCTCCTTAAATGTCATGCACGTTTTTACCATTCTTATCAAATATCATATTCCTTAGCTATGTGAAATTGTACCATCAGACTGTATCTAAACCATAGCTTGTCTTGTATATTACGTGATTCATCGGAGTGTTTATCTGTTTTTTGTGGAAGTTAAAGGTGGGTATGTCAATAGTCTTGTAGAATGCACACATATGGTGGGATGGAAAAGAGAGATGGCTTTTATTTCACCTATTCCCATCCATGCATTACCATACTTTTTAATTCATTTGTCCACTACAATAACTACATATGGTATGGTGACCTATTAAGGATATTGAAAATGATAATCCTCCACAAGCACCTTTAATTGGTGTTTGAGGCTATGTGTTGTATGGTGACCTAGTAAGAGTGAAAATGATAAATCTGCCAGCACCATCCATGGGCAATCATTACTAATATGGATATACATACATTCACTTAGACTTGCTATGGTCACCTATGTACCATTTGAATGCAATTGCTGAATATTTCTCTGATGGCCACATATAGGATTTATCACCCTAGGTATCAAACATTACACTGGCCACTTGAGAGTTATATATGTAACTCATGACAAAGCAATTTTACTTGCTAATGGAAATGAAAAGATATATGTATAATTGATGATATGAATGTAACAAAATTTTAACATTTGGTGAACACCATGGTCCCTCCCCCACATGGGTCCTGGTGATCCTCACGGGGTGTGGACCATGTTTGTGTAGGTGGATGATTTGAACATGTGCACACATGTGCGCGCGCACGTGCACACACACACACACACACACACACAACTAAATGGCAACCACATACTAGGACTCCACACACACACACTTGCTTTACACGGGTTTGACACGTGTACTTATGTACTTGGGATGGTAGGATATTATGGTTACTACAAATAACCACGGAAGAGTTGAAGACCCTTACCTTGAGGTTACGTGTATGGAGAAATATGGAAGAAATTGAGAAACACTTTTGTAAACTGGGTAATAAGTTGCAGAATACGTTAATGTAGCCCCTGATGGTAACCCCATAAGGAATCAGGGAGGAGCGAAAGGAGTGAGGACTCCAACAAGCCCCTTATAAGTGCAAGGGTACATGTATACACTGTACCTACGGACTAGAGCCAAGAAAGGTCCATTAAATTAACTTTAATTAGATACATAAATATAGTAATGGATTTAGGAGGGATATGGACGTGAACCCATATAGGGACTATGGAATTGGAAGAAGGGAAGCCGTAATTGGAGGAAGGGAAGCTGCGCATATATATGTATTACGGACATTTAAATTCCTTGTGGAATGCAACATCACGGCCAATAAACGGGTCCATAATATCAAGGAAGAATACATAATGAATAGGGGAGGACCCTTTGTAGAGAAATCCGTTGGTAAAGGACCTATGGGAGGGGCAATAGTATTGTATGTGTAGGATGTTATACGCAGTAAGGGATATGGATATGTTAGGGGGTTTTTCATATCGATATCTCCCCGACCCTTGGGTAATCAAGTCCCTTACTACTCGTAGCCCACCGCTAGGCCGAATTATATATTAACGTCCATTATACATTGAGGGAGCCTGACACGAGGAGCCGTCTGCAAGGCTGTAAGTGCTCACAGTAGGCGCAAGGATGGTGGGAGGTCGAGACCTGAGCAGCCCGGAGCTGTTGGCTCGATGGGTTGCTGGATTCCGTCGTAATGGAGGACCGAGGTGCTGAGGGATCTACACTGGCTGTCCTTAGACTATCCACCCCATGCATACTCGTCCCGTAAGCTACTCGGCAGTATGCCAAAACTAAGTTTGCATGGCATTAGTGTTCGCTTGCAGAACGTGTCGTTTTTGAGAGGTCGAGACTCGAGAGGCGTGCTGAGTGCACGCATAGCGGCCCTGCTGAACGACCCCCTTCTCCCACTCGTTGCATATCTGTAGGTGACGATCTAACCGACGCTCGTTGCATATATGTAAGTGACGATCCGCTAGCTACTCGAGTAGTAAGGTCCCCGCATAGAAGCATCCGTCTGGTTGCTCTATGCTCTACGTAGTGCCCATGCCGAGGTTGCATGGTCTTTCCATTGAATAGCTTTTCTTTTCCCCTGAAGGCCACCGGTCTGCATATCCCTTACCTTCATCCTCGTTTCTTTGCCTTTGACGTATTACCTTCATGACGGACTGCTCATGTGAGCGCAAGGAGAGCTGGAGGAGCACGCAAAACTGTTGTCATGGCTTCCCGTCATGTCTAGAAGCAGTGAGTCTGCGCAGACAATGCCTTCACCATTTCACCATCTTAACGACAATCTAGAGTGTTGGAAAAAGGTCGGGGACATAGGGGGACACTAGGTGAAGTGCACTTGTTTTATTACCCGTATCGGTTACGCCGCCTTTCACTACCTGAGCACAAGACATAACCTCACACTCTGCCATGCAGAGGTAATTCAGTATATCCATGGGCTGAGTGCTAAACAAAGCACGGCGAAGCTCGGAAGGAATGGCACGTTGCCTCTGCATTTTCGGCCCCTGTTAGTTGGATTTTTTTGTCGTTTCTTGCAAGGAACAACCGCTGTGTTTGATACAACTACTTACTTCGACTCGTTGGTATGCTATGATCTCGATGAAGGGATAGGTCACCTTGATCATGGACGTCAAGTAGAGACATAATGAACCTGCAATGGCGAGATGCTGAACGCTCATATGAGCACCATGAGGCATATAGCCCAGTTGTTCTGTCCCTACATTGGGTCTCACAGGGGATGCTATTTTGATTGGGACACACTGGCTCGACCTGCCTCTGCCTCTACACACCACTGTCAGTAACCACATAGGTGCATTTCTTTTCTAGGACCGAATGTCATGAAGGTGGGTACTGCGGATAAGGGAACAGACCTTGAGGAGCTCTACGATGTATGGTCACTCTTAGAGCCTTTTCTAAAACCCTTACTGAATTTAGGGGTCTTAATGTGATAGATCCTTCCCGACAAATTTTAAAATAGACCAGGAAATACTACAGTTTAAAATACGTGCATGGAGACCATTTAGAACTGTAAGTTTTTAGCTGCTCGATTGATTGCTGACCCCTGAAATCCTATTCGGGAAAAATTCGACGGCAGCATACAGAGTTCAATAATGTAGCTATTATAAAGCTGTTTGCTACAAAAACCAGAACTTTCTGTATCTGGAGTTTCATTTCAACGGATGTTGTGGATTGTACTGGTTCTTTCTATTACAAATTATCTGTTTAAGAGAGCTGGACAGCTTATTGACCCGCATAGAATCACTTGAAATACATACGTGCTGATCGACCCCTTTGAAATCACGTGGGATACACATGGGCAGTATCCATTATAGCAATATTTCCTTAGAGAATATGAAGTGTCTGAATGGTACTAATCATTCTTTATGGGAACATATTTTATATAAGAGACATTCTGACATGTGACTTGGGGAGAACAAGACAAGTAGAGACTCCTCTAAAGTATTATTTTTGAGAGGACCCGTTGGACGGGACCAGGACAACCATGCTGAGTCTAGGGACCTCTTTTAGATGCATTTTTGGACCTATTGGCTTAAAATAGCAACCTTGGCTAGAGCCTACATAACAATGCTAATATTATTTCAGTAATGCAGTAAATAGACATGGGATACTTAAATAGTATTTTGAATTTATAGTTGCATAATATAAAACTAAATGGAAGGAAATGAAAAAAGGAGATGTTACATTGCAGAAATCTGTATTTGGAATGCTTCATATGGAAGTAGATATTTGGGAAAAATTACTGGACCTGAAGACAGATATCTTGGGGATGGATGGATGGAAAAACTCTCATTTATAAGTTATGCCACATATGAAGCTCTGAATATTGCATTATTGATATGGCAGAAACTGATAAAATTATGGGGATACCTTTATGGAGAAAAAAAACATGAGGATACAAATTATTATACCTTGAGGTTGATCATAGACCATGACGACTACCAGACCCTTTCAGGCAACACGCACGAAGTGGATAGGCTATAATAAATGGAAAGAAAAGTAAAAGAAAAGAAAAGAATAAGGGGATGTAGCTAGATTCAGATAAGAGTCATAGAGATAAGTAACAACCACCCTTGCAAATTCGGCTTGGATTACATGCAGCCTAACTTGTCGCATTTGCTTGTATCCCCTGCCATGCCACGTCTTAGTACAAGGACCTCACCAAACTCTGATATGAGGATCAGTTCACTGGCATGCCAAGCCATTTGTACTATGTTCAACGTGAAGATCCACGAAGCAATCATTGGGATGGACCAAAAGGAATTCAATGATCACCCTGACTCTGGCAGACTTCTGACTATGCAACTGTCTTCTAAAGACTAGTGCAAAGTGCTGGTAATTGGAAAAAAGGAAAGACAAAAGATTGCTGACCATTGCTTTGATCAGCCAGCAACCAACTCTTTCTTCAAAATATCCCTCAACCACTACAATTCAAATACCAACACTAGATATGCTATTGTTGCAGCCAGGACACCCTCTCCATATGCGTACACATACCTATGAGGAGGGTATTTCCATGACTTTTATGAATCACATTGTCTTTTACCTCTACCCAGATGGTCCAATATGTACCATGTGATAGTCTAGTTAACCATTGATCTCCTTGATTACATATGGATGTCCCATTAGCCACTGGGTGTCAATTTGGGTTTGTAGTGTCTTGTCCTTGAGTCCCTATCACCTTGTTGAAGAAAACAAGAAAAATCTTGAAGAAGATAGTTATATCTATTAGACTCTGTATTACTCCAAATGCTGATGTGCATGGCTTCACAATCATGTTTTGCAACTTTTCTTATGCAAAGTTCCCTGAAACAAAGGCATGTAAGAGTCCTTCCTATATTCTCCTCGGATATACTTTCTTTTTGTGAATAGTGTCTTGCATTTCTGGTCCATTATTTGGCATTGAATTTATTTCTCTTAAATCTTCATCTCTAAAATCAAATGCAAATTGGCCTTGGGAATTATTTGATGTCACTTTATAATATCTTGGAGTTGGCAATCTAGTAGACAACTTGTTCATTAAACTCTTGTCAATGCCTCTTGAATTTTATGGTTGAACTATTTCTCCTTCACAGTTAGTTTTTTTGCCATCTATATGCTCCACGTTAGTAAGTACATTAGCACCATCACAAGTCTTAGATGTTCTGCCATCTCTACCCTCTATTCCAACATCATGACCATGATCATTAATATCAACAATTCTAGTGAGCATGTTTGAGTTGCTTGCAATACAAGACAAGTCTTCTATACCGGTGAGCATCTTTGAGTCGCTTGCAATACAAGACAAGTCTTCTATACCAGTGAGCATAATTGGATCACTTGAAACACCAGACAAGTCTATACCAGTGAGCATGTTCGAGTCACTTGCAACACAAGACAAGTATTCTATACCAATGAGCATGTTTGAGCCACTTCCCACACAAGAAACATCTTCTATAGCAGTGAGCATGTTCGAGTCACTTGCAAGAAAAGCAATCTCTTCTCTATCAACATCACTTATGATGATGTCCTTAATACCTGTGAGTATCCCATTATGGTAGACTTTAAAGCTACTACTATTTCTTGATTTGGAGCCCATTTGTGTAGTTTTTTTCTTCTGATAATACTTTCCTGTGTCTTCCTTCACATTGAAGGAAAATGTCTTAGGAAAACTTGATTTCAAGAAAGGTAACCACCATTTGATAGTATAATGAATCTATATATGTGATGTAATATCCATTGCATTTTGAATGATGCCTTCACTAGTAAGCATAAGTACCTCCACCATGCGGAGAAAATTTTGAGAATAGCCCTTGAATCTGCCAACCACTAATACTTCTCTAGACAAGGACACCATATCAACTTTTTTCCCCAGGAAATAAGTTTTCTTGATATCTTGAAAGTATGTCTTTGGCAAAATTTCATCTCGATTTCAAAGAGTTGTTTGCACTTGCGTATCAAAAATGTCACATTGTAAGATATCACCCAATGTTTCAAAGTCTTGATGTAGATATTTTAACTATACTTCAGGATTGATCACACGTTGAAATTAACGTCATTATGCATAAAGTTTTATGCCACTCACGGGCATACATGTGGTGTTATGCGAGATTACATGATGCATAATGCATAATACTACATGTGAAGTCAAGGAGTAAAGCTTGTCCTTTGTAATAACAACCATGCCTTTTGCGTCCCAATTGTAATTGAATAGAACTTGGAAAAATCCATCACCATTGGCTGGATTTGCTATGGCTAGATACTTGTAAGCTCATTCTTTGAAAAGATGCTCCACACTTTTGAAACATTGGACATGCTTTTTCGATCTTTCATCTGCCTCATCTAAGTCTTTTGAAAGGTCTCCCATACGTTTTTCTCACAGCTACAGTAAACTCATCCTATGACGAGAAAACAAAGACACATTAGAGAGCGATGAACCATGAGACTTAAAATATTGAAGAAGATTTTAAGATAGTCGACTACCTTCCAAACAAGCTGGGCAAGCACTGTTGCTAGAGCAATATACCAAGGATGGTGGTGCTAGTCCTTCACCTTGAGAGCCATCTCTATCTCAACCCACCGCCTATCCTCAGGGGTTAAGAGTTCCAACAAGGAGGCCTTGCTGGCCATACCAAACTTTTGGAATAAAAAAATCTCGTGGCTAAAGGAAGGGGCCACATGAGTCCTTGTGAGGCTTCATGCAACAACAAAAGCAAGATATCACCACATAAAGAAAGCTGGAATTATGTGTCCATAGCAAAGAAAATATTTAATGCTACATTTACCAATTGGTTGCATTCAATGCAAGAAGAAGTTCTCCTTATTTATGCCTATCAACCTCCAAGAATTGACACTT
This sequence comes from Dipteris shenzhenensis, assembly GCF_047967505.1. NCBI lineage: Eukaryota > Viridiplantae > Streptophyta > Polypodiopsida > Gleicheniales > Dipteridaceae > Dipteris > Dipteris shenzhenensis. The sequence continues at coordinate 13,467,402 of NC_141599.1, forward strand.
GACCCACACATGGCGAGATAAACAATGGGAATAGGTTGAATGCACATACAAAAGAATCACTTCATCCCAATTTTGTTTCTTGAATATAGGAAATACATTAGAAAACACAATTTGAAAATAAAGCACCTTACCCTCATGTATTCTTGCAAGCCAAGCTTTTAGGTGGTGGTTGGCATCCCACACCGAAAAAAAATTCCCTTTCAAATCTGCCCACTCATCATTAAGCTCTCTTTCAAACTCTTCATTCACATGCCTCCACATGGGACCCCACTCTTGCAGTGTGACTGCAAGAGATCCTCCCAGGTCTGCTAGTGGAAATAAGAAAAGGAGCACTTGTTCTCACATACCCATTCGAGTCAAAAGAAGATACCAAAGATTTCACCTCATGTGTTGCTGTCTTGTTCGACTCATTCGGTACTAAACGGCATAGAGGAATCCACTTAGCATAAAATCTGTCAAGCACATCCTATAGGAGACCCAATGGAATTTCTTTTTTGAAGACCCACGCATGACTCTTGTCATCTTTATCTTTCTTCCCTGACTCTGTAACTTCTCCTTCATGCTCATTGTCTCCTCCACCCTCATGTTCATTGTCTCCTCCACCCTCATGTTCACTATTATCATTCACGTGCATTTCTTGCACCCTACCATCTTCATGTAAAGATGTCTGTGGTTGCAAAGAAGTGATACTGGCATCATCCTCCATGGTGCAACCTCAATGATTCCTACTTTACTTTTTATTTTCTATGGTGTACGTTGGATATTCGTGGAGCTGGGCTCTCGATCTCTCCATTTTCTTCCACTCACAGTCCCAAACCTCAATTTAGAAGTAGATTGCATTGCAATTTCCAAACAAGATGCATGCTGAATTCACTTAAGATGCAAGCAAATTCTTTGAGCAATGAGAGAAAGCATGGTGAGGCTAGTTATTTTACCTTGACTTGGCCCCCTTTTCGGCTCCATCCCAAGCTATAGATAAAGGGTATTGCAATGCCCAACAAAATGACTGGAAAAACATTAATGAGTTGAACATCAAGAGTTTACAGGCTTACGAGGATTGCATGATCAAAATTTGGCAAAAAAGAGTTACAAAGAGTTTACAAATATGGTTCTTAAACACAAAGATTTTATAGTTTTCATAGGTGGATCCAATATGTACATACGAGGACTGCATGATCAAAATATGGCAAAAAAAGGGAGGTCTTGAGGCTCGGCTAAGACCTATGCTGGCGCAGTTGGCGAGCTCGAGGGCCTCCATATTTTTGAAAGAAATCCCAAGTTCAAATCTTTGGTTAGAAGGTTTTAAATCTGTATATATTGAAATTCAAATGGACAATTGAAGCTTAGCCAGGATCGCATGATCAAAATATGGCAAAAAAAAGGTGGTCTCGAGGCTTGGCCAAGACCTGCTGTGCTGGTGCAGCACCTTGGCGAGGTTGAGGGAGTCCATATATTTGAAAGAAGTTCAAGGATTTGGTTGGGAGGCCCTAAATTTTATATATTGAAATTTAAATAGACACTTGAAGGTTAGCAAGAGATTGCCATATTGAAGCTCCGATCCATCAAGGAAAGGATATGAGGACAAAGTGGAAGGGAAATGGTTCTCTAAAAATGGGAGGCCTCCAAGCTTGATGAGGGCCCACAGTGGTGCAGGTCCTCCACAAGCTTGGGGCATTGCTATTTTGGAAGCAATAGCGTAAAGGTGCAGGTAGTTCATGTTGGATGGCAAACTGCAATGTGGGTATTCCTAAGAGTGCAGTGAGGTATATCGCAAAGCAAAATGTTTAGGAGCAAATGGAAGCCTATGGAGAGATGAAGAGTACCCAAGAACCCACAAGTACTTGAAACTGCCGGAACCCACAAACAATCAGATGCTATTCCAAGGAAGCCAGATGCGAATATGCCATTGCAAAAGAAGGCAACGCCAGGAGTTCACGATCCTTGCAAAGTTAGCTGGTTGTGGTTTGACTAGAGATTGCAATGGGAATGATGTTGGGAGCCCAAAAGTGTGGCTTTGGAGGGGAAAATCAGAGGGGCTTGGATGAAGCTGAAGCTTTGGCTGTGCAGGGACGACTCTATAGCCCTGCATTGCTCTCCTCCTTCCAGCTCATATCAAACCCTGTGCTTTCTCACATAAGCCCTACAGTCATCAAACTTTCTCACAAGTTGATACGGGCTTCAGCAGTGGAGGGTAGAAGGCTGTGGCGACCGGAAGAAAACTTTGGTGGGAAGAGACTTGATTGCCTGACATTAGCAGCCATGACATGAGTTGGGTCTACCAAGTGAAGCGTTTGTCTTTTGATTCGCTTACTACTAATTCGGAGGATTATGATCATTATACTAGATATCCTAGCCATTTGGCAAATTTTCTCTCTTCTCGGGTGATTTTGCCAGCGAGTTTTATCCAAGTGATTCTGCTAGTCTGCCAACAAAGACTTCTATGCTAGTAGAGATTGATAGTGTGCCCCAGAGCTCGAGAAAAGTCTGCACTACATCTGAAAGCTTGAGGAAATGAACTAGGTAGGCAGCCGACTGATGGGTGAGGCTAAATGGAGATCACCCAAGCTTGTCGTTTGTGACCAGTGGTGGGGTCTAAAAGGTCTCAGAAAAATCAGGATCGAGTGAGGGAGTGTACACCACATCGCCATGTCACTCCCCTATGACAAAATGTCTTTATATACCTATAAAAATGGATCCTTTCAACAACAACAGAGATTAGGGTGGTGAGGTCTACATTCTACGGGCATGGAGGTCTTGGGTTTAAAACCTGGCTCTCGCTCTAGCACAAGGAGACATCCTAGTACATGGAGACATTTTTGGATGATGACATATGAGGACAGCCTTGGTACTTAGTCTTTTTAAAGGGATGATAGCCCCGTGAAGTGTAGTTCATCTAGTTCCGGCCGAGAAAATGGGATCCATCGGGACAAGGTCATATAGGACAAGCTTGGGTGATCTATACTTATCCTCGCCCCCGACCAATAATCTCTCCAACAGAGATGCTCTTAGCAGTGAGCCGGTCAGGAGTGCATTTTTGACTCAAGAAATTCTGGGTCTCTCCAAAGGCCAATTTGTTTTTCTCTAGAGATGAGAAATCTGAAACGAATGTTTTCCAAGAGAGACGAGAAATCTAAAACATATGTATTGGACCGTGGAACAAAATTGATTGATGCAATTGCTTCAAAAAGTCGAGACGCCCCTGGAACAAAATGAGAAATGTAAAAGTTGAGATGCCCTGTAATCGCTTCTAAGGATAACGAGGCTCATGGAAATCTAGTGTTTCTCATGTCTATGACCACCATCCCTAGCCCAATGGAGCTCTGCTGCTTTGAAGAACATTTAACACCAGCTTTGGCTTTGTGATCAAGGTCTTCCTAGTGCAATTGTAAATCACACATTCGCAATGCTCCAGGAACATCCACACAGCAAGTCGCACGGTCCTCTCTCTCTCTCTCTGATCACAAGTTTTGGCGCTATGATGGCAATTCGCCTTCTAGCTTTAGTGAGCAGGGCTTACTGAAGTGGCTCGTGAAAACACGTATCGAGCTTGGCTCGAAGAAGCATTGCATCCCTCAGATTCTCAAGGGAATGGACTGGCATAGCGTTTAGCATCAACGTAAATAGCATTGGCATCGCCTTCTTGTCTAGAAAAGCCTTAGCTTGTAATATTAGCTTTAAAAGCCTTCCATCTTTCTATCTTGCAAGTTGGTCAATAACAGGACACCGAACTTTTTGGATATTGAGATAGAAAAATTTGGCCATTATTTTTTGAAGACTGTCATTGGAACGGTACCCGAACATCTCTACTCATCAAGCAGTTCTAGCAGTTCTTCAACATCATTGTTGTCTGCGTCCGACTAGTCATTCTGGAGCACCAATGGGACTTGTAGCTTCATACATTCCATGCTTATGGCTGCCTTAAATTGTTGATTTCTGGTGTGAGAAGACGTGTGGTATCTAATCCTTTGATTTTGTTAATTCTTTGAAACATTTCATGCATCTTTATGTAGGATAGAACATTTATAACAAGAGAAAGAGAAAATGTATCATCTCTGTGCTCAAGGTTCTTTTTCATTACTCTCAGATTTGTGAGTTATGAAGCATGGACAATTGCTTAAAAGAGGTTTTATGTTCAGGTGGTAGTTGCCTACCTTCCCACTGCATTGACTGGTGAGATCTTCTAAGTTTTTCCTACATCACATGATATCGTGGTAGCTCTGAAGCTTTGAGAGTGCAGAATCTTTCTCTCTACTTTGGCAATTGATTTGGAAGTTGTGATTGATTGGGTTCTTGACACCTCAGCCATCCACTCCAGCAAGTCACTAAAGTTGATTGAGGGAAGGGTGTTAAGTCACCAATATCTTGAGAAGTTTCGAACCCCTACGTATGATTTCATTAGCTTCAATGCTATTATTTCTATTGAGAATGATGGTGGAATCTCTTCCATTCTAATAAAAGCTCCAAGTCAACTAGATGTGGAAGATGATGAGGATTACTTGATTGACTCAGCATTGTCCACCAAGTATGTAGTTGTCCTTGTAAGGGGTACAAGTAAGATAATTGACTTAGAGAGTGTGGAAGCGCCATCTTCTTCTGCCATTCCCAGATAGTTTGGGGCCTCCATTTCCAATATAGTGATGATGTCCCTAGAGTCTCTCAGAGCATAATTCCTTCGATAATGGAAAGCTTGAAGAATAATGTTATTCAGACTCACATTGCAAGGATAAGCCGAAGTATTTGTGTGAATGAGATTCCAAGGCACTAGAATGGGAGTCTTATCATGGATTTTCCATCAACCTTTGGCAAACTAAAGGCCACACATGGCATGGAGCAAAAATATGATGGACATTTGTGGACTATACCTACAACGACAAACATGTCTATCAATGCTAGAGTGAGTGAGCTCTTGTGTTGGCTTCATTGAGTGCTTGTCCATATTATGATAATAATAAGAGGTATAACACAACTTGGAGATGAAGCACAAGCAAATTGGAGAGCCATGAAAACTATTTACAATGGGGGGGGCGAGAATAGAATGGTTGGTTGAGAAATGTCATGTATATTTCATTGGGCTCAAAGCTTGCAACAGCACACTAGGAAAATCATAAGATAAGGAATTGGTGGCGAGCAAGTCATGTAGCCAAAGAAGAAAAGGATATTATAGCCTTGGATAGTTGGTTTTGTTGGTGGGAGGTTCGAATAGCACATTGGGGAAATCTAATAGCCTAGGTAAGTATTAGACATGGTTAACATGAATAAATAACAATTGGACTTGGGTAAGAACCAATCTCTTTCCTCTGCCTACAGGTACAAAAAAGTCCAGCTGAGGAGGCTTACACTCCAAGAACAAATTTGGTTTCCCAAAAAAAAATTTTGTTCCCGTCTTTTCCACCCACCAAAGAAATGATGCCTTTCTTGCTTGATTTTTTTAAATCCTAGTGACCTCAAGCAATTCTTTCTACAACAAAATGCTCTACTTGCGTCACGTATGGAAATTCTTGAAAGCATCCTTTCCTTCCTTGCACCTCTTGAAGTTCTTTGCTTAGCATTGCTGGTGTCTATGCTCAATGTGCATGCTGATTGCCGAAATGGAAGCCTCTTTGAGGAGGGGTGTGGTTGATTTCTTCAATATCCTTGCTAAAAGTGGAAGTTTGTGAAGGAGATGGACAAAAGGGGAGGACTTGCTAGGACTACTCATGAGCTCCATGTTAACCAAAGACAAATGAAATATTGCACCTTGTAAATGAGACTTTAGAGACACGGAAGAGTTTGTGTAACCTTTGTTTATGGAATTTAATTACTTAAGTTAAAATAATATCCAAACTTTCTAAAAATAGAGAAAGAGTACTTTAAAAGGAGGTGGAGGCCTCGTTTCTCAATTGCAAGAATTGGAATTGGAGCTCGAGAGCCCTATAGAGGCTTGCACACATTTTTGTACAAATTTTGAGCAAAGGTCGGTCTTTTACTTGTCTTGTTTAGATTACATTCTAAAAATATAGTTTTTTAGAGAACATTACGTAATTTGTGAAAGTGAGGAAAGACAGTAGCGGTTTCTTTGCAATAAACTCCACCAAACTTTGGACCGATGAAAGTGATACTTTTGTTCTTCTCGAGCATTGTGAGCAAGTGCATACTAATAATTTAATTAATTGAAGATTTTGTTTCTAAAGATCCATTGATACACGTACTTAAGCATAATTTCATATATATAATTGATGGCATTTGGCACCCATCTTTAGTATAGGTGGTTTTTCATTCAGATCATTTTGATCCAAGATGGTGGTATGTGATCCAAGTTGCCCCATGAAGTAAGTAAATTTTTGGAGATAGAGATGTGGATATGGAGATGCCACTACCAATGCCGGATCCAATTGATCCAGATGGATCTTTCGATAACACAGAATGTAGCCATTACCAAATCCCCATGGACAAGCAAAAATATAACTATTATGTGAAAAATCCCGAGAATCACCCAAGTATTTCCAAAAAGATAAGCAAAAAGATAACTATTATGTGAAAAATCCCAAGAATCACCCAAGTAATCCTTTTTTTAAAAGCACAACCTCCTTAGCATAATTCAGCAGTACCAATTTTGTCAATCGTTCAAGTTTAGTTCTAAGTTCCTTATAATAGTTGAGGGAAGGCTTTTCTGCTTAGCATCAAAAGGTGAAGATGTTTTCTTTTGTGCTTAACATGAGAAAGTTGATGTGGCACTCTTGATTTCTCTACTTATTGATGCTGATTTTTGGAAAGTACTCTAAAGAACTGATTACAATTGCTAAAGTTCACTAAAGAGGAGTTCTTGACAAGATGAGAAGCTCGCAAACTGTGATGTGTTATTAAGCTAAAAACCATGATTGTACTGCATTTATTGTACGTGTGCTAAAGCAATGATTAAGAATTTAGCTATTTGGCAACTTACTTTATGCTAAAAGTAGTGGAAGCAGATGTTGAAGAAAGATGCTAATATATTGTAAGGAGGGAAAAGGTGATGAGTAAGGGTCAAGTGAGTAGCGATGTCTAGATCGATAAGATAGAGACATATAACATGAATGTCAATTCAAGCAATGAATATCTTGCACGCACTATTCATCTTACTTTTTGCAAACATGAAAAAATACATTCAAAAGAGAAGGATATTAAAATAGCCTATTCAAAACATTTTCTTCTAAGGATTATTTTTAAAGCTAGGTCGCTCAAGATTTAGGAAGGTGAGAAAAACAAACCACATTATTACACCTCTATCGAGCCCTCTACAGAAACCTTTGCTATATGTCTTGCCTGCAATACTAAAGTTTGTGCATGCATCCTTTCTGTCTTCAATATCCTTGCCCTCTTCTTATAGAGAGCAATTCTTTGACATATCACGAGAGGCTCAACCTGCTCATTATCCTTGCGATCTCATGTCATCTGCCTACCATGGATTTTACCACCCTTTCTTGCACCACTCCCTCCATTGTTTTTTTGCTTCCCACAAAATCTATTTGTTTTCACTTGTTGCACGCAAGGCCCGACCTTTGATTCTAACACTTCATGTTCCCCTTCTATGCAAATATGCACCTCAGTTCTCGTAACTTCCCTTAACTCATGTGATCTTGCGAGATGTATTTGCTCAAATCCTCTTGCTCAAATCGCTCCCATTACCCCTCTTGCAAAAGAGCTCTTTCTCATCAACTATGTGCTTTACTCACCTCTTGACTTTTTTGCGAACTCTAATATACATGGCATTCTCAATCATGGAGCCCAAGAAAGGGCTCATTTCCTCAAATTATAACTCTTTGGTGAAGGAATCTTCTACCTTCCTGCCCACAGTATATGTGGTTATTATAAGGGTCTTAGCATGGGAAGGTGACACAAAAAGCACTGTCCGGGACATTTACTACTTTTAGTGGTATAGGACACCTATTTCAACCCTTAAAAAATTATTGCAATGATAAAATGTGCTTTTTGACTCTTACAATATTGTAAGTTCATTAAAGAACATTGATATTAAAAAGAATTCATATATTAAGGTACATAATTTGTGCTATAAGAAATGTGCTATGTGCTTTCATAAAGCACAAAAAGCATGTCACCTAACCATGCTTAGGCCCATAATCATATTAGATAATATTATAAAAATATTTTTATCTACTTATTCATCTTTCCTTGTCCTTATATATTTATTTCAATCCAAATTCCTAACAACATTCCTCTCTTTTGCTTGACACCGGAGAACATTCGGAATCATTAGAGATAACCAAGTGGAAAATCAAAGGATGGAAATAGCTTTGTTCATCGCTTCATTCATGTATTTGTCGGGCTTCATTTCCTAAAAGGCATAAATCTTTTGACATCACCAAGTTAGTAATAAAACACCATCCTTGACATTTGTAGGGAGGATTTGGTTCTAATGGACCTTGTGTTATCTCTCATGTGCATTCTTTTTCGTTTTAAAAATTTGATAAAGTGGTAGTTTTTACATGCTCCATGACAAAAATTGGGGCTCTAAAGTATAGGAAGTGATCAATGAATGAATACAAAGGACTATAAACCAATGACGAACTAGAAAGCGGTTTTAATTGTGATAGTTTCTCAAGGCTTTGTGTTACTCAAAAAACCATGTGAAAAGAGGCATAATGTGGTGACAACAATATCGTTTGTTGTGATTATGTTATTGCTTTCTCATGTAGTAGTCTTCATATATGTAGAGCAAGTGCTAGCACTATGACACAAGAATACATATGTTTGCAGAGGGAATACGTATTCTCTCTCAACTTGTGAGTGGTGTAGACGTTGAAGTCACGATTAGCGCTAGGGCTGGAGATGGACACAGCACTCCCTTGCGACTTATGGTAGCGCTTTGTTTCCCCATGCTAAAGGGCATGCTTAGCTCTCTATCCCTATTTGCAAATTCTTAAACACCATGCTTTGCGACCCCGACTTCAAAGTCATGACTGCTGGATGCAGCAGCAGTACCATTGCGTACAACCTATCTTGCAGTGTGCCGGAATTTGTCATAGTTGAATTGTTCTTGCTTTGGGTATAGTAGTAGACATACACCGCTTCCTGGCCTATGCTTGGCTTTTGCCTAGTCTTGAACCAAGGGATGTAATAGCTGCTTGCCAGGTCCAGAAATGGTAGATGCGGGAAGCCTAGATCATTTTTTTCCAAGGCACCGTATGGAATGTTTCCTGAGGACACAGACACCATGTATGTTTGCTCCGCCCAATCGTTCCAAGTTAAGATCTCCACAAATAGAGGTCGTAGCGCAGTCAGCTGCTCCCATCGTGTCCTCCATAGCCCATCTTCGGCATAATTTCCCTTCACCTTGAGGTCTAGCCTGTAGAACCAAGGGCTTACACTTGCCATGTATACCTTACCCATAGCTTTATAGGTAGCCAAATATGCCCTGTCGGCTGCATCTGAAGGCTTACTATAGTCCCCATTCAGGTAAGGCCATGCAGATGTGTCCCATGCGAACAAGCCATCGAGAATCAGATTGAAGTGGTTTGAGCCACTAACTAGAGTACATAAAGATAGCTCTCATCTAGCTATTATTAATGGGCGGTGTACCAACTGCATCTGCAGCTAACAAGTCGGTGACATAAATGCACAATGGTCACCTTGGCATATCACAAGTGGAGCTCGATATCTCAACACTCCCCCTCGAGCTCAATCCCAATTTCTGCACACCAAGCAGGTCTCTGAACTTGCGTAGCTTCTCTGCACCCAATGCCTTTGTGAATATGTCAGCTACTTGATCCTCTATGCTAACATAAACTAGATCAATAAAACCTACTAGAACCTTCTCCCGCACGTAGTGATAATGCACCTCAATGTGCTTTGTTCTAGCATGATAGAATGGGTTATTTGTAATTCAATTAGTTTCATCCTTCGGTACAATGTGGGAGACAACTTTAATAACAACTGTGCTTGGGATATGCAGGTAAGGGCAGGGCGCTTGCGCTTTTGAGCTTCCTTGGAGATTCTCTAGCTGGTCATTGAAGGGACTGAATGAATTGTTCCCTTGACATGTTTTCTTTGTGTACTTTAGCGGATGCACTCTCTGGTCACTGCATTCTTGGTTGCATACATACATTTAGAAAGAAATTTGTAGCATCAATAACATTTTCGTTAAATACTTTTGCACATTGAGAAAACCAAATTGTCCAGTGTTGGAGGTGCAAATCTCTCATGGACAAAGGGGATAAGAAGAAGGAGAAAGGGTTGAATTATCCCACATACAAAGGTGTGTGGAAGATGAAGGGACATAAATAGTCCAAGTTACCCCTCCTATCTTCAATTCCCCCAAGCTTGCCTTTTGTGGAGGTTGGAGGGCTGGCTAGGCAAGGGTGCCTTATGGCAAGGGTGGGGACCTGCCATACACACATGCCAGAGCCTCCGTAGTGGCCATGAAGGTTGTGCACTTCCGTGAGGTGCTAGCGGTCTTGGCGGGGGGCACGCTAGGCACATGCTCTTGGATTCTAACATGGTATCAGAGCCCGGGTCTGATCCCCGGCCACCTCTCTCCATGATCGATTGGAGGGGGGTGTTGGAGGTGCAAATCTCTCATGGACCAATGGGATAAGAAGAAGGAGAAAGGGTTGAATTATCCCACATACAAAGGTGTGTGGAAGATGAAGGGACATAAATAGTCCAAGTTACCCCTCCTATCTTCAATTCCACCAAGCTTGCCTTTTGTGGAGGTTGGAGGGCTGGCTAGGCAAGGGTGGGGACCTACCATACACACATGCCAGAGCCTCCGTAGTGGCCATGAAGGTTGTGCACTTTCGTGAGGTGCTAGCGGTCTTGGCGGGGGGCACGCTAGGCACATGCTCTTGGATTCTAACATCCAGAGTGTAGACACTTGGATGGAATTCCAATTGGGGGGTGCTCTACTAGGCATGTCTCGCAGTAGAAGATAAGCATAATTGAGTGGAAGTCTAGCGTGTCAGATCTATGCTTAGGACCACAAGGTTCTCGAGAGTCTACAGTTGAGAAATAGGTGCGGCATATCGTCCTGAGTACATCTAGATCTCTTGCAAATCCCGTCCCCATGATCGACCCTTCGTGCTTTTGTAGCTGTCCAAACTCCTTTGTGCATGATTAGCTAGAGATGGCATAATTTCTTCTAAGAAATATTCTTGTCCCACACCTTTTCGAATCTGTTCCTCCAGGTTCCACTTGAGTCTTTCATGTGCCATTTTAGGTTGAGTGTCCTTATTATCTCTACTTGTCCTTCCACCTAGATTGTGATAGGAGTCATTTATTTTTGCCCTGCCCATCTAAATTCCCGCATAGATGATCTGAGGTGGTCTCCCATCCATGGTAGGCTTTCTCTTGACTAATTTCTCTTGACCAAAGTAGCTGTCTCTCATGTATCAGTTTGCGAATCTATTGAGTCGATACTTGGCTATCAAGCTTCCATCTTCCATCTAGGTACCCTGCTCTTGGTTCCATAGGTCCCCCCAGATTCGTATCCCCTTCTTATTGAGTTTGGGAGCTCCTTTCAAGTCCTCATTGCTTACCTGTGCGTTTGGCCATATTATAGGGAACCATACTGAGTCTTGACTATAGAAGATACCCCTCTTTCTTGAAAAGCCCTTCCACTTGATATACAGTCAAGTTGACTCCCAAAGTTCCCACATTCCCTTCCATAGTTATGACCCTTTGTCTATACATGTTTCATTACCTAGCAGTGCCACCTCAAAGGGAATCTGTTTCCAGTCTCTGCATCTCTTGAGTCTAACTTTTAAAAGATTGTGTATAATTAATGTTGCCCAGATTGGGTTAGGGTCTAGAAATGCCTTAGTTAACCACCACTGGTTCATGAACCTTGCCATTGATCTCTCAATGTTCACTATCCCCAACCCTCTTGCATCTTTGGGAATTGTGCATACTTGCCATTTAACCTTGGACATCTTATGGTAGTAAGCATCCCCTCCCCATAGCACGAAACAAAAAAGACCATTGATTTTTCCCAAACTCTTCTTAGTTTGGTTCTAGCAGGAGATAAAGGAAAGGATGGAGGGATAGATGTAATGGTTAAGAACAAACTTCCTTCTTGCTAGAGTTGGCTGTAGGCCTTGCAACTTGTTGAGTTTATCCTTTACTTTATTTGTTACCCAGTACCACCCATCATTTAGCGAGCATCTAAAGCCCATCAAGATTCTAAGAAGTCTGAAAATTTCTCTTTTCCTTATAACTTTGCATCCTTTTTCTAGTACCCAGTCCCACCCATCATTTAGTGAGCATTTGAAGCTGATCAGTATTCTAAGAAGTCTGAAAATTTCTCTTTCCCTTATAACTTTGCATCCTTTTTCTAAGAGGAGTTGGGGAGGAGGGTTCTTGGTAACGTTTATGCCTACTTTTTCATGGTTAATTCTCGAACCTGAGGCTAGACAATCTACCCTCCATGGTGGACTCCACTGCTAGGTACTTCCTCATGTTGTTTGCTGCCCATAATACAACCCATGTGCTACCCATGTGGTAGCCCCTTGATCCATCCTATCATTCTATCGTCCCCCCCCCCCCATTTGGGGGATCACAAGTGGGGAGGTGAACAACCCTAATCCAACACCACCTCTCATTGACCCACATTGGCCCGATCCTAGTCCATCGATGAAGATGCTCTAATAGCTCCTGTCTCATAGTCCTCTAGAAAAATTTGGTGTTGTCATAGTGTTTTAGCTTTTCATCCAATGGCTCCTACTGTACCAGGTCTAGTTCTACATTAGCATACCAGTCTGGTACACAAGTCCATCAAAGGTAGCACCTGATGGCACCATTATCTTTACTCACAAACCAGACTTCAAATGCGAGCACTCCAGGTACCAACGTCTGAGAGTGCTCTCAACATAATTGGAGCAAAAGAGGGTGAGAGAGAGGGAGAGCTAGAAGATAGCCACTCAAGTTTTGGTAGCTGCGGAACACCCTAATCTTCTATCTCATCCATATATATATGTGTTTGAGTATTGTAGTTAAGGCATAGTGGCCTTTAACCTCCACAAGCTCCCACTTAAAGTACAATGTTACTTTAAGGGAGAGCAGCCAGTGAGCATCATCAATACACGACAATACTCAAACCACTGACTAGGTAGACTCTTCGTCAGCATTTCTGCAATGTTATCATCTATATGAACCTTGACAAGATCTATGCCCTTGCCCTCAAGTAGCTCCCTAATAATGGTACTTGACCTCAATGTGTTTGGTCTTTGCATGAAAGACCGGATTCCATGCTACTTGAATAGCGCTCATGGAATCACTATGCAATGTTAATACATCTGTATGAATCCCCTAATCTCCCACTAGTCAATCAAGCCATATAGCCTCCTTGAAACCCTCTATGCTGACATCATAATAATCCTTTGTGGTAGACAAAGCAACACAAAGAACCCTCTGATTGGACACTGCAAATGCAATGTCCGATCTAGTGTTATCATAGCATACATAAGATTCCCAACCATTGATGCATAAGGAACCTTGGCCATCGTGGCCCTCTCCTCATCTATTTGGGACTATCTTCCTAGCTCTGTTTCACATATGGAGGAAATGGAGAACTTTATGCCTTCCCCCCCTCCATATTGAAACGCTGCAACACTTTTCTAACATACTCCTTCTATGAAAGCCAAAGGAGTTTCCTAATTCACTCACGCATGATGTGCATACCAAGAATATAGCTTGTAGGTCTCAAGTCCTTCATGTCAAATAATATGTGCATACCAAGAATATGACATGTAGGTCCCAAGTCCTTCATGTCCAAGGCCTCATGCAACTTGGCCTTTAATGCATCCAGCTCATAAGTGTTTTTGCTAGCTAATATCATATCATCCACATAAAGTGCCAAGAGTATCAAGCTATTATCCTTATCTCTTTTAGTGTAGAGGAATTGATCAATCTCACTCCTTTTGAAACCATGGGACTAAATGAAAGCATCAAACTTTTGATACCATCTTCTAAGCACTTGCTTAACACTAGTAGTTTGGTAGCATAATAGGACATAAAAGTATCCTTTTGATGTTTTGGCAAAAAAAACACAACTTGTTGTAGATGTGTTTTTTGGTGATTTCCTCTCTTGAGCTTAAGGTAGCCTCATAGGAATATTATTTACAAATATAAGAAGCAAAAAAAACTATCACATGTGATTACAAAATGCTCACATATGTATGGTAACATGGTCGTTCATCCAAATAATACTTAGATTTGAAACTTTATCTAGTATGCCTAAAAATAAAATTGATTTCAAGGAGCAGTATATCAAACACCTAAGAGTGACAAAACTTTGTTTAAAAATCATTTCGGCAAGATTAATTTATCAATTAACAAGAGTGGTCAGCCTAGCAAGTTGCATTATAAGTCGCATTTCATAAATAAACATCTTTTATACTACACATAATAGACACAAAGCATCATATATTAACTATAACAATATTATATCATAAGGCAAAGTTACCCCATCACAATCAAGGCTAAAACTAAAAGAGATTAAGTGCTCCTACTATCACCTACCAAAACAGGTTTTGCATTAAATCTCACTTTTATAATTTTGAATTATCATGTATATAAGTGTTTTGCATATGACTTTTTTAAATTGGTATCACTCATTCATGATTAGAGGCACTCTATAAGTATAATTTTAAGCGTATTAAGGTTCTTATAATATCCTTTAACCCTTCTATTTTGAATTTAGCATGAATTATAGCAAAGGAACAATCAATATATGATTTGAATTTTGTGTTCTACCTGACATTAGGTCCCCTTAAAACTCACGCTACTCCATAATATCCTATTGAAGACATGTGTTGACTTTTCTAGGTAAGAAAGTGCTTCCTCTTTTTTCCTTTTGTTATTTTTGTTATTTGCATTGGCCTGCAGCTAGCGCCTTAAGTGCTAGTTGGAGTGATGGGCGTAGGAACCCTCTTTTCCCCTCTCTTCTCTTATTCCCTCTTCTTCCCCTCTTTTCCTCTTTTCCTCTCTCTTTCCCCCCCCTCTTTCCCTCATATGCTCATGCATAAGCATAAGCATAATCTTTCTCTCTTTTTCTCTTATGCATATGTTTTTCCTTCTCTTATGCTTATGCTCATATGCTCATGCATAAGCACAAGCTTATGCTTTCTCTCTTTTTCTCTTATGCTCATATGCTCATGCATAAGCATGAGCATATGCTTTCTTTCTTTTTCTCTTATGCTTATGCTCTTTTTCCCTCTTCCTTCTCTTATGCTTATGCTCTTTTCCCCTCTTCTTTTCCCCCTCTTTTTTTCTCTTATCCTTATGCTTATGCATGTGCATATGCTCATATGCTTCTTTCTCTTATGCATATGCTTTCTCTCTTTTTTTCTCTTATGCATGAGCATATGTCTCCTTCTCCTTTCCTTCTCTTCTTTTTCCCTCTCTTTTTCTCTTCTTTTGATAAGCATATGCCTATGCCTATACTTATGCTTATGCTTATGCTTATGCATGAGCATATGCTCATATGCTTATGCATAAGCATAAACATATGCTTTCTCTCTTTTTCTCTTATGCATATGCTTTCTCTCTTTTTTCTCTTATGCATATTTGGTTCTTTTCCCCTCTTCTTTCTCTTCTTTTCCCCTCTCCTTCTCTTATGCCTCTGCTTCTCTTATGCTTCTCCTTCTTCTTTCCTTCTCTTCTTTTTTTCTCTCTTTTTCTCTTCTTTTCATAAGCATATGCCTATGCCTATGCTTATGCTTATGCTTATGCTTATGCATGAGCATATGCTCATATGCTTATGCATAAGCATAATCATATGCTTTCTCTCTTTTTCTATTATGCATATGCTTTCTCTCTTTTTTCTCTTATGCATATTTGGTTCTTTTCCCCTCTTTCAATCTCTTTTCCCCTCTTTCAATCTCTTTTCCCCTCTCCTTATCTTATGCCTCTCCTTATCTTATGCACATGATTTTCGTCTTATGCATATGCTTATTTCCTTCTCCTTAGTCGTATTCGGTTCTTTTTTCACATGCTCCTTAGCCGTATTTGGTTCTTTTTTTTTTCAAACAAATTCTAAATGGAACAACCACGCCCTCACCCACGGGTGTCCTCCTTAAACCCCAACCCGGTTCCCCACGTCGTGAGGATTATAGATATAGCTTCTCTACTAGCTCATGTAAAAGAGAAGATTGTGCAAGAGAGTGACTGGGTGAAGTACAACATGGGGGTGCATGCTTCTGGGTGGGGTCCAAGCTGAAGGATAGTGGAGCAAGGGCGACTAAGGAATGCGCGACACAACCTAGGGATCTCTGTAGGTTGTGGAGATATCGCCACAAGCGGTGGAGCGTCAAATATGATTGTGTAAAGGACATAATGGATTGTGTGGAGGCATTTGTGGATTGCGAGTACATAATCGCTAAAGAGCATGACCGCATATTAGAAGAGGTGGAGGATGAGATCTCCAGCGACCCACCTAGCGGCGGTGTAGAGGAGGAAAGTACCTCACATTGTAACATAGAGCAGTAGACCTCCTCCACCATTTTGGCATTTTTGGAGAATGTCTCTTTTGGAGACAAATTTTGCTTAAGCATACTTTCGGAGACATGTTTTTTATATACATAATTTTGGAGACATTTTTTTGGTCTCTATTTTATATATATATATGAAAATGTTATTGGATTCCACTTGTCTTTTTCATAAATATTTATCTTTTCAAAACTGTCCTTTCATATTTATCCTTTATGTGTTGATGTCATTTCATAATTTTCATAAGTGATTAATTGCTTGCTCGTAATTTCTTGAGTTTGAATTTCATAATTGTCTCAAGTAATTAATTGTCTTTTTGCTTCTTACCCGCTCTTGTTTTTTTCTTTTTGTTTTCCTGTTTGTGTCTACGTTTGTCCAATCCCCCCAAATTAGACATGGGATCATGTCACACATCCGACAAGTACGAAAACCCTTGTAGGAGGAGACATCATGATCTCTACTCTCGAGAGAACTTTGATTCCCCTCCTACACTGACGGCTGGACCTACTATCTAGGCATCTCCTCTAGCCCCTTCGACAAAGGGGTCATCACCTAGGTGTGCCCATCATAAGGGAAGGAAGAGTAGAAGGGGTCGCTTATGTTGTGCTGACTTGGGAGATGTAGATGAGTTAGCAAACTCACATCCCTACAGGTCTCCACTTGGTCCTGAGACCTAGTACCAGTCAGGTCCCTTGCCCTCTCCTACTCCCACTGCTACTTGGTGCTCTGGAAGTGCTCGTAGTAACACCACTCGGTTTCACTCTACCACTACCATGAGTCCTCCTTACGTGATCGAGGAACTATCCTATCAAGTCACGGTTGCTGGAGAAATACTAGAAGATAAAAAGGGCAAAACAGTGATGGCTACCATGAGGTGGTTGATGAGCCACCACTTCAGGAATGGCATAGCTACTGACTGGCGGTACCAAGATGACCAAAAGAAGGAGGTAGTCATTGATGAATTGAAAAGACAATATCCTAACCCTCCACGATGGGAGTTCAATGAGAATTACATATGCGAGAGCGCATAAGTTTGGTCTTGAAGCATCATAGGTCAACCTTGCATACTTCGATCACAAAGGGGAAGGCTAAACCCAGTTGGATAGACAAAGCTGATTGGAAGTTTTTCAAGAAGCAATACAAGGACCATCCCCAAATGTTCGAGGGTCAGAGGAGGGCTGCGACAAGATGGTTGGACTCAGTAGGTACTTGGCACTTTGGTGCAGGCAGATGGTTGGTGTTCGAGGCAACCATGGTAAGTCTACTTCTTCTCATTTAATGTATTTTTCTATTTGTTTTACTACATATTGCATGCACTTTATCTAACTCTCGTAAATTGGACCCACAGTAAGCTGCGATGGGTCACCTTCCTATAGACATAGAGATGAGACACACATTTTGCATAGGAACAAAGCTGTGGTTTATTGAGCAGGAGGCACTGGGAGCGACGGTCGATTGGGTTGAGGTGGCTGCTCACATGGTATAAGTCTACTCCTACTTGTAATCTCACTTTTTAAACTGATTTATTCTTTAAGTTCCAATCTAATTTCAATTAATATGGTTTCACTCTTAGAATCAAAGCTTGAATGTCCCATTAGTGGAGGTGAGCGATGATGATGTGGGATTAGGCTTACACGGCTTCGACGAGGATAAGGGATCATGCACAGCTCATGAAGGCCATGGATCAGGTGCAGCTCACGAGGGACAAGGATCAAGCTAGCAAGATGAGGAAGAGGGGGAGGACGACAATTCGGATGAGCAGTAGCAGCAGTAGTAGTAGTAGTATTAGTAATAGTTTGCATATACTTCACCATGTATATGCTTTTGTATATCGGATCATTTGAGCAATTTTGTATCACCCTTTTTGAAAGGGTAATATTGTAACAAACAATGTTGTATATCTTCAACATGTATATGATTCTGTCGCTCGGTTCATTTGAATGATTTTGTATCACCCTTTCCACAAGGAAAATTTTGTAATAAAAAACAGTCTTTTGTAATTACTAAATAAAAAACATTAGTGGGGCAAAATAGGGCTTGCTATGGCCCTGTTTAGTCCCACTAATGTTTTTTTAAAGCTTCTATTAATCGTCGCTATATAGCGACATTTACCAGTGTTGCTATATAGGGACGTTTACTAGTGTTGTTATATAGCGACATTTATTAGTGTCACTATAGAGTGACGCTTATATAGTGATCGTTCTTTTTCGATGCTTATCACAACGTAAATAATGACCTTTGTGCCCATCAAAAAAAAACTTTTTAGTGTACAAAAGGTTGGCATTTTCTTCGGAGAAGGACCTATGCCTTGTAGTGTGATCTGTTATTGCAACAACATGATCAGACACCCCTGGTACATGTAATGGATACAATGTCCCATACTTGGAACCCCCTGCCAAAACCTTAGAGCCCTTCTAAATAAATCAACTTTGAAAGAGAAAGGTGGTATAAAGCCTAGCATCATCTAGCTGACCCATTGAAATGAGATACATTATCGGTACACTAATTCTACTTAGAATACTTGTAAGACCTTGTGCCAATCATCGGACTTGAGCCCACTAAGCTTATTGTTCTTTGAAAATGCTCCTTTCAAGCAACGCATGTACCTTGTCAGTGTTTGAAAAGAGGCAATGTCTGCCTTGACCACTTCCTCCTCCCTTGTAAAGAGGATCCACGTTGCTTTCGAGAGGACAACTTTTCTTGAAGCATGCACTTGGGGCCACGAACGAGACATCCTATTCATAGCATGCAAGTTTTCTCGCACTCCTCTCGAGTCTTTGGAACCAACCAAGTGTGCCCAAATAGTAGCCCCCACATTCTTGAAGATATGCATGGGATCCAAGAGATGATTGATTTGTAACTGACCCCAATAAGGAAGCTCGTGAAAGATCGATAGCCTCTTCATACCAGGAGGAGGTTCCTCTCCATTCACCCTCCAAGCTTGAATCCAGTCACTTGCCTTCAAATATGATGGTGGTGGATCAAGCTGACCTCCACGTGTGAGATGGTCGAGCAGAAGGTATCAAGCATGACCTTCATAAACATTTTTCCTCATATGTTTGGAGTAGCGTGCAAGAGATTTCAGAGCCGGTCCATAGGACAAGCATGGTACCTACTTGTAACAAGTCCTGCATGCGTGCATGAATGTGTTAGTATAAGACATGCATGCGAAGGAGAGTCATAAAAGCATAATCCCTCATTATACATGTAAAGACACAATCACGTACCTGTGCACTCCATATCGTGGGTAGTCATGCATGGTCCACATCAAGATACCCCTCACCAAAATATCATTGGTATGTCCAAGAGCTTTGGAAATATCAAAGACTTGCACTCCTCTCCATAATATCTGTAACTCCTCTATCAAAGGTGCCATGTACACGTCCATATTTTTTGCCTTGTACTTTCCTGGCACAAGTAGTGCAAGCATGAGGTGTCCCTTTTTTATTGTTAGCCATGGTGGGATATTGTAATTCACCACGACTATGGGCCATGTCGACCAAGATGTTGAGTGTAACTCGAAAGGATTCACGCCGTCCATGGCGAGCCCAAGATGTAAGGTGGGTGGACCGATGAGATGCATGCCATGTCATAAACTCTGCTATGGATTTGCATATCGGAACATGTGTTGTATTCTTGCAATGATGGGAAAGTGTCTCAAGACCTTTACCGGTATCTGCTCACCTTGCAAGTCATCTCTATATCGTTGTTCCCCACACTTTGGACAACTAGCCAAATCTCCATGCTCACGACGAAAGAGAATACAATCATTACGGAAAGCATGGATGGTATCATAATCCATACCTACCATTGTTAGCATCTTTTTTGCTTCATCTCTTGATGCGGGCATGGTATTTGTGTGGGCAACATCTTCTGGAGCAACCTATGACAATTCAAACATACATAGGCTTCGAACAATGATGATTCGGTATACACTATCCAAATGATGATTCTCAAAACAAAAAATATCCAAATAATGAGTCAAATTAATGCAAGAGCTAACCTCATTAAGGCCGAGACACTTGTATCTGACCACCCATACTTTACTTACAGATTCAAGATTGAGAGACAAGCGCGTAGTTTAGACATCCTAGCACCCTCGTACAATTGTGTTGATTGCAACTCTCGCATTTTGACCTCAGACTCTGACATCACGTGTACATGGGATGTAGTGCCCCTAAAAATAGAATCCATCATGTCGACCATACCCTCGTCATCATCCGGGAGACTATAGTCCTGCTCAAAGTGTTAAGGTATATGCGTACCCTTGTCACCCTCCTCATCCTATTTTAAGATTTCGTGTAAATATAAGATCTTGTATTTCCTAGTATCCAATAAGACTACAAACTTAAATAGCTTTGACTTACCGATGGTCCATCAACACATGCAACACCAATGGTGGGTACTGGTTCGGGCTCCTCCCCATACATCCACAAGTGGTGCATGATAATATGATGTTGATGTCGTACTTCTCGCTCGCAATGAGTGCAATGACAATATAACCTCTCCGTAAGCCACTTTGTGCTCCCGGGCGTTGGCGCATCTGTTGAGATATCAAGCTCTACCCCCGATATATCTCCTGGATGACTATCATTTATGTCACCGCCTATGTTAGTTGTACTCGTGGTGTAGTTAGACTACCACGTATGTTTTTGGTTTGGGTTCACATATGAACCACGTATTCTAGGATTTGACATATAGGGTATTTCCCTCTTCTATTGTATTATTGTTGTCGTGTGCAAAAGTGAAGAAAGGCTTCACCCTCCAACCTTGTGTCCTCTTTCTTTTGTGTGTTGTGAAGAAAGCTGAACTTGAGTCTCCTATCTCTCTCCCTTATTCTTTACATGGTATCAGAGCCTTGTTCGTGGTAAGGAGCTCAAGAAAGCAAGCCAAGTTTGTGGTGTCCTGGTAAGAGGACCAGTGTTGCTTTCCTATTTCGAGTTTGGGAGCAAATCTCTGCAGGTAGCACAGCCAGAAGTGCAGGAGTGCACTGTTTCAGATTGAGAGGCCCTTTGCGGTGTGGCGAGAGTGCAGTATATGCAGCGGCCGAGGGCGAAGTCCTGGATGACTTTATTTTTTTGATTTGATGCCGTTTCGGGGCGCGTTCGGGGCGCGTTTTGAAGGCGCAAGCTCTTCGTAGGCACTCAGAAAAAGGCCCTGTTTTTTGCTGTGCGACCACTACGCGGCTAGTCGGTGGAAAGGTGCCACAGAAATTGCATCATATGCCTGTGTGCAGAGATATTGGGAGTTGCAGATTCATGCCTGTTGCCTGTTGATGCAAAATCATCACTAGGAAGTGACTGTGTGGTGAAATACCACTTTCGTCAGTGTTGCAGATCTGCCCCTGTGAGGCTTTTTGCAGAAGTTTTGCTATTTGCCCTTGTGAGGCATTTGCTGTGTTTACAGGTTGTTGTTGCAATTCGTGATTTGTAAAATGTCTAAGAATCTGTCTACCATTGTCAGTGAGAAGCTTGACAAGAACAACTTCCAAGCATGGAAGTTCAGGATGACAAACTTCCTTATGGGAAAGGGAGTTTGGGAGTACATCAGTGGTGAAACTGCAGAACCAGTTTTGGGTACTGCTCCCACTCCTGCTGAATTGAAGGCCTTTAAAGAATGGCATGAAAAAGCCAGAAAATGCCTGTATTGACTGTCTGTTAGCATTTCAGATTCTATGATTGTGCATATACAGGATGTAGAGACGCCTAAGGAGGCATGGGATACATTGGTGAAGCTGTATAGCACAAATACCAAAGCACGAAAGATGCAGCTAAAGCAGGAGTTGCACAATGTGCAAAGGAAAAATCTGAATATAAATGAGTATTCCTTGAAGGTGAAAGGCCTTGCAGATTCTCTTGCCTCCATTGGAGCACCTGTTGATGATGAGGACTTAGTGTCTGTGACCTTGAATGGTCTTGGGAAAGATTATGCACCGTTTCGGACATCCATTGGAGTTCGTGAAACATTTCCTGATTTTCAGGAACTTATTGCTCTCTTGCTGAGTGAAGAGCAAAGGAATGGTGGTTCAGCCACCTCAACTTCTCAAGAGACTGCTTTCTACTCGAATACAGGTAGAGGCAAGGGTAGAGGAAGAGGCCGTTTTGGTGGCCGTGCAGGAAATCAGAACCAACAGCAACAACAGGAAAACCAGTCCTATGGAGGAGGACGTGGTAGTTCTAGAGGCAGGGGGAGCCAAAGAGGCCGTGGTTCATGGCAAAGGAACCAGCAAGTAAATAGCAGCACAGAATGCTATTATTGTGGAAAGCTTGGACACAAGGAGAATACATGCTATAAAAAGCAGAATGACATCAAAAGTGGGAAGTTGCAGCAAAGCAACTATGCATCATCAAGTGGGCATGGTGACGACAGAAATGAGCACCTTTTTGTGATGCAACATATGGTTAACTCCATGTCAGGAGATGATGCAGCTTGCAATGATGTTTGGTATGTTGATTCAGGTGCCTCTAACCACATGACTAGTCATGGTGAGTGGTTTCATGATGTTAGAAATTTGGATAAGCCAGGTTATGTTGAAACAGGTGATGATACTGCGCACCCAATTACGCAGGTTGGTAAAGTGCCATTGGCTATGCAGGATGGCAAAACGAAGTACTTGGTAGATGTACTTCATGTTCCAAAAATCACTAAGAACCTGGTTTCAGTTGGCTAGATGGTTGAGCAAGGTCTGCAAGTTAGATTTAATCCTGATGGATGCTTTGTTGAGGACTTGAAAAATAAGTGCCGCTTGGTTGCGAAAGGCAACAAAAATGGCAGAATGTTCACCTTGGATGTTGATATGCCTGAGGTGAAAGCTGCTATGTTTGCGCATGGGAGAGGTGTCATTGCAGATATTGAGATATGGCACAAGCGCATTGGGCACGTGAATATACAAAGGCTGAAATCTATGCAAACGAAAAACATTGTTGCAGGTTTGCCTAAATTCAGAGTTGAGGGAATGCAAAAGGTATGTGAAGCATGCCAAATGGGTAAGCATGCCAGACATGCATTTCCCAAAAATGCTAAGGTGAGCAGAAGACCTTTGGAAGTGATCCATTCAGATGTTTGGACAACCAAAGCTGCTTCTATTGGTGGATGCCATTATTATGTGACGTTTATTGATGACTACACTAGGAAGGTGTGGATTTATTTTATGAAGCACAAAAGTGAAGTGTTCAGCCATTTCAAGGCTTTTAAGGCCATGGTTGAAAAAGAGAAAGGTGTGCATATTAAAGTGCTAAGATCTGATGGAGGGGGAGAGTACTTTTCAGAAGAATTTTGTGAATATCTGAAAGAACAGGGAATTCAAAGGAAGTACTCATGCAGGTCTACCCCTCAGCAGAATGGGGTTGCAGAAAGGAAGAACAGGCATATTGTAGAAGTAGGACGGGCGATCCTAAATGAGAAAAACATGCCTGATTATTTTTGGGCTGAAGCAGTAGCAGCTGCTGTTTATATTATGAACAGAACCCCCACTGCAGCTGTCCATGGCATGATGCCTGAAGAAATGTATACAGGCCAAAAACCAGATATTTCTCACTTGAAGGTATTTGGTTGCATAGCTTATGTTCATGTTCCTGATGAGAAGAGAACAAAGCTAGATCCAAAGGCAGAAAAATGCATCTTTATTGGATATGCTCTGCACCAGAAAGGGTATCGCTGTTATAACCCTTCCACCCGCAAAATGCAAGTGAGCAGAGATGTTGTTTTTGATGAAATGAGCAGCTGGTATGCACCAACTGTTATGGTAGGAGATGCAGATGCAGGAAATGGGAATGCTGCAATAAATGCAGAGCAGCAATCTCAAGCCTTAAGTGGACCCAGAGAGTCCTCTACTAGTGGATCTAATGCATGGACAGGGAGATTGAGATCTAGTGAATCGTCACATGGCAGCCCTGATAGTGTTGTGTAGGTATCACATAAGGGAAAAGAAAAAGTAGACCATGCTCCAGTGTTTGATGTGTCTGCTGGTAGCTCTCATGTTGATGGAGAGTCAAGTGGCTCTGAAATGAGCCTTGATGAGGAACTTGGGATTCCGTCTGTTGTTACACCTGGTGCAAGGAAAAGCAGGCATGATTTAAAGACTCCTGCAACTGATCCAGTTGTACGGAGGTCCACTCGTATTAAGTATCCAGTTGACAGCGATATGATGGGTATACAGCACATCACTATGCTTATATGGTCAAGGTTCTAGAGGAGCCAGAGCCCACATGTTTTGAGGATGCAGCAGGGCATAAAAATTGGGAAGCAGCTATGGATGAAGAGATGGTTGCCTTGGATGCAAACCACACTTGGGATTTGATGCCTTTGCCTCATGATAAGAAGGCTATTGGCTGCAAGTGGGTTTACAAAGTAAAACACAATGCTGATGGGTCTGTTAGCAGGTACAAGGCAAGATTGGTTGCCAAAGGTTTTGCGCAGACATATGGAATTGACTATGAGGAAACTTTCAGCCCAGTTGCAAGGATGGCAACCGTGAGAGCAGTAATTGCTATGGCTGCTGCAAAGGGATGGTCTTTGCATCAGATGGATGTGAAAAATGCCTTCTTGCATGGTGATTTGCAGGAAGAGGTTTATATGATGCAGCCAGAAGGTTATGAGGATAATTCACACCCCGATTTTGTATGCAGGTTGCGCAAAGCCTTGTATGGCTTAAAACAGGCGCCGAGGGCATGGTCAGACAAGATAGAGCAATATCTTGTCACTATTGGATTTCAGATTTCCAATTCAGATTTTTCACTTTATGTGAAAAGGACAAACAGAGGGATTGTGCTTATAGTCATCTATGTTGATGACTTGATTATTACAGGTGATAGTGATGCAGACATTAATGAAGTGAAGCTGCTGTTGTTGAAGCAGAAATTTGAGATGAAGGATTTGGGAGAGCTGCGTTACTTCTTGGGCATTGAGGTTATTAGATCCCCGAGTGGGATATGGCTGTTGCAAAGGCAATACGGTTTGGACATGCTGTCCAAATATGGGATGACAGGCTGTAAGCCTATCTCTATTCCATTGGAGCAGAATGTGAAGCTCAATGCAGAGACAGGTGAGCTTCTTGAAGATATTACTATGTACAGGCGCATAGTAGGTAGCTTGATTTACATGAGTATAACCAGACCAGATTTGAGCTATGCTGTGGGGCTGGTGAGTCAGTTTATGTAGGCACCGAGGAAGCCACATTTGGATGCGGCTAGGCGCATACTGTGGTATGTGAAGTCCACATTGCATTATGGACTGTTTTATGAAGCTGGGTGTGCATTACAGGTACATGGATACACAGATGCTGACTGGGCTGGTAGTGTCTCAGACAGGAGATCTACTAGTGGTTTTATGTTTTCCCTTGGGAGTGGTGCCATCATTGGAGCAGCAAGAAGCAGCCAACAGTTGCCTTGTCGAGCACAGAGGCTGAGTACAGGGGTGCAGCAATGGCTGCATGTGAGGTAGCTTGGTTACGGAAGCTACTTGCAGATATGGGACAGACAATTCATGCAGCAGTTGTCATTCATTGTGACAACATTAGCAGCATCATGCTTGCTAATAACCCAGTTTATCATGCTAGAACGAAGCACATTGAGGTGCATTATCACTTTGTGAGAGAGAAGGTTCTAGCTGGTGAGATTGATCTTGTCTATGTCAGCACTGAGGAGCAGGTGGCTGATATTTTTACGAAGGCATTGGGTACCGAGAAGCTTCGCAGATTTAGGAGCTTGCTTGGTGTACGTGAGATGGATTTGAGCTTGAGGGGGAGTGTTGAGATATCAAGCTCTACCCCCGATATATCTCCTGGATGACTATCATTTATGTCACCGCCTATGTTAGTTGTACTCGTGGTGTAGTTAGACTACCACGTATGTTTTTGGTTTGGGTTCACATATGAACCACATATTCTAGGATTTGACATATAGGGTATTTCCCTCTTCTATTGTACGTGTGCAAAAGTGAAGAAAGGCTTCACCCTCCAACCTTGTGTCCTCTTTCTTTTGTGTGTTGTGAAGAAAGCTGAACTTGAGTCTCCTATCTCTCTCCCTTATTCTTTACAGCATCATCAGACTATACTTATAAAATCACAACATAAGTTGCAAGAAAATATATTAGCAGTTATAAAATAGCATCTATGAGCTTCCCTTCGACTTAGAACAAAAAGTGACTTAAAGCGTCGCTATATAGCGACTTTTTGCTCTGTTCCATCGCTATACAATGATGCTTTTAATTAAAAATGTCACTATATAGCGATGAAAAAGCGTCGCTATATAGCGACGCTGTGGGTTAAAACCAAAACCCATCTCGACACACGGCGCTTTCTTTAGCACTCTCTAATGTCTCAAGTAAGCAAGGCAATCTCTCCTCCCATCTATTTCCAACGACCTCCCACCTATTTCTGACAACCTCCCACTCTATTCTCCACTCCTCACCCTTCTCCTAACTCTTGTGCTCCCTTTCTACCCTTTTCCCTCTTTGGTTTCTTGAAAGGAAGTTTTTCAAGAGGTGAGTTTGTTTCAACAATGTAGGTTGTTTGTTTGTTAGCTTTAGTTTTGTGAGTGCTTCTTCTTGTATTGCTAAACCTGTAAACTAGTTTTCATGCTTGTTTTCAAAGGATTGAAACAAAAAACGAGATTTTAAGAAAGAAAGAAGACTCACCTCTTCTAGTCTTTTTTGTATTTCTCTTCCTTCTCTTTCTCTTTGTCTCCTCAATCTCCTCCTTGCAAGAAGTTGCTTTTGTAATCTCCTCCTTCCTCTAACATCTTATTTGAAAAATGGCATGTTTCCTCTCTTTTGTAGGGCTAGTCCATAACACCGAGCAAGACATACTATCTCAGGTAAGTGCTTCCTCTTTTTTCCATTTATTATTTTTGTTATTTGCATTGGCCTACAGCTAGCGCCTTAAGTGCTAGTTGCAGTGATGGGCGTAGGAACCCTCTCTTCCCCTCTCTTTCCTCTTCTTTGCCTCTTCTCTCCTCTTCTTTCCCTCCTTTCCTTCTTCTCTCCTTCGATCTCTTTCCTCCTCTTTTTCCCTCTTTCCTTTCCCTCTTCTTCTCTCTTTCTTTCCCTCTTTTTCCCTCTTTCCTTGCCCTCTTTTTCTCTCTTTCCCCCTTCTTTTATGCTCATGCATAAAGCATAAGCATGAGCATATGTCCTCTTTCCTCTTTTCCAGTCTCTCCTTCTTTTCCCTCTTCTTCTCTCTTCTCCTCTTTTCCCCCTCTTTTTACTCTTTCATGCTCATGCTTATGCTTATGCATGAGCATAAGAGAAGTAGACATATGCTCATGCACAAGCATGAGCATATGTCTCTTTTTTCCTCTTTACTTTCCCTCTTCTTCTCTCTTTCTTTTCCTCTTTCCTCTTTTCCAATCTCTCTTTTCTTTCCCTCCTCTTCTTCCTCTTTTCCCTCCTCTTTTCCCTCTTCTTCCTCTTCTTTTCCCTCCTCTTCTCCTCTTTTTCCCTCCTCTTTTGCTTTTTTCCCTTTTTTTCCTCTTCTTCTCTCTTTTACCCTCTTTCTCCTTTCCCTCTTATGCTTATGCTTATGCATAAGACTCCTCTTATGCATAAGCATAAGCATGAGCATAAGAGAAGAAGACATATGCTCATGCATAAGCATGAGCATATGTCTCTTTTTTCCCTCTTCTTCTCTCTTTTTTCCCTCTTTCTCCTTTCCCTCTTCTTCTCTCTTCTCCTCTCTTCCCCTCTCTTTTCCCTCTTTCATGCTCATGTTCTTATGCTCATGCATAAGCATAAGCATGAGCATAAGATAAGAAGACATATGCTCATGCTTGTGCTTAAGCATGAGCATAAGAGAAGTAGACATATGCTCCTCTTTTCCCTCCTCTTCTCCTCTTTTCCCTCCTCTTTTTTCTCCTCTTTTTCCCTCTTCTTCTCTCTTTCTTTCCCTCTTTTTCCCTCTTTCCTTTCCCTCTTCTTCTCTCTTTCCCCCTTCTCTTTTTTCCTCTTTACTTTCCCTCTTCTTCTCTCTTTCTTTTCCTCTTTCCTCTTTTCCAATCTCTCTTTTCTTTCCCTCCTCTTTTCCTCTTTTCCCTTTTTTCCCTCTTCTTCTCTCTTCTTCCCTCTTTCTCCTTTCCCTCTTATGCTTATGCTTATGCATAAGACTCCTCTTATGCATAAGCATAAGCATGAGCATAAGAGAAGAAGACATATGCTCATGCATAAGCATGAGCAAATGTCTCTTTTTTCCCTCTTCTTCTCTCTTTTTCCCCTCTTTCTCCTTTCCCTCTTCTTCTCTCTTCTCCTCTCTTCCCCTCTCTTTTCCCTCTTTCATGCTCATGTTCTTATGCTTATGCATAAGCATAAGCATGAGCATAAGATAAGAAGACATATGCTCATGCTTATGCTTAAGCATGAGCATAAGAGAAGTAGACGTATGCTCCTCTTTTCCCTCCTCTTTTCCTCTTTCCCTCCTCTTTTCCCTCCTCTTTTTCCCTCTTCTTCTCTCTTTCTTTCCCTCTTTTTCCCTCTTTCCTTTCCCTCTTCTTCTCTCTTTCCCCCTTCTCTTATGCTCATGCATAAGCATAAGCGTGAGCATATGTCTCCTTCTCTTATGCTCATGCTTATGCTTATGCTTAAGCATAAGCATGAGCATAAGAGAAAGAGACATATGCTCACGCTTATGCGTATGCATGAGCATAAGATCATGCATAAGCATGAAATATGTCTCTTTTTTCCTCTTTTTACTTTCCCTCTTCTTCTCTCTTTCTCTCCCTCTTTCCTCTTTTCCAATCTCTCCTTCCTTTCCCTCTTCTTCTCTCTTCTCCTCTTCTTCCCCCTCTTTTCCCTCTTTCATGCTCATGTTCTTATGCTCATGCATAAGCATAAGCATGAGCATATGTCTCCTTCTCTTATGCTCATGCTTATGCTTATGCATAAGCATAAGCATGAGCATAAGAGAAGGAGACATATGCTCATGCTTATGCTTATGCATGAGCATAAGAGAAGTAGACATATGCATATGTCTCTTTTTTCCTCTTTTTTTTTTCCCTCTTCTTCTCTCTTTCTCTCCCTCTTTTCTCTTTTCCAATCTCTCCTTCCTTTCCCTCTTCTTCTCTCTTCTCCTCTTCTTCCCCCTCTTTTCCCTCTTTCATGCTCATGTTCTTATGCTCATGCATAAGCATAAGCATGAGCATATGTCTCCATCTCTTATGCTTATGCTTATGCTTATGCATAAGACTCCTCTTATGCATAAGCATAAGCATGAGCATAAGAGGAGACATATGCTCATGCTTATTCATAAGACTCTTCTTATGCATAAGCATAAGCATGAGCATAAGAGAAGGAGACATATGCTCATGCTTATGCTTATGCATGAGCATAAGAGAAGTAGAAATATGCTCATGAATAAGCATGAGCATATGTCTCTTTTTTCCTCTTCTCTCTTTCTTTCCCTCTTTCCTCTTGTCCAATCTCTCTTTTCTTTCCCTCCTCTTCTTCCTCTTTTCCCTCTTCTTCCTCATCTTTTCCCTCCTCTTCTTCCTCTTTTCCCTCCTCTTCTCCTCTTTTTCCTCTTTTCTTCTTCCTCTTCTTTCTCTCTTCTTCCTCTTCTCTCCCTCTTCTTCCTCTTCTTTCCCCCTTTCCTTTCCCTCTTCTTCCTCTTCTCGTCCACTTCCTCTTTTCCCTTTTCTTCCTCGTCTTTCCCTCTTTCCTTTCCCTCTTCTTCCTCTTCTCCTCCACTTTCTCTTTTCCCTCTTCTCTCCCTCTTCTTCCTCTTCCTCTTCCTCTTCTTCCTCTTTCTCTTCCTCTTCCTCTTCTTCCTCTTCCTCTTCCTCTTCTTCCTCTTCTCTCCCTCTTTGCCTATGCCGATGCCTATGCCTATGCTTATGTTTGTTTTTTTGTTTTTTGTTTTCGTGTTTGTGTCTATGTTAGACATTGGATCACGTTGCACATCCGACGAGTATGGATAGCCTCATAGGAGGAGAGCTCATGATCTATATGCTCCAGAGGACTTTGATTCCTCTCAAGCGACTACCCCGAGGACTCGACTCCTCTCGAACCTAGCACTACGACTACCCTTGGTCTGACTCCTCTTCCACGTAGTACTACGACTATCCCTCGGGAAACTCCTTTGCTAGCCACGCATGGATTTGTCGGGAGTCTCCACGAGTTTGTAGTGTAGATGAGCGATGAGGAGGCAGCGAGATTCTTCTCTCTGCTATCTCAGAGGACCTCAGTAATTCCCTCCCCTATACCGACAGCTGGACGTACTGCCCAGCCGTCTCCTTGTGCCCCTTTGACCGAGGGGTCATCACTTACGCGTGCCTCTCGTAAGGAGAGGAAGAGTAGGAAGGGTAGCCTATGTTGTGTTGACTCGAGAGATGTAGACGAGTCAGCACACTCACATTCCTACAGGTCTCCACTTGGTCCGAAGACACAATATCAGTCAGGTCCCTTGCCCTCTCGTAATCCCACTGCTACTCCTCACTCTAGAAGCACTCGCATAGCTTCCACTCCTTCTGATTCTGCTATCATTAGTCCTCCTTACTCATCAAGGGATCTCTCCTATCAAATCACAGCTGTCGGAGAGATAATAGAAGATAGAAAGGGCAAAGCAGTGATGGCCACCATGGGGCGGTTGATGAGCCATCACTTTAAGAGCGACATTGCTACCGATTGGCAGTATCAAGATGACCAAAAGAAGCAGGCGGTCATCAATGAATTAAAACAAAAATACCCTAACCCACCAAATTGGGAGTTTAATGAGGATTATATGCAAGAGCACATGGGTTTGGTCTTGAAGCATCGTAGATCAACCTTGTGTACTTCCATTACAAAGGGGTTGGCTAAACCGAGCTGGGCAGACAAAGCTGATTGGAAGTTCTTCAAGAAGCAGAATAGGGACAATCTCGAAATGTTCGAGGGTCAGAGGAGGGCTGCGAAGAGATGGCTGGACATCGTAGGTACTTCACACTTTGGTGCAGGCGGACGGTTGGTGTTCAAGGCAACCGTGGTAAGTCTACTTCTTCTCATTTAATGTATTGTTCTATTTATTTTACTACATATTACATGCACTTTAGCTAAAACTAACTCTCTAAATTGGATCCATAGCAAGCTATGATGGGTCGTCTTCCTACAGATGTAGAGACGCGACACACATTTTGCATAGGAACAAAGCCATGGTTTATTGAGCAAGAGGCAATGGGAGAAACGGTTGATTGGGTTGAGGTGGCTGCTTGCACGGTATAAGTCTACTCCTACTTGTAATCTCACTTTTTAAATTATTTTATTCTTTAAGTTCCAATCTAATTTTCAATTTATATGGTTCACTCTTAGGGTCAAAGCTCAAGCGTCCCATCACCGGAGGCGAGCGATCACCAAGGCCAGGGATCAGATGCACGTGACAAGGATCAGGGTGAAGGTGCAGCTCATGAGGACCAAGGAACAGGCCAACAAGATGAGGACAAGGATGATTTGGATGAGTAGTAGTAGTAGTAGTGGTAGTAGTAGTTTGCATTTTCTTTGCCTTGTATGTCATTTTGTATATCCACTCATTTGAGCAATTTTGTATCGCCCTTTCGAAAGGGTAATTTTGTAACAAACAATGTTGTATATGTTCGACATGTATATGCTTTTGTTGCTCGATCATTTCATTTGAGCGATTTTGTATCACCCTTTTTGCAAGGGAAATTTTGTTATAAAAAAACTTTGTTTTGTAATTACCCAAAAAAAAAAGGATTAGTGGGGCTAAATAGGGCCATAGCAAGCCCTGTTTAGCCCCACTAATCCTTTTTTTTTAGTTCTGTTAATCGTCGCTATATAGCGATGTTTACTAGTGTCACTATATAGCGACGATTAATAGTGTCGCTATATAGTGATGTTTATAATCGTTGCTATATAGCGACGGTTCTTTTTTGATGCTTTTAGCGACTTTAATAACGACGTTTGCGCCCCTGAAATTTTTTTTTAAAAATGTAAAAAGCGTCGGTATTTTCGTGAGAAAAGAGCCTATGCCTTGTAGTATACATTGGGCCACTTGCGTGACACTTGCGGATGACTCGTGCTATGCATTGCTCCCACAAGGAGTAGCTAGGAGTGGAGACTCAGTCAGCATATCTTCAACATCCCCATGACATGTGAGTCACTGCCAAGACCCACTACAGCCTTCATCGACACAACAGGTAGCAAGGCTTCACAAAAACTTCCTCTTTCAACACAAGCAGTTCATTGGAAGCAGTAGTGCCCAAACGTCCCAGCCATGTCTACTCACAAAATGGTTTTGGAACACAGGTCCCTATAGAGGTGGGAACGAGTTCCTTTGGCTCCTCATCCAGCAGCAACTCACGGAGTTGCTCATAAGGCCATACCAAACCCACGAGGTTCGATGATAGAATGCCAAAATCCCATGAGATTCCAATGGCATCTTGACGATTCTGGAGGTTCACCTTAGTGTTCACCACGCATGTGACATGTGGCCTTCACCCTATCCACTAGGGTTACCACACACAATTGTGGTAAAAGAGTTGACATGTGGACAACCTTATCTTGCCATGTGTCAACCCCTCAGCAATGCTATCTACCACATCATCTGCCACCATGGCATACCACATTACCATTGCTGACATCAATATTTGCCACATCATCACTGCTATGTGGCACTATCCCCTGCCAAGTACACTGACCGCTCTCACTGACCCTCTGCAAGCACATTGTGCACCCTGCATGTGCACTTGCCTGCCACATTAGCACCTTGCTCCATAGGCACAGTCCCTTCACAGGCACTGTTTTGGCATGTGAACCTTGATTGCCACATCATCATTGAGCACTTTGCACCCTTTTTTGCCCCTCCACCTAGATCAAGTCATATCTCTTGCTCCCAAAAGAATTTGAGGGCGCTCCAAAAGGAAAATTGCTTGATTTTTGTGCTCTGTATGCTCATCACATCACACACACATTTTGGTGCAAGTATCACTCACTTTTGGGCCTTGCTAATCCACTTCCTTCATGCACATCAGCCTCTACATCGATGCATCTGACCTAGCCCATAAACAGAACAAAAGAAAAAGAAATTATTTGTTGTTCTTTCATCAATTGATAGTTGATATAGATCTAGACAAAAGTAGACTAGATCGCCATAGAGGAGATGCTTTGAATTATTCCAAGATGCCAATCTAAGCCATGCCCCAAATACCCGACTAGTTCCTCCCTATGCTCACATACATTCACATCATTACATTATCTTAAACCTGTTGTTCATCAGTTCAGTGAGCATTCTTCAGTGGTATTGGCACATTGATCACTGGGCAGATAGCACATGATTTGATTTCACACACACATGCCATCATTGTAAAACCTATTTGGCTATTTTACGACATTGTGCACATCATTTCAAGCCTTGTAAAGCCCCTTGGCTATTCCCGACATCATTTGCAACAAGCCTTGTAAT
The DNA here is from genome assembly GCF_047967505.1 of Dipteris shenzhenensis. Classification (NCBI taxonomy): domain Eukaryota; kingdom Viridiplantae; phylum Streptophyta; class Polypodiopsida; order Gleicheniales; family Dipteridaceae; genus Dipteris; species Dipteris shenzhenensis. The sequence goes on from NC_141599.1 coordinate 13,501,240, forward strand.
AGATTGGATTATATACTATAGTTCTACCTTCATCAACACTTCATATTTCACTTGCCATAGTCAGTATTTTTTAGTTGATTCAGATAGTGATTTTCATGACATTTTGAGTACATTTCTTGCACCATGTCTACGTCTAGCAACCTCAATCTGGAGGCATCTTCTAAGCTAGACAACTCTAATTATAGCACATGGAAATACTGAATCGAGACCATTCTTGTACTTCATGACAAATGGAAGCATGTTGATGGATCTACACCTAGACCATTGGATGATCCAGCCAGTAGTAGCTCTACTCCACCTGTTGTCACATCATCAGCAAGAGTGGGATCTCTAGCTGTAACAACAGTTTTTGCACCTATAGCAGATCCTTCCATGGCCCAAGCACAAGCAGAATGGGACAAGAAAGATAAGAATACATATCATTTGATCAAGAAGAATGTGCAAGATGTCATGCAGGGACAGCTCAACATTGTCAAGACATCAAAAGAAGCATGGGATATGTTCGCACCGAGTCTAAGAGAACTTCTAGGATTATCACATCGAGAAACCATAGCTACAGTACCAGATCTGCATGCCATGTAAGCTCAACTACAATAGATACCACTATCCACAAAATGGCACAAGAGATCTTGGGGGCTGCACTACTAAGAAATCCTAGGTATCACATGCATTCAAGGGGTATTTAAAAAACCCCTCCACTCATAAGTTTTTCCCAATAAAATTACCCCTCTTTACTTATGAAGAACTAACAAGTTTTTTTCTAAAGTTGAATTAAAAACCCCCTCTTGTTATTGTAATAATCCGATTAAATTTTTCCCAAATTGGGATTAAAATACCCCTCCTTTTGAATGCTCATGGTATGCTAAATTTTTTGGAGGTGAACACTCTAAGCAAGAGATATGGTCATGTCAATTTCAAGATCTTGATAGATCTCAGAAATCAGAATATGGCAATTGGGATTCCTAAGCTACAGCTTCTTGGAAAAGTTTGTGAAGCATGCTACTTTGGCAAACAAAAGTGAACCAACTTCAACAAAAGCACCCCTCGAGCAAGAGGTATTCTTGATTTGATACATACAAATGCATGGGGTTATACCCAGACCTGTAGCATCAATGGTTCACTTTACTACTTGACTTTCATCAATGACTACAATAGATATTTTTGGGTCTACTTTCTAAAAGAGAAATTTGAAGTGTTTTCCAGATTTCAATAATTCTTGATTTGATACATACAAATTCATGGGGTTATACCCAGACCCATAGCATCAATGGTTCAGTTTACTACTTGACTTTCATCGATGACGACAATAGATATTGTTGGGTCTACTTTCTGAAAGAGAAATTTGAAGTGTTTTTTTAAATTTAAATAATTCAAAGCCAACAACAATATATTGTGATAATCAATTGGCTCAAACATTGGCCAATAATCCAATCTATCACTCCACTAAAAAGCACCTTGATGTCGAGAGCGCTTCATTAGAGAAAGAGTGTTATTGGGTGACATCACACTATAGCATTGTGATAGGAAAGATAATGTTGCAGACATCTTCAACAAACCACTCGGTAAAGATCTTTTCGAGAAACACTGACAAGCTCTTGGTTTGATGCAGAGGAAGGATATTCCCATTAAAGGGGTGTGATGGAATGTAATGCTCAGTCCTTCTTTGATTCTCCAGAATCATCATCTTGAGGGAAGGCCTACTTCATGATGTTGATCTTGAGGGAAGGTGTTAAGAGACCATGCTCAACATCATGTGATTATATGTGAATAGCATTAACACATATAGAATGCTATAAAGGAAAGGCTTAGATTCCCTAAACCTAACCCTAAATGGCTTTATATATATTCTACATTTTCAACTAAATCTAGTGTACAGTTAGTCATTTGTGGTGTGCTCTCTAGCTGTGCCCTCTCTACTCATCTCCAGTCTTCTCCTTTCTCCTCTTCATATTTTGTCATACAAGCACTCCATCTATTGAAAGGTCTCAAATGGCATACTTTCTCCTCCTTCCAAGAACGATGAACTGCTATATCAATGCTATCAATTCAAGAAATGATGTGTTAAACTTGAATGAAATCGGGCCTCATTTAGTCTATGCCAACATTTGCAAGTCAAACTTCATAAACATTAGAAAGTGATAAGCAGAAACTGCTTCCATCAAGACTTTACCCTCTAGTTTAGGCGTGTTTGAGGTGCGAGCTACGGGGAAACTCAAGACTTTACCCTATGTTCAAGCGTGTTTTTGGGGAAACCAAAGTCATGAGCTAGACGATATTGCAATAGCACAGATGATGAATATGAAGTTTTTCAGCTTGTTGGAATGGTTGACAACACGATCAAGAGGGGGCAAAATTTGTTGTTGGAATCTTATAACTATCTGAAACATCTCATCAGTCTTTCAGTTACTTGGTAGTGGTGCACGTAATCATGCAACAAACTCTTTATATTTTATTGAAGGGGGTTGAGAGAGCAACCCATGAGGAGGTGATCGTGAGCATAGGTGTAGGGCTAAGGGAGTAGCTGCACCATAAGGAGAGAGAAACAAGAGGTGGATCAGGGACTAAGAGAGAAAATGCAAGGAGAGGGGAGAGGGACGTGGAGATGAGGTGAGGGGGGATGTCTCATAAGCACTACTACACATGGGTTTTATTCCAAAAGTTAAGCACTAATGTTTAGCACGCATGAGGCACTAATCATCGGTATGCAAAGCGGGTTTAAAAAGTGTTGCTATATAGTGACACTTGTTAGACTTATATAAGGTCATTATGTAGCAACATTTTACAGAGTATTTTTTCCCATATCAACCTTTAAAGATAGTTTTACCCAATGACAAAAAGAATTTCGTTTCATATATGTTTGATCCTTTGAAAGAATAAAGGTACAAGAGCATGTACATCAAGTTTGAAGCTCATATATTCATGTCCAAGTTTGCGATGAAAAAAATCAATGAAGACCATTTACATCAATGGCTTCATCTTGAGCCAAGTCTAGTGCACCAAATAAGTCTATCTCAAACTCTATACCGAGTTGATCTCCTATATCACCATCATACTGTGGCATCATACGTTCACCTAAGACTTGATCGCCTTCTTCAATAAAGGCAGGTTATTCTTGATGATCGCCATCTTCTTCCTCAATATCATGATCTCCATCTTCCTCCTGTACGATGTCATTATCCATGTCTTCCTCTTGGCTCATATTGTGATCTTCATCTTCTTTGCTAGATCCATCTAGATCAATCGGCATTGGTAGTGGCATCTCCATACCCACATCTCTATCTTCAAAAACTTGGATCATGTACCACCATTTTGGATTAGAATGATCCAAATGAAAAACCACCTATATTGAAGATGGGTGCCAAATGCCATCATTTATATGGAATTATGCTTAAGTACATGTACCAATTGATCTTCAAAAATGAAAGATTCAATTAATTAAATCATTAGTATGCACCTGCTCACAATGCTCGGGAAAAAGTATCACTTTCATCGGTCCAAAGTTTGGTGTAGTCTATTGCAAAGAAACCACTACTGTCTTTCCTCACTATCGCATGGGGACCATCGTAAATAGTTCTAAACCATTTTACATCAAGAATGAAAATACTAAATTGTCTGAAATCAATACATAGATTTTGCATATGGTTCTACAATAATCCAACTACTGCAAGGAGAGAAGATTGGTATCCAAAGCACTTGTTTGGCTATCTTGTGTGAAGTTAGCCATGACTCCACAAACATACGTGACTCTCTTTGAATCGATGTGTTCCATGCAAAAATGTCAGCTCTGGAAATATTAGAGACCTATATCCTCTTCATAAGATATGTAACTCTTCCATTAAAGGTGCCATGTACACGGCCTCAGACTCAAACATCACGTGTATATTGCCTCTGAAAATATAATCCATCATGTCCACCATACCCTCGTCATCATCTAGCACATCTAGGAGACTATACTCTTGAAAGTGTGAAGGTATATGCATACCCTCGCCACCCTCCTCATCCTGTCTCAAGATTTTGTGTAAATATAAGATCTTGTCTCAAGGTTTTGTGTCATGTACACATGCAATATTAATCATGAACTCAAATAGCATTGAATTTTTGATGATCCATCACCATGTGCACCACCAATGGTGGGTACTGGCTTGGGCTCCTTTTCATACATCCTCAAGTGGCACATGACAATACGGCGTTGATGTCGTACTTCTCGCTTGCAATGAGAGCAATAACAGTACAACCTCTCTGTAAGCCACTCTATGCTCTGGAGCATTGGTGCATCATCTGACAAGTTTCCTCTCGTCCCTTTCATGTGCACACCTCCAAAATCACAACACAAAATGCAAGGAAATCCATTAAGATCCAAAAAATAGCCACCCATGAGCTCCTTCCCTCTCTTCTTAGATCAAGTGCCCTAAACCGTCGCTATATAGCAACGCTTTGCCATGTTTCATCGCTATATAGTGATGCTTTTAGAGTATAATCATACAGTGATACTTTTAGGGTATAAGTGTCGCTTTATAGCGACACTTAGGATATAAGTGTCACTATCTAGCAACAATTAGGGTATAAGTGTCGCTATATAGTGACACTTTTAGGATATAAGTGTTGCTATATAGCGATTAACTAGTGTCACTATATAGCGACATTGGGGGATAAAACCTGAAATCCTACACGATGTTGTCTTTCACAACTCTATCTCGAGAAAAACAAAAATCTCTCCTCTGACCTTATATTCGGTGACCTCCCTTTCCTCGTCTATTCCCCATACTCCTCACCCCTACCAAGCCCCTCTCCCAACACTTATGCTCCCTCTCCACCCTTCTCCCTCTTTGCTTGTGTGAAAGGAAGTTTTTCAAGAAGGTGTCTCTCTTTAAGCAATGTAGATTCATTTTTTGTGAGATTTCGTTTTGTGAGTGTTGAAGCATGTTCCTCCTTGCATTGATAAGCCTATGTGCTAATTTTCATGCTTGATTTTTAGAGATTAAGGACAAAAAATGAGATTTGGTGAAAGAAATAAGACTCACCTCTTCTCTTTTTGGTATTTCTCTTCCTCGTCTTTCCCTTCCTTTCATGCTTTCTCCTTGTTTCTGGACTTATGCTTGTCCTCTCAATCCAATCCCTTTGGAAAGTTGCTTCTCTAAACTCCTCTTTCCTCTAAGCAGCTATATGAAAAATGGTATGTTTCCTCTCTTTTTTAGGGCCAGTCCATGAAACACCGAGCGGGACTTTTCTAGGCAAAAAAGTGCTTCCTCTTTTTTCCCTTTTTTATTTTCATTATTTGCATTGGCTTGTAGCTAGTGCTTTAAGCACTAGTAGCAGTGATGGGTGTAGGAACCCTTTCTTCCCCTCTGTTCTCTTATTCCCTCTTCTTTCCCTCTTTTCCTCTTTTCCTCCCTCTTTCCCCCCTCTTTCCCTCCCTCTCTTATTTCCTCTTCTTCCTCTCTTTTCTTCTTTTCCCCTCTCTTTTTTAATTCTCTTTTCCCCTCTTCCTTCTCTTCTTTTCCCTCTTTTATTTCCTTTCTCATGCTCCATAACTTTTTTTATTTGTTGAAAACCAAAACGGATTGAAAATTTGGAATCCAAACTAGTGGGACTGCCGCATTGTGGTCTTAAAACATTGATTACTGTTGAAATAGAATTTAAAAAAATTGATAGAATGGAAGAATTTAAAAATGTGCAATTTGTGCATGTGCAAAGATCTTTTAATAAATCCAACACTATTTATAATTTTGAATCGTCTCTTTTTCCATGCACTTGCTTTTTGCTAATATGGTCTCATAAGCATGCCAAAGGTCATTGAATTTCATAATACATAGCATCAAACTTGATAGAATTCCTTTGGCCTATTTATGTTTTGAAGATTTTAGGCCATGTTGCACTTGTTTTGGATATCCAATTCTATTGCCATAGATCACCAGAGGGGGGAAACCTGGCGACTAAAAAGTCTTTCTACTTTATGAATTTTCAGACCTCCCACTCATCAAATCTCAAAATATGAAGTATTTGCAACCTACCCCCATTCTACAACCCACACGCACCTCGACATGACCTTGCACAAAATTTAATTTGGCATTGTCATATTTTGGGTAAGTTGCCTTCTATTCTTTGGTCACCTCAAAAGCTAGCTTCTCTCTATCTTGTCTTGCAATTCACTGATCTTTGCCATGACATCAATGGCAACATGCAACTTGCCATGGCTTGCAAGAGAAGTAGATAGAGGCTGCGAGACAGGAAAGGTAAAAATCTTGCTCAAGGCACAAGGAACAGATTGCGGGTCAAGGAATGCAATGGCAAGGTAGACACTTTTGCAACATTTGCGAAGGGAGAAACAAAGAGAAGAAAGAAGACTCCTTGTAGAGTAGCAGTAGGAAGTAGTTGCAAATGCACACATTCGATCATTGCCATCAAAGTGAAGAACATGACCTGTGGTGTCATGATTGGTGGGAGTGTTCAAGGCAATAGCATCAGGCCATTCAGGTGAATACCAATCTGGAGTCTTCACAAGCTTCTGCATGCACTTTAAAGTTTGTAGAGTGAAAAGCCTACCAACACCTTGGGGGATGCATGCCCAAGAGGTGATGCTCTCTATCTTGAGAAATGACATGCAAAAAGTGAAAGGGCTGCACAGCTTAGATCAATGAGCTACAAAGAGGGTGACATTAACTATGTTCGTGTCCGCTAAAACAAAGGAGAAATGGCTTGGGTGCACAATGTTGAAGATATTGTCAATCAAAAGGACCAATGTGGCTTCAGCGGTTGAATGCAGAGTGGAAGCAATGCACGATCATCCCAATCTGAGAAGTCTGTGGGCTTTTAAAGATGTAAGAAAAGGAGAGATAGCCTAAGTGGGGAAGTCATTAGTAGAGTGACAATGTTTTAGCAGGAAAATACAAGAATTTCTCCAAATAATAAGAAAATCTGTAGAAAGAGTACATGACACAAGATGTTTGACAAGCACATCAGACACATGCTAGATACAACATAGGTAAATGGCTACCTAAACCAGCCCCGTGGTTGTTTGTGGTGATTGAGATTTGGGATAGTTTACTTGTTTCATTTCTAAAGTAGGCTAGCTTGGACTTAATATGATTGTCCTAAGTCAGCCCGGTGGTTGGAACATCATGAAACTATGGATGGTTTAGCTTAAACACCAGTTATGTGATTGTCTTAAGCCAGCATGGTTGAACAAACATTAACAGCAATATATTTTGCAACAACAGAACAGCAATATATTGTTATTATCCTAAACCAGCCCGATGGTTGGGACATCATGCAACAGTGGCTGGTTCAGCTTAAACACCAATTAGGTGATTGTCCTAAACCAGCGTGGTTGAATAGAAATTAGGAGCAATATATTTTGCAACACAACATCAGTATGAGAAGTAAATGCAAGAACGAACAACTGTATCCCCAAATAAAATGTAGCCTCTATTTATGTTGTTTTGAAAGACCTTGAGACTTCTCATCTTTAGGTAGAGAAAAGAATTTTTTGCTGTGCTTGAATAGAAACATCAAAGTGAGGGAACAACATCATGTGTAGAGAGCTCAACAAAGAAGCAAGGATGTCGAGATGATTCTATGGTCACATAAAGAAAGCCTCAAATACGATGACCATGCAATGTAAGCTTACAAGGAGGACATGTGGCTCAAGTTACCACATTTTCCTCCTTTTTTTCATGGTTAATAAGTAAAAATAGGTAACTCTATATCTCCAAGAACCAGCGCAATGGTTAATGAGTAAAAATAGGTAAGTCCATAACTCCAAGAACTAGCACGGTGCTTGCTCCAAGCCAATATTGAATTCTCATGAACTTTATCCACGTGCTACTCGATGACAAGTGGAAAAGCTATAGCAAAAGGTTGTGCGATGACACTGTGGTCAAGCTGTGCTGCATGAAGCAAGATAGAGTTGCATGATGTAGTCAGGCTAGAGACTACTATGCTGCATGAAGTAGGGCAAAGTTGTCATGTGTCAAGCTCTATGGTATTCAGAATGATAGATTGCCTCTCATTATTACATGCCAGTGCGGCATGATGACATCGAGAAAATTTTAGATGAGAGCATGGGTCCACTCCAAATTTAAAATCTCACCAAGGAACACGTCGCACCGCGGCTCCCAAATGGCCTCAAAAATAGTTTTGCGATTGGCTACATCCACTCATGCTTCGATCCATATTATCTAACATCGTGCACAATCATCCTCCATTATTTCTTTGGTTCCACACATGATGATTTTCACATACAGTGTACTTTTGCATCATTTTATTTTGTGCTGATAATTTATTTCATTCATTTCATTCATACACACTATCCCATTATATCAATCTTTGAATGTGCAAATAACCTATTCCTTTCACTTGGATTGTTGAGTCCCCTACAAAGTATCAATGTCTATAGAACTCAAATGTATCTATGTTTTCTTCCATAGGTTTCTCATTTTAGGTCATGTCAACTACAATTTCATAAGAAATGTAGTACTAATTCATCTAAGAAGAAAAATTAAAAGCACATCCCAAGTTTAGATCCTAAGGAATGAATTTCTACTTTAGGATTCCAAAATATTCATCGACTTTCTTTCCTAATCGAATAACTAATTTGATACATAGAGTATGAAACACATAGCCGTAGATTTATGACCTAATTTATATTGAGAATAGTAAATACATTCTTAGAGGGGACCTTTAATATGTTCATCCTTTCTAAGATACATATGTTTAGATTGAATGTACAACATTTAAGAGGAATCATTTTTCTCTCTATCACCCTTACAATGAAGCAAGATAGGCTTTTACGCTCTCTGCATCAGCAAGGATTCAAGATTGATTCTAACCAAGCTCCTCAGCTCTTAATATTCTCTCCAGTCAATTCATTGCCCCAATTTTTCATATATTTGTTTATTTTTTCACTTAGATATAATGGTGTTGTACTTATTTTCTTCATCTTTCTTGATGTATTTTTGCTTTAGAAGATTTATCTTCATTTTTACTTCCATGGAAGGGTAACTTGATTCCTAAAAATATTGTGATGATGCTTCAATACCATTAATTTTTTGAAATATGTTTATTACAATTAGCTATGTGTCATTTCTCACCAAACACTTGGTGGTCCTAGATTCATGCTAGAGTGGCTACATTATCAGACAAAGGCATCCAGTTCATGTGTAGGACAACAAGTGGAGTTTCTTAACTAGCATCAAGGTCATGTTTCAATATTGGATTCATCATTGGCATGAGTGATTGAGTCATCATCATCTTTGTGTGCCTTAGGCCAAACACATGCATGAGTCTCTCCTATGAAGGTTTGTACACCAAAAAGGATCTTTGGATGGTAATTAGTGGCAAGCAGGGAATGAACATTGGTGTAGAAGGTAGAAAGAGTAACTCACCAATTGCCACTTTGAATGGCAAGTTGCAAGCAAGGAACGAACCGTGGTATAGAAGGCAAGAAAGGAACAAACTTTGATGCAAAAGATAGAAATAGTAACTCACCAATTTTGATTTTATCTCTCCCCCCATGGGGGGTCAATGTTTTCTAAGGTATGCATCCAATTGAGAAAAAATCATCATTCCCTGGAATGTAAAGAGGAACTAATTGGTAATAAGAGTTTGAGGTTGTAGTCTATTTTGGACTAATTGACCAGCCATTTATTCTATTCTCAGAGTACTCTGGCATATGCATCATTTGGTCTTTGACAATTGCAAAATGGATTCAAGTTAGTGTGTGAAAATTGATTCAAGTCAACCCTTTTCAATCAAATTTAAACATCTATTGAATCATCTTTATATCTTTGAGCTAAACATTAGAGGAACCACACACACTACAAGGCATAGGCCCTTTTCCGATGAAAATACCGATGCTTTTTACATGAATTTTTTTTAAAACAGGTGCAAACATCGTTATTAAAGTCGTTAAAAGCATCAGAAAAGAACGGTCGCTAAAAACCGTCGCTATATAGTGACACTGTTAATCATTGCTATATAGCGACACTAATAATTGTCGCTATATGGTAAACGTCGCTATATAGTGATGATTAACATAACTTTAAAAAAAGCATTAGTGGGACTAAACAGGGCCATAGCAACCCCTGTTTTGCCCCACTAATGTTTTTTTTTTGTAATTACAAAAAAAAAATTTTTATTACAAAATTTCCCTTGCAAAAAGGGTGATACAAAATCGCTCAAATGAAATGATCGAGCAACAAAAGCATATATATGTCGAAAATATACAACATTGTTTGCTACAAAATTACCCTTTCTAAAAGGGTGATACAAAATTGCTCAAACGAGCGGATATACAAAATGACATACATGGTGAAGTATATGCAAAATGCTACTACTACTACTCATTCAAATAGTCCTCATCATCCTCATCCTCGTCCTCATTTTGTTGGCCTGATCCTTGGTCCTCGTGAGCTAGGCCTTCTCCCTGATCCTCATCACGTGCATCTGATCCTTGGCCCTAGTGATCGCTTGCCTCCGATGATGGGACTTTCGAGCTTTGACCTTAAGAGTGAATCATATAAATTGAAAATTAGATTGAAACTTAAAGAATAAAACAATTTAAAAAGTGAGATCACAAGTAGAAGTAGACTTATACCATGCAAGCAGCCACCTTAGCCCAATCAACCGTCGCTCCCATTGCCTCTTGCTCAATAAACCACGGCTTTGTTCCTATGCGAAATGCGCATCACATCTTTGCATCTGTAGGAAGATGACCCATTGCAGCTTGCCGTGGATCCAATTTACGAGAGTTAGAGTTAGATAAAGTGCATGCAATATGTAGTAAAACAAATAGAACAATATATTAAATGAGAAGAAGTAGACTTACCACAGTTGCCTCGAATGCCAACCATCCGCCTGCACCAAAGTGCAAAGTACCTATGGTGTCCAGCCATCTCGTCGCAGCCCTCCTCTGACCCTCGAACATTTCGGGATGGTCCCTATTCTGCTTCTTGAAGAACTTCCAATTAGCTTTGTCTACCCAAAGCCATCCCCTTTGCGATGGAAGTACGAAAGGTTGATCTATGATGCTTCAAGACCAAACCCATGTGCTCTCGCATATAATTCTCATTAAACTCCCAATTTGGCGGGTTAGGGTATTTTTGTTTTAATTCATCAATGACCGCCTGCTTCTTTTGGTCATCTTGATACTGCCAATCGGTAGCAATGCCGCTCGTGAAGTGATGGCTCATCAACCGCCTCATGGTGGCCATCACTGCTTTGCCCTTTCTATCTTCTATTATCTCTCTATAGCCGTAATTTGATAGGAGAGGTCCTCGACTGGGTAAGGAGGACTGATGGTAATGGTAGAGTCAGAGCAAGTGGAAGCTGTGCGAGTGCTTTCGGAGCGACGAGTAGCAGTGGGAGTAGGAGAGGGAAAGGGACCTGACTGATACTATGTCTGGGGACCAAGTGGAGACGTGTAGGGATGTGAGTATGCTAACTCATCTACATCTCCCGAGTCAGCACAACATAAGTGGCCCCTCCTACTCTTCCTTCCCTTACGATAGGCACACACAGGTGATGACCCCTCAGTCGAAGGGGCACGAGGGGACGGCTGGGCAGTAGGTCTAGCCATCAGTGTAGGAGAGGGAATGGCTGAGGTCCTCTGAGATAGCAAAGAGAAGAATCGCGCTGCCTCCTCATCGGTCATCTATGCTACAAACTCATAGAGACTCCCGAAAAAGCCATGTGTTGCTCGCAAAGGAGTTTCCCAAGGGGTAGTCACAGTGCTACGTCCGAGAGGATTCATACTAGGGGTAGTCGCAGTGCTAGGTCTGAGAGGAGTTGAACCAGGGGTAGTTGCAGTGCTACGTCTGAGAGGAGTCAGGTAGTCCCCTCAAGTGTCACCTGAGAGGAATCAAAGTCCTTTGGAGTGTAGAGATCGTGATGTCTCCTCCTGCAAGGCTGTCTGTACTTGTTGGATGTGGGACATGATCCCATGTCTAGCATAGACACAAACACAAAAACAAAAAACAAAAAACAAACATAAGCATAGGCAAATACATATGCAGATGATCAAAAGAGGAAAATGAGACATGCTCATGAGAGAAGGAAAAGAGGGAAAAGAGGGAGGGAAAGTGAAAAAGAGATTCAAAGAGGGAGACATATGCTCATGCTTATGCTTATGCATGAGCATAAGAGAAAGAGACATATGCTTATGCTTATGCATGAGCATAAGAGCATGAGCATGAACGAGGGGAAAGAGGGGGGAAAAGAGGGAGGAAAAGAGGAAGAAGAGGGAAAGGAAAAGAGATTGGAAGAGGGGAAAGAGGGGGGGAAAGAGAGAAGAAGAGGGAAGGGAAAGAGGGAAAAAGAGACATATGCTCATACATAAGCATAAGAGAAGGAGACATATGCTCATGCTTATGCTTATGCATGAGCATAAGAGGAGACATATGCTCATGCTTATGCATGAGCATATGTCTCCTCTTATGCTCATGCATAAGCATAAGCATGAGCATATGTCTCCTTCTCTTATGCTTATGCATAAGAGGAGACATATGCTCTTATGCATAAGCATAAGCATAAGCATAAGAGAAGGAGACATATGCTCATACTTATGCTTATGCTTATGCATGAGCATAAGACCATGAGCATGAAAGAGGGGAAAGAGGGGGGAAAAGAGGGAGGAAAAGAGGAAGAAGAGGGAAAGGAAGAGAGATTGGAAGAGGGGAAAGAGGGGGGAAAGAGAGAAGAAGAGGGAAAGGAAAGAGGGAAAAAGAGACATATGCTCATGCATAAGCATAAGAGAATGAGACATATGCTCATGCTTATGCTTATGCATGAGCATAAGAGAAGGAGACATATGCATAAGCATAAGCATGAGCATATGTCTCCTTCTCTTATGCTCATGCATAAGCATAAGCATGAGCATATGTCTCCTTCTCTTATGCTTATGCATAAGAGGAGACATATGCTCTTATGCATAAGCATAAGCATAAGCATAAGAGAAGGAGACATATGCTCATACTTATGCTTATGCTTATGCATGAGCATAAGACCATGAGCATGAAAGAGGGGAAAGAGGGGGGAAAAGAGGGAGGAAAAGAGGAAGAAGAGGGAAAGGAAGAGAGATTGGAAGAGGGGAAAGAGGGGGGAAAGAGAGAAGAAGAGGGAAAGGAAAGAGGGAAAAAGAGACATATGCTCATGCATAAGCATAAGAGAATGAGACATATGCTCATGCTTATGCTTATGCATGAGCATAAGAGAAGGAGACATATGCATAAGCATAAGCATGAGCATATGTCTCCTTCTCTTATGCTCATGCATAAGCATAAGCATGAGCATATGTCTCCTTCTCTTATGCTTATGCATAAGAGGAGACATATGCTCTTATGCATAAGCATAAGCATAAGCATAAGAGAAGGAGACATATGCTCATACTTATGCTTATGCTTATGCATGAGCATAAGACCATGAGCATGAAAGAGGGGAAAGAGGGGGGAAAAGAGGGAGAAAAAGAGGAAGAAGAGGGAAAGGAAGAGAGATTGGAAGAGGGGAAAGAGGGGGGAAAGAGAGAAGAAGAGGGAAAGGAAAGAGGGAAAAAGAGACATATGCTCATGCTTATGCATGAGCAAATGTCTCCTTCTCTTATGCTCATGCATAAGCATAAGCATGAGCATATGTCTCATTCTCTTATGCTTATGGTTATGCATGAGCATATGTCCCCTCTTATGCATAAGCATAAGCATAAGCATAAGAGAATGAGACATATGCTCATGCTTTATGCTTATGCATGAGCATAAGAGAAGGAGACATATGCTCATGCTCATGCTTATGCATGAGCATATGTCTCATTCTCTCATGCTTATGCTTATGCATGAGCATAAGAGAAGGAGACATATGCTCATGCTTATGCATGAGCATATGTCTCCTTCTCTTATGCTCATGCATAAGCATAAGCATGAGCATATGTCTCCTTCTCTTATGCTTATGCTTATGCATAAGGTTCGGGTTTTAACCCACAGCATCGCTATATAGCGATGCCGTTCAGTTGCTATATAGCGATGCTTTTATTTAAAAGCGTCGCTATATAGCGACAGAACAGAGCAAATCATCACTATATAGCGACATAACAGGTCAAAACGTCGCTATATAGCGATGCTTCAGGACACTTTATTTTTAAAGTTAAAAAAGAAGCTCATAGATGCTATTTTATAACTGTTAATATATTTCCTTGCAACTTATGTTGTGATTTTATAAGTGCAGATGGAAGGGATGAGTGGAAGCTCGTCCGATGATGTGCCAATGCCTGGGAGCACAAAGTGGCTTACGGAGAGGTTATATTGTCATTGCACTCATTGCAAGCGAGAAGTACAACATCAACGTCGTATTATCATGCACCACTTGCGGATGTATGGGGAGGAGCCTGAACCAGTACCCACCGTTGGTGTTGCATGTGTTGATGGATTATCAGTAAGTCAAAGCTATTTAAGTTCATGGTTAATATTGGATACCATTATGGTACGAAACCTTGAGACAAGATCTTATATCTACATGAAATATTAAAATAGGATGAGGAGGCTGACAAGGGTACGCATATACCTTCACACTTTGAGCAAGACTATAGTCTCCCGGATGATGACGAGGGTATGGTCAACATGATGGATTCTATTTTTAGGGGCACTACATTCCATGTACACGTGATGTGAGAGTCTGAGGTCAAAATGCGAGAGTTGCAATCAACAAAATTGTACAAGGGTGCTAGGATGTCTAAATTACTTGCTTGTCTCTCAATCTTGAATCTGGAAGTAAAGTATGGGTGGTCGGATACAAGTGTCTCGGCCTTCATCAGGTTAGCTCTTGCATTAATTTGACTCATTATTTGGATATTTTTTGTTTTGAGAATCCTCATGTATGGATTATTGTATCGAATCATTTGAAGCCTATGTATGTTTGAATTGTGATAGGTTGCTCCAGAAGATGTTGCTTGCACCAAATACCATGCCCGCATCAAGAGATGAAGCGAAAAAGATGCTAACAATGGTGGGTATGGATTATGATACCATCATGCTTGTTGTAATGATTGTATTCTCTTTCATTGTGAGCATGGAGATTTGGCTAGTTGTCCGAAGTGTGGGGAACAATGATATAGAGATGACTTGCAGGGTGAGCAAATACCGGTAAAGGTCTTGAGACACTTTCACATCATTGCAAGAATACATCACATGTTCCGATGCAAATCCATAGCAGAGATGATGACATGGCATGCATCTCATCGGCGGTCCACTGATGACACATTGAAATTTCCGTAGATTGTGTAGCTTGGAAGCACAAAGACAATCAGTGGCCGGACTTTGCAAGGGAGCCACACAATGTAGATCTTGGGCTTGCCATGGATGGCGTGAATCCTTTCGGATTATGCTCGACATCTTGATCGACATGGCCCATAGTCATGGTGAATTATGATATCCCACCATGGCTAACAATAAAAAAGGGACACCTCATGCTTGCACTACTTGTGCCAGGGAAGTACAAGACAAAAAATATGGACATGTACATGGCACCTTTGATAGAGGAGTTATAGATATTATGGAGAGGAGTGCGGGTCTTTGATATTTCCAGAGCTCCTAGACATACCAATGATATTTTGGTTAGGGGTATCTTGATGTGGACCATGCATGACTACCCAGGATATGGAGAGTGCGCACGTATGTGTTTGTGTCTCTACAAGTATAATATAGGATTATGCTTTATGGCTCTCTTTCGCACGCATATCTTATACTAACACACTCATGCACGCATGCAGGACTTGTTACAAGTGGGTACCATGCTTGTCCTGTTTGTGGACCGGGTTTGAAATCGCTTGCACGATACTCCAAACATATGAGGAAAAATGTTTATGAAGGTCATGCTCGATACCTTCTGCTGGACCATCTCGCACGTGGAGGTCAGCTTGATCCACCACCATCATATTTGAAGGCAAGTAACTGGATTTAATCTTGGAGGGCAAATGGAGAGGAACGTCCTCCGGGTATGAAGAGGCTACTGATCTTTCACGAGCTTCCTTATTGGGGTAAGTTACAAATCAATCATCTCTTAGATCCCATGCATATCTTCAAGAATGTGGAGGCTACTATTTGGACACACTTGGTTGGTTCCAAAGACTCGAGAGGAGTGTGAGAAGACTTGCGTGCTATGAATAGGATGTCTCGTTTGTGGCCCCAAGTGCATGCTTTGGGAAAAGTTGTCCTGCCAAAAGGAACGTGGATCCTCTCTACAAGGGAGGAGGAAGTGGTCAAGGCAGACATTGCCTCTTTTCAAACACTGACAGGGCACATGCGTTGCTTGAAAGGAGCATTTTCAAAGGACAATAACTTAGTGGGATCAAGTCCCATGATTGGCACAAGGTCTTACAGATATTCTAAGCTGTAGAATTGGTGTACTGATAATCATGATGCGTTAGCATAATTATGATTATGTTATATTGTTAGCAAAATCTATGAAGTTGATTTTAGATGATTTAGTATTTTCATTCTTGATGTAAAATGGTTTAGAACTATTTACAATGGTCCCCATGCGATAGTGAGAAAAGATAGTAGCGGTTTCTTTGCAATAGACTCCACCAAACATTGGACCGATGAAAGTGATACTTTTGTTCTTCCCGAGCACTGTGACAGGTGCATACTAATGATTTAATTAATCGAAGCTTTCATTTTTAAAGATCCATTGATACATGTACTTAAGCATAATTTCATATATATAATTGATGACATCTGGCACCCATCTTCAATATAGGTGGTTTTTCATCCGGATTATTCTGATCCAAGATGGTGGTATGTGATCCAAGTTGCACACGAAGTAAGCAAATTTTTGAAGATAGAGATGTGGATATGGAGATGCCACTACCAATGCCGGATCCAATTGATCCCGATGAATGTAGCGAAGAAGATGAAGATCACAATATGAGCCAAGAGGAAGATGCGCATAATGACATCACATGGGAGGAAGACGGAGATCATGATATTGAGGAAGAAGACAACGATCATCAAGAATCACCACACTTTATTGAAGAAGATGATCAAGCACTTTTAGGTGAACGTACAATGCTAGAGTACGATGATGATATAGGAGATCAACTCGGTATAGAGTTAGAGATTGACTTGTTTGGCACGTTAGCCTTGGCTCAAGATAAAACAATTGATGTAAATGCTCTTCATTGAATTTTTTTCATCTCAAACTTGGACATGAATATATGAGCTTCAAAGGCTTGATGTACATGCTCTCATACTTTTATTCTCTCAAAAGATCAAACATGTATGAAAATTTAAAAACATTTGTCATTGGAAAAAACTAACTTTTAAGGCCTATATGAGTAAAAAAGCTCTCTGGAAAACATCGCTATAAAATAGTATCTCAGTGTCGCTATATAGCGACACTTACATTTTTGATAAATGTCACTATATAGCGACTTTAGACATCGTCGCTATATAGCGACGCTTTACGGGATGCGCTTCCCATACCGATGATTAGCACCCTGCATGCGCTAAACATTGGTACTTAAACATTGCAATAGGATCCGTGTGTAGTAGTGACAATGTCATTAAGTCAATAGAAATAACCCTGGTAATTGATGACTGTCAAATCAAAATGACTATGGAATTATCTTTATATTTGAGCTAGACATTAGAGGAAAAACACATTAAGTCAATAGAAATAACTTTGCTAATTGATGTTCTTAGAGATGTTCCATGCCTTCCATGTAGTTACAAGCTGGTCACAATTATCAAGGGTATCTTATTTCTCACCCTCGGTGGTATGCAGGAGTAAGTGTATTATACACAAGGACTATATGCCAACATGTACCAATTAATTTTATTCTCATAGAATTTCATGATAAATGCATATGCACAACAAGGGCAGACCCAAATGACTTTGCATTCTCTTGGAAAATGTAGTTTGAAGGAGCCGCCCTGCTAGATAAGGCCACATTTGCCTACATTTTTTTTGCATGCAACTTGTAGGCTTTCCTAGTTGAAGGCAAACATGTTCATGCCTATCTTGTTGGAAATGGTTTGGCATTGAACCTTGGTGTGGCCAGTGTCCTCCTTAAAATTATGGCAAGTGTAGAAGCCTAAAATATTCATAGATGGGGTGACAATATGCAGAGCATAATGGAATTTCATAGACTTGTGTGATTGCTACATTTTCACAACATGGGCAGAGTGAGGATGCATTTCAATTATTTGAACAGGTGCAAGGGCATCTTGGAAAACCTAAATCATTTTTAACGAACTTGCCTATTCAAAACATTATTTCATGGAATGTCATGGGATATGGTGAGCATGGGAAGGGCAGGGTTGCCTTGCAACTTTTTGACTGCATGCATTAGGAGAATTCTTTCCCAAAAAAGTTACCTTTGTAACCATTCTTGATGTATGTTCCTATCAGGCACTGATAGATGATGAATATGTACAGATGCACATTCACATAATAGGCAAGTAGATAGTCTAAGGAATGCTCTAGTGAACATTAATGGAAAGGGTGGCATAATGGAGAATGGACTAAGGGTGTTTGAAACTGCCCAAGTGTGATGAGGATTCATGGAGAGCCATAATTTTGGCATATTTTCAATGTGGGAAAATCAAGGAAGCTTTCCAACTCTATGAGCAAATGCAGATGATTGGCTTCATGCCATTGAAGGGAAAATTTGTGAATCTTCTTGAAGCTGCTAATCACACGAAATTGCCTACATTGTGGAAAGGGGATTGGATATAGATATGGTGGTGGCAACTACTTTTGTAAACATACATGGGAACTGTGGTAGCTTGTAGGTTGCATGAAAGGGTTACAATGGGGTACCAAAGAAAGACATGTTATTGTGGATGGCAATAATCACTTTGCATGCCCAACATCAATGGGGCAAGGAAGTTGTATAGTTGTTTGTTCAAATGCAATCTAAAAGGGTTCTTCCAAACAAAGCAATATCTTTCACTATTCTTGCCAAATGTAGCCATGTAGGTTTGGTGGACGAAGATTGTTACTTTCATGCTTCCATGACAAAGGTTATGTTGTCTCTACTATTGTTGACCACTGTGATTGCATGATTTATCTCCTTGAAAGGGCAAGATTGTTGGATGAGGCATCACTCAACACTTGTAGATAGGAAGATGATGTGGAGCAAGGATGACATGTGCAAGAGCATGCAGTCCATTTGTATCTAGAAAATGATGCACCATATACTTCAAATGTCTATGTGGCAATGGGTCGAGGTGTTGATTCTGCAAACGTGATAAGGATAATGAAGGATGGGAACTTGATTTTGTTTAGGGATGTTGCCCAATTAATTCATGAGCGACATGTGGAATTCAAAAAGAAGTTGAGAACTTGTGACTGGTAGGTTTTGTGAGATGGAAGAAGGATGCTTTGATGGGAATTTCTAGTTACATACTTTGCAAATACCAATGTCATTCTAAAATCAAGGTACTTTATCTTGATTTGTAGTGTTTCATGAGTACAAGAAGGTGACAAGATATGCTTTCATTAAAAAAATTTGGCAAATGGTTTGTGTCTTGTGATAGAGGAAGGCACAAGATATGCTCTGATGGAAAGTTTTATCTAAATTCTATGAAAATAATTAGCTACATCTTGAAAATAAATTAATGCATGCCAAGTTTCCCAAAGTAAAAGAAAGAAATAAGTATGTTTTGAAAGTTGGATCGAAAACATGGTTAAAAGCCGAACACCAACATGGAACTAAGAAGTTCATCCCCTTGAGCACTTATTTCTACATGAAAAATTGTCTCCAAGATTATTCGATTATTGATTGCAAGCTTCACATCATGTGCAAAGGAGAATCCCTTGGAATCTACCACAACAATTGGTGGTCCATAGTATCTAGGAGTGCATGACTTTTCGCAATCTCAGGTGTTACCTTAATGTTGAATTTTAAGCATTCAGGTCAGTGCATGAGATGTTGGATATTTGTATCAAATATAGTTTTTATATTTTGGGAATAGAAGCAATGTGCAGACAAAAAGTTCCAGCCTCTACAAGAGATTCTCACAATGAGTGAGGTATTTGCTTCATTTTTATAGCATTTGATTTGTGGAAGTTGCATTTTGTCTTACTAAGGGGGTATTTCAATTTCATATTATGGGCATATTTGGAGTTGTTATTTTGTGAGAATACATTTTAAGAAGGGGGATTTGCTCAATGTGTGCTAGTTACCTATCAAGAGAGGAGCATGCAAAGTACTATGGTTGTAATTTTTTGATTCTATAGCCTTCTTCTTGTAGTTTGAAGCAATCTAGCATGTCTATTTTGTGAACATACCCTACTTGTAGCAAAGAGGGCATAGACTTGACCTCAACTCTCAGTGGATATTGGCCAATTAGCAAGGTGATCTCTAAATCTTGGTTTGAGACTTCATATCTTTGTGTTTTGTAGATATAACAAGTTGTAATACCCAATTGTGTTGTAGTGAGGAGAGTTGAGATGAAGTGTAGGGGGGAAGAGGGAGAGAGGAGAGATGAAAGTAGGGAGTCAAGTAAAGAGGAAGCAAAGGGGTGGAGCTCCACTTTGAAGGGAGAATCATAATCCATTCATGATTACTCTCTTGCCTAGCCATTGCTTATAGTATATCCTATATAAAATAGGGTTTCAATTAAATAACTTGGTCAACTAACCATGGTTAAGTCCTCTTACCCTCCCTCCCTCATATGCTTTCATTAAAGAGCATTTTGGGGTTTCAAGATCAAATAATTTATAACAAGGTTTACTTGGATTATCGGATCAAAACACGACATTCATACTTTTTGATTTTGTTTCTTGTTTTGGAAACTTTCCCAACTTGGTCACCTCACTCCATATTCACCTAGTACACATTAAAATTGGGTGAATTTGGAACGCTACATAGGTTGATACAAAATAAGATATGTGGTTGCAAAAGATATTGTTTGGTGGAAGAAAATATCTTTTTACCATACTATTTTGTATTTTTGACATTCAAAGTGAACTCATTAGCCCCTTTTTGATTCTTTTGACTACAAACATGAATATATCTAATATTCCTAGTGAAAGCTACGCTGAAAAAAAGGGAGAGGTACTCCCAACATTGAGCGTATGGTTGGAGAAGGGGGAGGTTGAGCGTGGGTTCAAGGTTCGAGAAGAGAGGAACGTGTAACATTTTGGGTGGTAAGCTTGGATTTGCCCCACTTTATTCCTTTCTTCCCTTCCATATTCTCTCCTCTCCTCTTTCTCCCTCTTTTCTCTCCTAAATTAATTAGTTATTTTATAAATTAAGTTTCTAACTAATTACTAATTACTAATTACTATCTTAATCAAGTACAAATTAATTAAAAAGTAAATTAGTGATTGAAGTAGAAATTGATTCGTAATCAAGTATTAATCAATCACTAAATGATTCATAAACATATTTAATCATAATTCAAGAATTGTTGATATCAACATAGAGGTGGTGTAAAGATACACTATTTGTTCAAAATGTTGCATATAATATTTTCTCTTATGCTTTTGAATCTCTTTTAGAGTTGTTAGACTCTGAAACTGCATTTTGACAAGGATAAAGTCTATTTAAATGGTGTTTAAGATATTATCACAGATTGTGATATATTTATCCACATCATATCCATGCTTCTTTTTAACTTCAAGTCTTTGACTTTCGAACAATGAATAATTCCAATTCAATCAAGTCTTCTTTGTTTGGAACCCATTCATGTTTCTTCTCCAAACAACCCTCATAAAGTTGTTTCAATGTTATTTATTTGGGTAGACTTTTCAAGGGTTTTGGTTCATATCATAAGGTTGTGAATGTGCTACGGGTTTGTGTTTCATCCCTTGATACCTTACCCACCCATATTGGCCCACTTTGGTCATCCAAGTTTGATTCTAAATCTAGTTCCAAAACCACAACAAAAAGATCCTCTTGGATTTAGTTAAATCATATATCGCACTTCCTACCACATAATTTACAAGGCAAAAGGCATTTCATAGCTTCTTCCATGTCTATAGTTACATTGTCTCTAATAAATTTAGACCCTCCTAACTCATCTTCTTGTGGACAAAAGAAGTCTGAGTATTTTATTCTTGGTAAATTTTCTTGACTTTTTTGATATTCAACAAGAGATTCACTTGACTTGATTATCTCCATATTTTGATCTGATTGCTCTTGGTGTTTTTGTTGAGAATTGTGGTGCCATGAGCACATGTAGAGCAAAGGTATGAGTAAAGGGAAAGCTATCACATGGCATGGAGGAGATATCCCACATGTGAGCAAGCAAATGGATGTAAGTACCCTCACCTATAAAAGGCAAGTTCATTTGAAGTAATATCAATCAAGCACTTTGCACTATCTCAAGATTCTCTTTATGATTCCAAGCTAATCTATCTTGGATCCTAATTGACTTGAGCTACATGTCATGAGCACTCTCTTCATCATGTCTCCACATAGGTTCCATACACCTTAGAGTGCTCCATAGATCCTGAGGCACACATGTTTTGTCATGGTATTAGAGCATAGGTCTAGTCTCCTAGATTAGTTGTAGGCATGTCTTAGGAGCTCATGTTTTTCTCCTAGGTTAGTTTTAGATTTTAGGTTGAGAGATTTCTGTCCATAGTTCTTTAGTTGAGTACTCACTGAGAGTTTGAGATTGCCACTTCTCTAAGGTTTTCCATCAATAGGAAGCAACTGTGTGAGAACTATGCTGTAGAGGTCGATGAGGGCTTGCTTGTGAGGCTTTGCTACATCCCATGCAACTCTATCTTACAATGAGCTACATAGAGACCTACAACGACTCTTGTCAGCTCTACAAGTGCTCTCTCTCTTAGATCCAAGCACGTGCAGTAGCCCTGAACCTTCAATAGCCTTCTATGACCCTCAAAGCAAGGCAGCCTCTACACAACAACCTTGGAGCTCCCCCGCCATCTGCTCCTATGATGACACGGGCCAGCCAACCGAGCTTCTATGCTTGTAGTGCCTCAAAGCCTTAGCCCAATGCTTCCTCGATGCTCTAGCAATGCTTCTGTGTATCCAAAAACCACCAGCATCCTCATCATCTAGCAGCTCCATAGAGCCATAGCTTTTGTGCTCCCTCGACACCTACGGCTAGCTATAGACCCAAAAGCTACGGACCTGAAAGATCCACAGAGCTCCAATATCTATAGCCAGCATCCCGTGATCAACGGCTCCTCCCCCTTAGCTACAAAGAGCTCTACCAGCAACACAATCTGGTAGTCCACGGGCTCGACATCCACACAGCAGGTTGAGACGAGCTGCAACTCCTCCACCCATCATCCTCGAGCCCTCTTTGTCGAAGCTGTCATCATCGTCGTGCCCTTCTTCCTTCTCCAAGGTCTCACCACAAAAGTGACACATGGCAGATAAGGCTTTAACTATGGTTAAGGTCAACCTTGGTTAAGTTTATGGTTAGGTTCAGTTACTTCGACCATGGTTAAGTTTTCTTAGACTTGGGTTAACTTAGTCTGATTAGAAGATTACCACATGGCATAGTGCCACCCAAGCACAGTCCCTTTGTAAGCACAGTTTGAATTCTGCATGTGAATCCCTGTGCCACATCATCAAGACCCCCTCTTCTTTATAGAATCATCGACAAGCCATAACTTCCAATCCATGAAGAATTTGCACACGCTCCAAAAAGGAAAAATAACCAATTTTTTGAGCTCTACGCGCCTGTCAACTCAGATTTTCTATATGCAACTAGACACTGCCAGATTTGAAAGTATCATCAACTAGTAAGACCTTTGTAATGGCAATCCATACCCCAACTGTTGACAAGTTCATCGGGGATGGATTTCACACATGGTCTACACAAATGAGATATCTCTTGATGCACCAAAAGCTTTGAAAGACTGTAAAAGAAGACATACCCACTGCACAAAATGATGCTTGGAAGGAAAAAGATGAAGCAACACTATCACTCATTGGATTGCACTTGGGTCCAAACATGATTCATCATATAGACTCTAAGGATCATGCCAAGGATGCATGGGATGAGTTGAACATAGTGTTTGGTGCAAAAGCCAAAAACCAAGAAATCCATCTTAAGATTGAATTCTATGGTATGCACATGGGCTTCAATGAATCCATGGCACAATTTGTCAACAAAATCAAAAGCATTATGACTCAATTAGAGGGCATAAATGCAAAAGTAGGAGAGAAAGATGCACTTGCAATTCTCCTTAAAAGCATGCATGCAGAGTATAACCACTTTGAAGAATTTGCCAGATCCAAAGTTTGAAGAATGTGTATCCTCTCTTCTCAAAAAAGAAAGAGAGTTGAAGGCATCGACATTGACATCGACATCGACATCGACATCAACACACAACAGCTATAATGAAGAACAAGCACTATTCAGTAAAACATCAACGAAGTGCTACCATTGCGGAAGGATGGGTCACTATCAAAGTGACTGCAGATTGAAGAACAAACCAAAGTGTCACCATTGCAAGAAGCTGGGACACAAGGAAGAAGATTGCAGATTGAAGAACTAGCAAGTCAACTACACAGCATCGTCATCAAGACATGAGCCAAAAGTTGACATCAATGGAATGTATTGAGAAACAAATACCTTGCCAACCTTGCCTATATTTTGTAAATCAAACCTGACCACCTAAGAGTAGCCATGTAGGCACCCAGGGGAGGATTTGATCTTGTAACTCACATCTGACCACCTTGTAGTAGCCAAAGGATCATGGCACCAAGGGGAGGTGTTGAGAGTTGTGGTGCCATGAGCACATGTAGAGAAAAGGTATGAGTAAAGGGAAAGCTAACACATGGCATGGAGGAGATATCCCACATGTGAGCGAGCAAATGGATGTAAGTACCCTCACCTATAAAAGGGAGGTTCATTTGAAGTAATATCAATCAAGCACTTTGCACTATCTCAAGATTCTCTTTATGAGTCCAAGCTAATCTATCTTGGAACCTAATTGACTTGAGCTACATGTCATGAGCACTTTCTTCATCATGTCTCCACATAGGTTCCATCAGACATAGAGTGCTCCATAGATCCTGAGGCACATATGTTTTGTCAGTTTTTGCATCATACTTTGTACATGAGAAATAAATGATTGCAAGCCCTTTATTTCAACTACATCAAGTGCTTTCTTTTTTGGAGGAATCAATTTACTTTCTTCCAAATGTTGTTATTTCTCTAATAAATCATATGATCTACTCCATGAATCATCTCCATCTACTAAGTAATACTTCCATTGCATCGTTAGAGTGTTGTCATGCATGATAAACTTGAAGTAGTGTGGGTTTGTGTGATCCACTAGTAAATCATCTCCTTTTTAGATGCGGCTCTATGAATCTCCTCCAGCCTACCATCCTCTCAAGGATGGCTACCTCTGATTATCCTTTTTGAGAGCCGCAAAATTCTTCCCTAGTTTGAGCTAACATATCCTCCATAGGCAAAGCAAATTCTCTAGATATAATTCTAAATATTTCATCTATCTTCATGTGTGTGGCCGACAATGTGGGGGTTAAAGGTTGCTGTGCCTTTACCCCGGTTATGTACAATACTCAAAATGCATATATAAATGAATGAAAAAGAAGATTAGGGTGTTCTGCACCCACCAAAACTTGTGTGGCTCTCTATTTCTCTCTCTCCCTCTTCTATTCTTGCTTCCGTTGAGAGCACTCTCAACTAGTATTAGAGCCCGAGTGATCTAGTTGAGCGTGCGTGAATGCTTGGAAGCTCAACAACTTTGTGGGAGGAAGGAGAAGCTCTGTGGGAAGCTTTGTGGGTGACTTTACTTGCATCCAAGTGTGCAGAGACCTTGGAGGAACCTTTGGAAAAGTCACTTTGGTTTTGCGAAGTGGTTTTGAGAGCATGGTAAGTGTTTTCAAAGAAAAAGTCGTTTTTTAAGCTTTTCCCTGTTCCGTTCGATGACAAAGACTGCGTATTGAGTTGTAGAGGCAACTATCACTTGCTTTTGGTGTCCACTTCACTTCAGGAGCTTGGAAACACCTTCATTCTTAAATCTGGGATCATTTCATTGGATTTCTGACTCACTGTGTCAGTTTTTGTGTTTTTCTGCCCGGGTGCTGGAACTCAAGTTTGGAGCAACCATTTGCAGATCTGTCAGTTCTGGTGGACTCAGGAGGTCCTAAAACTTCTATGTTGCTCATCATTTGCACTCCGTTGGAGTTTACAAATAGCTCTATTTCCAAAAACGTTTTTCAGTCCGTGTGTTGGACCCAGTGATTGAGACCACGGTTTCCAAAACCGTCTGTCCCATTGCATTCCGAACACCCAAAAACCCCTACCTATCAGTTCTTGTGTGATTCGGTGGAGTATTTTCATAGTTATAGATCTCTGTGTATTCGATTTCGTCTCTCTATTATGCATTTTTCATTCTAAGGTTTTGAAACCTTAGATTTATGCCACATGGCAGTGGATAAGTGTTGAGTCGAGGTTGAGTCCCATTTCTCACTCATCGGTTGGGATTTTGGAGTTTTGGCAAAAGAGAGATATTTGCAGATTTTCTTGCTGAGTCCGATTATGCAATGGCACCCATGTTTTGAGGCATCTCAGGTTCTATTTTCAGTAGCGGTCTTTTTTGTGGGACCATGATTTCTTGAGCATACCTTATGCAGATCACTCTGGTTACAGTTTGAGCCATGTGCGCTCATTCGTGGTGTGCATTGGGCTGCAGTGGATGATTTATAGGCCATTTGGATGCATTGCGATCCTCATTGGATGCACTGATAGGCCCATATTGCCTTATGGGATGCTATTTTATGGACGCTTTGCACATGGATGCTATATTATGCTAAGGGACAGCTTTGACACATTGCAGGTGATGCACTGATAGTGTTATGCTCTCTTGGATGAGATATTATTGATGCATATGCCCATGGATGACATTTATGCTTGAGCCATTTGGCACTTATTGGCATTTTGGATTGCCATTGTAGTTGGCATTTTCTTTTGGGCCAGATTTGCTCATATGGATGCATAGTACATGCACAGGAGTCAACCGCATCTTTTGATGCTTTGAGCTTTGAGTTTTGGTGATATTTCAGTCGATTGTGGCATACACATTTGGGTGCACCTGGTATTTTTAGTGTGATTCTCTCTTACAAGCACTAGCATTTGGGATTTCGCTTTATTTGCATCATGGCATCCTCTTCCATGTCTGAAAAAAGGTTTTTCAACATTAAAAAGTTTGATGGGACAAACTTTTCTTTGTGGAAAGAACAGATAAGGGATGTGCTTATTCAAAAGAAGTAGATTAAACCCTTGGCAGGGATTGAAGCTAAGCTTGCAAATATGTCTAAGGATGATTGGAATGAGTTGGATGCATTAGCAAAGTCTACTATTAGACTTCATCTTGCAGAGTCAGTTTATTTCACAGTAGTAAATGGGCAGACTACGGAAGATTTGTGGAAGAAACTGTGTGCCACTTGTGAGAAGGAAACTGCCTTTAATAAAGTTTACCTCATGAAGAGGTTGTTTGAGCTATAGATGAAGGAAGGGGTCTCCATTGCTTCTCACTTGAATGAATTCAATATTATTTTCAGCCAGCTTTAGGCTCAGAAGATGAAATTTGATGCGGAGACTAAGGCAATATTTCTCTTATGTTCCTTGCCATCCTCATGGGATACCTTCCGTACAACTGTCAGTAACTTTGCACCTGGTGGAGTACTGAAATTTGATGATGTTGTGGGTAGCTTGTTGGCCGAGGAGATTAGACAGTGTGTGAAGATTTTTGAAAATTCCAAACTCAATTGTACATGTGTACATGAGTGATGTTCCATATTGTGGTAAAGTCATGGGAGCACTCATTGACTCAGTGTGGGCATTATGAATGTGTGGTTATAAGTGGCAATCAAGCTTTAGGCTTTGATGGAAGTGTATGTGCAAGGGAAATGATGAGCCCAAGGTGTGGGAGCACCAGGCTAATCCAGAGCATGGTATCCAGAGTATGACAGTGTTTTGTTGAGGGATGACATGTACTCTTCATGGTTGTCCTATGCCATATGTGCATGAAAGCATGAGTTTTTTCCATTGAGAATGCCTTGTTTCCAGTGTGTCAAGATTGGATTCATCATGTGTGATAGTCTATGGGAAATCAAGCATCAAATGCTTGCTTGAAAGTTATGTGCATTGGTGGTGCCTAAGGTTGGAATATAGGCTCTAACAGCCATGGTATAAAGTTTGAAGGAGAGAGTGGGAGAGTGGTAAAAAAGCAAAGGTGACGTGCCTAAGAATTCCAGAAGAAGTTCGTGGGCATACAGGGGATCATCATGCCAATGAAGGAGGGAATGGGGGTCACCATCGGTAGGAGAAGTCACAAAGTGGTTCACAGGAGGAGGAGGCTACTGGTCAAAGGTACTATGGTAGGCTAGGAGGATCTGAGGTGCTGAGAGGCCATCGTAGTTAGAGCTGGACACCCATGCCTTCTATTGGTGCAAAGGTTATCGATGGAGCTGCTTGAAGAGCTGTGAAGCTGTGGATACAGAGGAGACTGCCTGGGATGCTTGTGGCAAAGCCTAGAGAGTAGATTTCGAGCAGAGGAAGCTAAAATTGCTGAGAGAAGGTTGAGGACAGCAAGAACAAAGCAGAGAGAGCATTTCCATTGTAGAGAACAGTTGTTTTTTGGAAGCTCCATGTTTAGGAAGGGAAGAGAAGTAGGGCGACTTCATGTGTGGCTGAATTCTATGTTAGAACAGGAGGAAAAAGGTAGGTGACCTGATTTTTGTGCAGTTTGTCATGCAGTTTGTCAGTAGGAAATGCCTGTATTCAGTGCCAAGAGTAGGGTACAGTGAAGGAGACAGTAGGAAATTGTCAAGAAATGTTGTAGGAAGAGAGGCAACTTTTTTTATGTGAATTTTGTCAGAAGAAAATGATGGTAGAGTGTGCCAGAAGTAGGGCAATTTCAGAAATGAAGATTTTTTGTGCCTGGGATTGATGTCTGAGGTAGGCGACTTCAAGAAGAGGCCACAGGTGCTGTTTTTTTCTTGATACTGAGTGCCATAAGCAAAAACGTTTTTGCCAAGAGGAGTTTTGTGATGTTTTTCATTGCCTGGGTGTAGGAAAATGCATGTAGAGTTGGTTTTTGACTGGATTTTGCTAGTAGGAGTGGTTCTGGTCAGGATGCTTGCTGGAAATCAAGAGATTCAGGACTGTTTTGATAGTTTGTGATTGCTACTGCCCTGGGGAAGTGATTTTGAGGTGAATTAGGTGTAGAACAGGAACAAAAAGTGTGTTTTTTGAGCTGATTAGGTGGTTGTAGCAAATCAGCTGCATTTCCCTTAGTCAGGAAGAGCTTCCATTGGAGAAGATAGGAGAAAAAGAGGGCGGCCTGTAGAAAAAGCTTGTAGGAGGCTGCTAAAATCTACCCTAACCAAAAACGAGCTGCTTCCAATTGTTTTTGGGGTGTGTTTTGCCAAATTCTTGAAGAATTTTCAGTTCAGATTTTGTGTGGGTCAGGGGAGAAGCCATAGGAGGAGATTTGGACAGGAAAGTTGCTGTTTTTTGTGATTTTGAGCTCTATTTTGATAAATACAGTTTGCTATAATTGTTTTGAGGTGTTCTCGAGGTGTTGTGGGCCAGGAGCTATAGAAAAAGAGGTGTTTTCTAAATTTCTAAGTTGGCTGCAGCAAAACAGCAGCAGAAGGGGTGAAATAGGAGGAGTTTTATGGAGTTTGGAGTCAAATATATGCAAGTTTTATGGACTGTTTTGAAGCAGAACTATGTGGCCTTGTTGTAACAGAGAATTTGTGATCTTTTGATGCCAGAGAGTGTATGAAATCAAACTGGGCTGATTTGTAAGTTGAATGTAGTCTCATGTGTGGGATCACTTTGGACGGGTTTTCCTGGATCACTTTGGACGAGTTTTCCTTTGGAGTTTTGTGTAAAGAGTCAAAGATGAAACTGAGTTTTTGTATACATGCTTGAAATAAAGTCTGTTGATATCTTTGGGTGTTTGGTTCTGGGTGATTTCGTTCTGTGTGTGAGAGTGTGACATGCTATAAAGGCACATATAGCTATACCGCTTCCGTGACATCACTTTTTGGTGCCTCCACGGAGGCGTGTGCACTTCAGTTTACAAGTGTGAAGCTGTGCAATCAGTTGTAGTGTTGAAGAGCTAAAAGAGATGGCACATGAGTTTCTAGAGTTCTGGGGGTTACCGCTTGAAAGTGTGTCTAAGTTTCTAAAAAAGATGGAGTTTACAGCCCTGATGAAGGATAGAGCAACTCCAGAGATCCTTTCTCAGATCTTGACCTTTTGTTTACAGGGTGATGCAAAAGCATGGTTATAGATGTTTGTGACCACCTTCAGAAATGCTCAACAGCATGACTCTGAGTATGGTGCGGTCAGAGCTACTTTCTTGGCACAGTTTATCCATGTAAGGAGTCCAAATGAAGTATGGAAGAGGTTGTGCAAAATTCAGCAAAAAGATAGTCAGGATGTGGATCAATATTTGATAGAGTTTGGTAGACTGTGGAGTCTATGGTGTGAGGCTTTGACTCCTGAAGTACCCCCACAGATGATAAAGAGAGACCGGTGGTCTGGAGCCTACCCTCCGTCTGAAGGTGGAGCTGAAGAATCAGGATAGCTTTGAGGAGGTTGTTAGAGTTGCTCGTGAGAAGGAGTGGAAGGTGAAGCATCTGAGGCAGTCGGGAATACAGGAAGAGCCGAAGAAGTATGTGAATGTTCCAGAGATGGTGAATGTACATCCCAAGAAAGAAGCTATAGCAATTCCTAAATAGGAGGATTCATTGAAGAAAGATATTCATGAAGCAGTGGAGCTCATGAAGTCTTTAAGCTTGAATTAGATAGAGTCTGCAGGACGAGGAAGAGGCAGAGGTGTTATGGGAAGGAAGACTGATGCATCATTTGGTTCTGAAGGGAATTCAACAGATATTGGAAGAGGGAGAGGGTATCCAAGTAATGTGCAATGCTAGAATTGTGGTGAGTGGGGTCATATCAGTCCACAATGTGAGAAACCAGCCAAAGTTAACGGTGGTATGTATCAGTTGTCTACAAGAATGAATGATAGGGTGATTGACCCTAGTGTGCAGATGAAGGATGCAATTCAGCCCAATGTTCATGAAGTCTATAAGGTCACATTTGCAGAGCAGGATATGGGTAGATTAACCTGTTGGAAATGGATAAGGGTAAGGTTTTTGGAATGATTAGGGAAGTGATGAAGACTCCAGTGTGCTATCAACCATGTGAACAGTTTACTAATTTTTCCTTGCATGTTATCAGGGATAAGAATAAGGGTTCCTGTATGTCTGTTTGTCATGATTTTAATGTGGAAGAGGCTGGTCATACTGTTAAACAGGCTGAATTATGAGCATATTGATTGTACTTCTGACTCTTGGCAGAGAAATCCAGATATGTTGTTTAAAAAGATTATTGACGATGCTGTAGATTGTGGAAGTGATATTAATGCTGAGGAACCTGATGTGTTTGAATATGGATATGACTTGGATGATCTCTTTGATTCAAAAATGAGTAATGACTTGCATGTGCCTGTACTTCAGCCAGTCAAGGTAGAATGTGATGATCAAAATGTTACTAATGAAGATACTATGGATGAAGTACATATTGATGATTCGGGTGATGAGTTGGATATTGTAGCTTGTGAGAATTTGGATGATGAGTTGAACTGTATTCTTGATAATGCATTGGATGATCTGTTGGAATTGGCTTCCTTGGAGAAGATAAAAAATACTTGCATACCAGTTGTGCAGGGAGTGATGGTGTGACTGATGATGAGTTAGATGCTATTTTGGATGATGACGTGATAGATTTTGCATGTGTGGTTGCTGATCATAAGGTGTTTGTTTCTTGTCATGCCCAAGAGAATGAGTCAGTTGTTAGTAGTGAGAATGCATGTGAGGTTATTGTTGTTGGTCAGGGGGACCAAGATGCTTTTCCTGGCAGTTTAGGAAGCTTAGACTTGGTAGATATGCCTTTGCAAGATGTGGAGAATCTTGAAGGATCACCAATGGTCTTGAAGTTGGAGAGACTACAGGGAAGTGGCAATGATGAGTCTACAGTGCATGAAGTTGCTGTGTTTGATGTTGATGGGCTAAAGGGAAATGAGTTTATGGTGGATACACCTCATGTTGATGCTCAACATATGGATGAGTCGTTTGGCTATAGTCTTAGTTTGGCAGTTTGTCCAGAGGAAGAGTTAGAAACCAATGATGTAGGTTGCGAATTGGATGACCATGAGATGGAAGTTGATGATCAGTTAATTCAATATATGATTATGAGTGGAATTCAAATGTGTCAAAGAAGAGTAGAGGTGAGGAATGGTTCTTTCCATCACAAGATTATGTGAGCTGGTATGGAGGAGGAAATACAATAGTATATATTGATGATGCCATATATAAAGAAACCAGGGGGTTGTTGAAAATGGAAGATCATGATAGGATGTATCAATGGTTATTTGACAGAGGAAAATTCTTGAAGAATTGGAAGGTGTATGCACCGAGATTTCTATTTGATCCAAGAGGATAAATAGTCTCTGTTTGTACAGCTGCTGGACATAAATGTCACAGCCGAAGAGTGGGGTTGCTAAAGGTGTGTGAAGATTTTTGAAAACTCCAAACTCAACTGTACATGTGTACATGAGTGATGTTCCGTATTGTGGTAAAGTCATGGGAGCACTCATTGACTTAGTGTGGGCGTTATGGATGTGTGGTTATATGTGGCAATCAAGCTTTAGGCTTTGATGGAATTGTATGTGCAAGGGAAATGATGAGCCCAAGGTGTGGGAGCATCAGGCTAATCTAGAGCATGGTATCCAGAGTATGACGGTGTTTTGTTGAGGGACGATATGTACTCTTCATGGTTGTCCTATGCCATATGTGCATGAAAGCATGAGTTTTTTTCGTTGAGAATGCCTTGTTTCCAGTGTGTCATGATTGGATTCATCATGTGTGATAGTCTATGGGAAATCAAGCATCAAATGCTTGCTTGAAGGTTATGTGCATTGGCGGTGCCTAAGGTTGGAATATAGGCACTAACAGCCATGGTATAAAGTTTGAAGGAGAGAGTGGGAGAGTGGTAAAAAAGCAAAGGTGATGTGGCTAATTTTAAGAAAAGCATGCATGTGCTATGTAGAGAAGAAAAGGCAAGTCAACGAGCTAGACGTAGATGAAGGTGACAACTTGCAGGAGAATTCTAGAAGAAGTTCATGGGCATACAGGGATCATCATGCCAACAGAGGGAATGGGGGTCGCCATCGGTAGGAGAAGTCGGGAAGTGGCTCACAGGAGGAGGAGGCTGCTGGTCAGAGGTACTACGGTAGGCTAGGAGGATCTTAGGCACTGAGAGGCCATCGTAGTTAGAGTTGGACACCCGTGCCTTCTATTGGTGCTAAGGCTATCGATGGAGCTGCTTGAAGAGCTATGAAGCTGTGGATGCAGAGAAGACTACCTGGGATGCTTGTGGGAGAGCTTGGAGAGTAGATTTCGAGCAGAGGAAGCTGAAATTGCTGAGAGAAGGTTGAGAACAGCAAGAACAAAGCAGAGAGAGCATTTCCATTGCAGAGAACAGTTGTTTTTTGGAAGCTCTAGTGTCAGGAAGTGAAGAGAAGTAGGGCGACTTCATGTGTGGCTGAATTCTATGTCAGAACAGGAGGAAAAAGGTAGGTGACCTGATTTTTGTGCAGTTTGTTAGTAGGAAATGCTTGTATTCAGTGCCAAGAGTAGGGTACAGTGAAGGAGACAGTAGGAAATTGTCAGGAAATGTTGTAGGAAGAGAGGCAACTTTTTTTATGTGAATTCTGTTAGAAGAAAATGATGGTAGAGTGTGCCAGAAGTAGGGCAATTTCAGAAATGAAGAACTTTTGTGCCTGGGATTGATGTCTGAGGTAGGCGACTTCAGGAAGAGGCTCTAGGTGCTGTTTTTTTGTTGATACTGAGTGCCATAAGCAAAAACGTTTTTTCCAGGAGGAGTTTTGTGATGTTTTTCATTGCCTGGGTGTAGGAAAATGCATGTACAGTTGGTTTTTGACTCGATTTTGCCAGTAGGAGTGGTTCTGGTTAGGATGCTTGCTGGAAATCAGGAAATTCAGGACTATTTTGATAGTTTGTGATTGCTACTGCCCTGGGGAAGTGATTTTGAGGTGAATTAGGTGTAGAATAGGAACAAAAAGTGTGTTTTTTGAGCTGATTAGGTGGTTGCAGCAAATCAGCTGCATTTCCCTTAGTCAGGAAGCGCTTCCATTGGAGAAGACAGGAGAAAAAGAGGGCGGCCTGTAGAAAAAGCTTGTAGGAGGCTGCTGAAATCTACCCTAACCAAAAACGAGCTGCTTCCAATTGTTTTTGGGCTGTGTTTTGCCAGGTTCTTGAAGAATTTTCAGTTCAGATTTTGTGTGGGTCAGGGGAGAAGCCACAGGAGGAGATTTGGACAGGAAAGTTGCTATTTTTTGTGATTTTGAGCTCTATTTTGATAAATACAGTTTGTTGTAATTGTTTTGAGGTGTTCTCTAGGTGTTGTGGGCCAGGAGCTATAGGAAAAGAGGTGTTTTCTGAATTTCTAAGTTGGCTGCAACAAAACAGCAGTAGAAGGGGTGAAATAGGAGGAGTTTTATGGAGTTTGGAGTCAAATATATGCAAGTTTTGTGGACTCTTTTGAAGTGGAACTATATGGCCTTGTTGTAGCAGAGAATTTGTGATCTTTTGATGCCAGACAGTGTATGAAATCAGACTAGAATTGAGCTGATTTGTAAGTTGAATATAGTCTCATGTGTGGGATCACTCTGGATGGGCTTTCCTGTGGAGTTTTGTGTAAAGAGTCAAAGCTGAAACTGAGTTTTTGTATACATGCTTGAAATAAAGTCTGTTGATATCTCTAGGTGTTTGGTTCTGGGTGAGTTTGTTCTGCGTGTGAGAGTGTGACATGCTATAAAGGTGCATAGAGCTATACCGCTTCCGTGTCATCAACGGAAGTCTATGGTCGGGGCAACAAGTAGTAGGATGCAGCCTTAAATGTGCAAAGGGGCAGATCATAGTTCAGGGGGAAGTCCCAAGAAAGAGGGAAGTCTTGTAGCAAATCCAGGGCATGGAACATTAAGTGTTATCACTGTGGCAAGAAGGGCCATATGAAAAAGGATTGCTACAAGCTGAAAAGAGAAGCTGAAAAGAGAGCAAAAGGATAAGAACAAGAATGCAAATTGGGGTGGAAATCAAAAGGAAGAGAGTCTAAGGGAGGACAAAGGAAAAGTGAAGATCGAGGAGATAAATGCAATCACACATGGTAGTGACAATGACGTTCTCTTCATCTCTAGTTTATCTGCAGAGTTGCTTACCACTTCAGATGATGCATATTCCCAAGATTGGATTTTGGATTCTGGTGCTTCATTCCATGTTACTCCCCATAGGGAATGGTTCTCCACTTATGACAGTGGAAAGACAGGTTGTGTGCATCTTGGAAATGACTATGCATGTGACATAGTGGGAGTAGGTGACATAAAGTTTTCTTTTGCAAATGGGTCTGCATTTATTTTGAAACATGTGAGACATGTGCCTAAGTTAACCAAGAGTCTTATTTCAGTGGGTCAGCTAGATGATGCTAGTTTTCACACCGCTTTTGGCTTTCAGAGTTAGAAAATTGAGAAGGGCTCTATGCTTTTGGCCAGGGGTGCCAAGTGTGGGACTTTGTATCCCTTACATGTATTACATGTATCAGGGGTATTTGATCATGTTGTTGCAATAACTGAGCAGCCAAGCACTTCTTTGTGGCATTGTAGGTTGGGGCACATGAGCCAGAATGGAATGAAACTCTTATGCCATTTGGGTTATGTACCGCATTTGAGTTTCTCTGATTTTGAATTTTGTGAGCACTGTCTCTATGGGAAGTAGACTAAATCAGCCCATAAAAGAAGGGGAAAGAAAGAGTTTGAAAAGCTTGATTTGGTGCATTCAGATGTATGTGGTCCCATGCCTACATAGTCATTAGACGGGGCTGAATACTATGTGACATTCGTTGATGATGCAACTAGGAAACTGTGGGCTTATGCTATAGATTGGAAGAGTGATGTGTTCCACGTATTTCAGAAATGGCTGGCCTTGGTTGAGAATCAGTCAGGTAGAACGCTTAAATGCCTATGGACTGACAATGGTGGAGAGTATCTCTCTCATAACTTTCAGCATTTTTGTGATACACATGGGATTAAGAGGGAGCTCACATCCCCTCGTACTCCAAAGCAAAATCCAGTTGCAGAAAAGATGAACCGTACCATTCAAGAAAGGTTGCAATGCATGCTTTCCAATGCAAGTCTTTTTTACGTTTTTTGGGCTGAGGAAATGAAGACTACAGTGCATGTGATTAATAGATCACCTAGTAAGAGTTTGGATGATGGTATTCCTGAAGAGGCATGGAGTGGCAAGAAGCCCTCTTACTCTCATTTGTGTATATTTGGCTGTGAGGCATGTGCACATGTGCCAAAAGAGCTTCGAAAGAAGCTAGATCCTAATTCTAGGAAATGCATCTTTCTGGGTTATGGTGAAAGTGGAGAGATGGGCTATCATCTCTGGGATCCAGAAGCAAAGAAGATCATACGCAGCCATGATGTAGTCTTCAATGGGAGGAAGATGCATAAGGCACCCATGAGGGATGTTGAAATGAGGAGAATCACTTTCCAGGATGTGAATCCACCTGCATATGTTGATAGACAGCAAGATGTCCATGCACCAAATGTGCAAGAAATTACCACCAAATACTCCCACAGGTATACAATCAAGGGTAGTGATGGATCATCTATTGGTGGAAATGATGAGCCAAATGTGGCTGATATGCAGGTGGGACAGCAAGCTGAAATGCCCTTGAGAAGATCATCTAGAGTGTCTAGACCGCCTGATAGGTTTGTTCCAGGGGTAGAATATGTGATGCTTACTGATTATGGGGAGCCTTCTTGCTACAGAGAGGCTATGATGTGCGAGGATTAATGCAAGAGGGAGTATGCTATGCAATTAGAGATGAGTTCACTTATGAAGAATAAGACTTGGGACTTGGTTTCTTTGCCACATGGAAAGAAAGCATTGCCATGTAAATGGGTCTACAAGATGGTCACAGGTGATGATGTGCCTAGGTACAAGGCCCGTTTGGTCGCTAATGGGTTCAAGCAAGAGAAGGGTGTGGACTTTGATGAGATATTCTCTCCAGTTGTGAAGATGACCACACTTAGATGCATGCTTGGACTAGTGGAATTAGAGGATATGGAGCTTATGCAGATGGATGTCAAGATAGCTTTCTTGCATGGGGATTTACATGAGGAAATTTACATGGTGCAGCTGGAAGGCTTTAAAGAAAAGGGCAAAGAACATTTAGTTTGCAAGCTGAAGAAGAGTCTCTATGGTATTAAGCAAGCGCCTAGAGAATGGTATCAAAAGTTTGATGCTTTCATTCGGTCCGAGGGTTTTAGAAGGAGTGAAATTGATCACTGCCTCTACAATAAAAGGGCTAAGGATAATAGCCTGATAATCCTGGCACTATATGTGGATGATATGCTATTGGCTAGCAAGAATACTTATGAGCTAGATGCATTAAAGGCCAAGTTACATGAGGCCTTTGATATGAAGGATTTGGGAAGTGACATATTCTTGGTATGCGCATCACGTGTGATCGGGGTAGGAAACTCCTTTGGCTTTCATAGAAGGAGTATGTTACAAAAGTATTGCAACATTTCAATATGGAGGGGGGGAAGGCAATGAGTACTCCATTGCCTCCATATGTGAAACTGAGTCATATAGATAGTCCCAAATCAGATGAGGAGAGAGCCATGATGGCCAAGGTTCCTTATGCATTAGCAGTTGGGAGTTTTATGTATGCTATGATAGCTACTAGACCAGACATTGCATTTGCAGTGGGAGTTGTTAGCCGATATATGGCTAATCCAGGAAAGAGGCATTGGGAGACAGTTAAGTGCATCATGAGGTACATGAAGGGTACCAAGGAGATGTGCATCTGCTTTGGTAAAGGAGACATGCGTGTACTTGGGTACACAGATTCAAACTATGCAGGGCATGTGGACAGTAGGAGATCCACTTCTGGTTATGTGTTTACCTTTGCAGGTAGTGCAGTGTTGTGGATGTCTCGTGCACAGAAGTGCATTGCTTTGTCTACCACAAAGGCTGAGTATGTTGTAGCCACAGAGGGTTGCAAGGAGGCTATATGGCTTGATCGGCTAGTGGGAGATTTGGGGATTCATACAAGTGTACCGACATTGCATAGTGATTCCATGAGTGCTATTCAGCTAGCACGGAATCCAGTCTTTCATGCAAAGACCAAACACATTGAGGTCAGGTACCATTTCATCAGGGAGGTACTTAAGGACAAGCGCATAGAGGTTCATACAGATGATAACCCTGCAGATATGCTGACGAAGAGTCTACCTAGTTAGCGGTTTGAGTATTGTCGTGTATTGATGGGCTATTGATGGGCACTGGATAGTATGCTCAATGGTTTTTCTCCCTTAAAGGCACATTGTCCTTTAAGTGGGAGGTTGTGGGGATTAAAGGTCACCGTGCCTTTACCCCGATTATGTACAATACTCAAATGCATATATAAATGAATGAAAAAGAAGATTAGGGTGTTCTGCACCTGCTAAAACTTGTGTGGCTCTCTGTTTCTCTCTCTCCCTCTTCTGTTCTTGCTTCCGTTGAGAGCACTCTCAAACAAGAAGAAAGTCCATTTCTAGTTCTTCAAGTATTTTCAAAGAAAGCAACATAGAGCACAAGCAATTATTAGCTTGTATTTGCAAGATGCGAGGTAAATATCCACAAACATCTTTGATGTTTCATATTGCCTTCATAATGGATGTTATCACCTAGTTACTATCATGTTTATGCAAACTATTGATTCATACACCACAAAAGAGTCAATATCAATGTACTAAAACTCCATACAAGTGCATTTTTAGTCCATTTTTACCATCCAATAGAGATTGGATGCATTTGTATCTTGGCAAGAATTGTTGTGTTTCAATCCTTTCCATCAATGATAATACACATGGCCTTTTCTGTATTTGATATAGCTTCTTTCCTCAAATAAGCATACAACTTTCTAGCATCATGCATGTGATGCAAATGGATTGTCTGCCATTTTATATACCTTCCTTGAAGTTCCTTGCATTTTCCATGTTCTCTAGCATGTTTTAATCCATTATAAACCTTGCATTTTAACATTCCTTGCTTTGATGGTATTTTCACATTGCTGAATTCTCCACACCAATTTTGTATAAAGTGGAACTTGAAATTGTTCTTTCTTCTCTATCTTGTAAAGTTTTTTTAATTCTCTAGCACAACCTTCTTTGTCATTCCTAGAGAAAGATGGTGTTGACACACTACACTTCCATCTAGCATTAGTTGTTGAAGATGAGGCTGTGGTAGTGCATTGTCTTCAAACATTCTTTTTAAAATTGTGGATACTTTTACGGTACTTCTTTGTCCTTTCAACTGACCTACATTTCCATGAACTTTATTTTATCACCTTTGCCCAAATGCACCAGTATGTTTCATGTGATAGCCTAGTTAACCATGGTGCATCTCTGTCCTTTCAACTGAGCTCATGAACTCTATAAACAGTTTTCTTTATCATCTTTGCCCAAATGCACCAATATGTTTCATGTGATAACCCAATTAACCACCATTAATATCCATGATTGCAAATGGATACCCCATTAACCATAGGTATCAATGAAAGTTTGCATAGCCTTATCTTTAAGTTTTCATGATATTGTTAAAGGAAGCAAGAAAACTCATGAAGAATATAATTATGTATATCTGGCCCTATCATACTCCAAATACCCATGCATATGGCCTCACAATCTTCTTTTGTAACTCTTCGAATACAAAGTTTCTTATAACAAACTTTCATGACAATTTCTTGTATATTCTCTCTGGATAGCATTACATGCCTCTTGGGTTCTAGAATTGGTGCCATGATTTGATGCCTCTTAACAATTACACACTTTCATTTTTAGCATATTACCTTTTGTTTTCGATTGGTTACACTATTGTCCATTGAATGCATTTCTCTTGCATCTTCATCTATGAAGTCAAAATTTGTTGCGTGGTCTTGAGAAAATTTTGATGCACTTTGTGATTCATGGTAGCCTTATACATGTAGTTTGAAGCAAGCCACCATGTCTATTTTTGCAAACACAAATTGCTTGTAGCAAAGAGGGAAAGAAACTTGACCTCAACACTTATTGCATATTGGCTAGCGAGCAAGGTAATGTCTAAATTTTGGTATGACTAGACTTCATATCTTGGTGCTTTGTAGATATGATAACGTGAAAGGCCCAATAATGTTGAAGTGAGGAGAGGGGAAGAGAGAGAGAGAGAGAGGGAGAGATGAAAGTAGAGAGTCAAGGTAGAAAGGAAGCAAAGGGGATGGAGCTCCAATTTCAAGGGAGAAGTGTAATCCATACATGACAACTCTCTTGCCCTCCCTTGCTCATTTGCTTTCATTAAAGGGCATTTTGGGATTTCAGGGTCACGTTATTTGTAACAAAGTTTATTTGGAATATTGAATCAAAACATGACATTCATAAAATTTGGATTTTTTTTCCTTATTTGGAATTTTTTTTGAACTTGGTCACCTCATTTCATATTCACCTAGTAGACACCAAAATTGGGAAAATTTGGAATACTACAAAGGTCAATTCAACACAATTTTGGACTACTGATGTCCAATCATGCCCATACTTTGATTTTTTAGTCTTTCCCTCAAAAGAATCATCATTGCCAGTAGGTTTTAAAGCCTCCCTGGAATACTGGGATACTGGAATAGGAGCCTCCATCTCATTTGAAGAGCGCTTACCTATATGACCTTTCACTCTTGATGGTGTCAACTGGCTTTGCTGTGGAAATTGTTTTGCTGCAAGAAGAGGCTTTTTTAAAGACACTCTCTCCTTTGTTGGCATGACCTCACTTTGATGTAGAGACTGTTCAAGTGCAAGAAGCTCTCTCCTTGATGAAGCATTTGGTGAGTTGGTCGATCTTGTCTCTGCAAATGCTGGACTCATGGGTGGCACTTGCAAACGAGAAGGAGTCAAGGAGCCTGAACACCCCAACCTTCCTCTTCCATCACCGCCCACCTCAGAAGGTGGGATACTTTTTAACGTTTTGGACTTTTTCTTGGAGTGGAGAAGCTAGGATTGTGATGCCATTGCCTGGAAAACAAATACTAAGATTAAGAATACTTAAATTATTGAAGGAAAGAGAAATTAGTAAAGAAGTGCTTGTAGAAAAGTCACATTAGCATGCCCCATCACGAAACACATTAGAAATTTGATTCTAGAATCTAAACTGCACAAAAGAAGTTTAAAGAAGAACTAGTGAAGTGGAAAGTAGCATGGAAGATAAAACCTAGAGTGTTGTAAAAGAACAGTGTGTTGCAAATGTAAGAGGTAGGATTCCAGAATCCTAGTTTGAAAGGTACAGAAATATGAAAGTGCAATATTTACCAAAAAACATCTATTGAAGAGAACATTGTGAAATCTCTCCAAATTCAAACAAAGAACTTTAGTGAAATTGGGAGATAATAACTGCAATATTATGACCAAAAGAGCACTTTTCTCATTTTAAACACATAGAAATTGTTGCTTCCACTTGTTAAAAAAAGCAAGAAAAACTTTAAATAAAGAACTTTTTAAAAGAAAAACCCAAGAAATTTTAACTTTTATAGAAATTGTAAACTAAACATGATTCTTGTTGGGAATTCTGACCTCTTTGTAAAGAGCATTGGTGGACAGAACTTGAGCACAAGGAAGTGCTAAAATTATGTTTGCTGAATGAGGTTTTTGTGTGTTGAATGTAGAGTCAGTGAATCCGAACTGAAGGATGGAATTTGATCCACTAAGACTCATGAATACATTGGAGAGGTGAAAGGAACAGAAGATCCATGATCATAACCACTTTTTTCTTTTTGATACAATTTGCAAGATTTCACAGAACCTGCTAGGTGTTTTCCCCTAGGTATAGATGAATCGGATTCTAGAATCTGATTTCATGAAAATAAAGTGGCATAGACGAGGGCAATAAACAATAGTTTAAATCTTTTGCATGATGTAAAAATTGTTTATGCTAATGTTAACGTAACCGTGCTAACTTTTGAGATTCCAGTATCCCAAGTGTAGAGAACTAGGATTCCAGAATCCCAAGTGTAGAGAACTGGGATTGTAGAAACCAACCTTCAAAGCAATACAATAGCCGCAGAGAAGGAAAGGTAGCTTCTATGGCACTTTTCAAACTTTTGCACTATATTCCAAATGATTATGTTCCTCCCCAATGCAACCATGTTGTCTTTTGAGATTCTGGTATCCCAAGTGTAGAGAATTTGGATTCTTGAATCCAACTTCAAAGCAAAACAACAGGCTAAAAGAAGGCGAATGCACTTTTATGACCCTTTTCGAGATTTTGCACTGTGTTCCAACTGATTGTGTTTCATTTTGGGATTCTAGTATCCCAAGTTTACAAAACATGGATTTTGGAATTTAAATTACTAAAAATACAAGAGGAAATCTCTAAGCAAAGGAGTGAAAATTCATAAACTAGTCATACCATCGCTGGGGATGTTGCTTGCAAACCCCCCAAGGGGCTGCCACCCCCGAACCGCCCCCCAAACTCCTGCTATCACGGGATACCACCCCCCAAACCCCCTGCTATCAAGGAAATTGCCACAAAACCCCCCTTGATGCTTGAAGTTAAAAAAACCTTCCACTACATGGCTTTTTGTTTTGGGATTCCAAAATCTTTCACATCTTATTTTGACTCTAGAAGTCCACTCTTCCCAAACTTTGAGATTCTAGAATCCCAATTAGGGCTATTTTGTTTCTTTACTACCAATATAAGCTTTAAGGTTAGGTTCCAAATCCCAATCTTCATATGAAGTGGATTTTGGAATCCTACTTTCCTTTTCACTAGTTCTAAAGAACCATTTCTTAAAAATAAAACTTCCACGGTTTGGATTCTGGAATCCTAACTTATTTACCTTTTGGAATGGAGGACTCATCTTGGGAAAAAAATTTCCTTCTTTTGGATGTTGTGTACTTTCATGTGTAATTGGGTTTCAATAATTATTAACAATCGGCCCAAAGTTTACAAACAAGAATACCTCCTCATAACTAACTCTATACCTCTGACTAGCAAAATTTGTTCCTTATCTTTTCCAAATCTACGCACTCTTGTGGAATCCGAAAACATTAATCACACAAATTACATAATGTTCTCTAAAAAACTATAGTTTTAGAATGTAAACTAAACAAGACAAGTAAGCCCTCCACCTCCTTTTAAAGCACTCTTTCTCTATTTTTGAAAAGTTTGGATATTATTTTAATTTAAGTAATTAAATTCCATAAACAGAGGTTACACAAACTCTTCCATGTTTCTAAAGCCTCATTTACAGGGTGCAATATTTCATTTGTCTTTGGTGATAGAGTGGTAACATGGAGCTCATGAGCAGTCCTAGCAAGTCCTCCCTTTTTTGTCCATCTCCTTCACAAACTTCCACTTTTAGCAAGGATATTGAAGAAATTGACCACACCCCCTCCTCAAAGAGGCTTCCATTTTGGCAATTAGCATGCACATTGAGAATCGACACCAATAATGCTAAGCAAAGAACCTCAAGAGGTGCAAGGAAGGAAAGGTTACTTTCAAGAATTTCCATACGTAATGCAAGTAGAGCATTTTGTTGTAGAAAGAATTGCTTGAGGTCACTAGGATTTTAAAAGATCAAGCAAGACAGGCATCATTTCTTTGGGTTGAAAAGACGAGAACAAAATTTCTTTCTAAGAATTTCAATGAGAGCCTCCTCCTCCTTGCCAACCAAGTACTTTATTAGTGATATGATGGTTTATAGAACAAGCTTCATGAAAGTGTTTTCCATTGGAAACTTAAGAATGGGGAAAATAATTTCAAGCCAAGGACTTGAGGAGTTTCATCCAACTAATTATGGCTCTCAAGAAACACCACAACTTGCATTGTTGAGACAATGGCTTAATGAAAGTTGATGGAAAATGCTTGTGCTAGTATTTGCAATAGAATTTGATGAAAGTATCTCCATCCACTACCCGAGGTGCATATGCTCAATTGCCTAGGCCTGAAAGGAATATAAGTGGAAGAAGGGAGATAGATCATTTGTCTACAATTTGCTGATGATACCAACCTGACCTTACACAATGATGAGAAATGAGTCATTGATTCCTTGGAATGTCTAAATGTTTTTTGTCTAGCCTTAGGTTCGAGAGTTAACCATGAAAGAATAGGCATAAACAGTACCAGGAACCCTCCTCCCCAACTCCTCTTAGAAAAAGGATGTAAAGTTATAAGGGAAAGAGAAAT
This sequence comes from Dipteris shenzhenensis, assembly GCF_047967505.1. Lineage (NCBI taxonomy): Eukaryota > Viridiplantae > Streptophyta > Polypodiopsida > Gleicheniales > Dipteridaceae > Dipteris > Dipteris shenzhenensis. Next base: position 13,545,542 of record NC_141599.1, read on the forward strand.
TTTGAGACTTCTTAGAATCCTGATGGGCTTTAGATGCTCGCGAAATGATGGGTGGGACTGGGTAACAGAAAAAGGATGCAAATTTATAAGGGAAAGAGAAAATTTTAGACTTAAAATCTTGATGGGCTTTAGATGCTCGCTAAATCATCGGTGGGACTGGGTAATAGATAAAGTAAAGGATAAACTCAACAAATGGCAAGGCCTATTGCCAACTCTAGCAAGAAGGAAGTTTGTTCTTAACCATTACATCTATCCCTTGATCCTTTACTTTATCTCCTGTTGGAACCAAACCAAGAAGAGTTTGGGAAAAGTCAACAGTCCACAAGATGTCTAAGGTTAAATGGCAAGTATGCATGATTCCCAAAGATGCAAGAGGGTTGAGGGTAGTGAACATTGAGAGATCAACAGTAAGGTTCATGAACCAATGCTGGTTTACTAAGGCATTTCTAGACCCTGACCCAATCTAGCCAACATTAATTATACACAATCTTAAAAAAGTCAAACTCAAGAGATGTAGACACTAGATACAGATTCCCTTTGAGGTGGCACTATTGGGTAATGAGACATGTATAGCCAAAGGGTCATAACTATGGAAGGGAGAGTGGCAAGCTTGGGAGTCAACTTGACCGTATATCAAGTGGAAGGGCTTTCAAGAAAGACGGGTACCTTCTGTAGTCAAGACTCAGTATGGTTCCCTATAATATGGCCAAACGCACAAGTAATCAATGAGGACTTGAAAGGAGCTCTCAGACTCAACAAGAAGGGGATACGAATCTGGGGGGACCTATGGAACCTACTAGTCTGCCTAGATCAGCTCGACCACTGTTGGATAGAAGTCTTAGATTTGAGTATGCTCTCCCCCCTATGTAGGGGTAGGAGCATTTTGATGTAAAAAATATTGTTTATCTTTTGGACTTTATAATATAGACCCGCATTTTACAAATTCTTCACAAAGTGTCCCATTTGGTGAAAATTGAAACAAGCATCTGGAAACAAACCAAAACGAGCTTGTTGAGTGAATACCATGCCACAAGGACCTCAATCTCCAAGATCCCACAATATCCACGTCTCCTTGAGACCAAAAGCCAACTACTAAATTTGGAAAATCCCCCCAAATAGGGTAGTTGTGATATGGGAATTCATCAATGCTAAAGGATGGACATCATGGCACCACCAGAACCTTAGCTCTAAAAATATTAAGGTTTTGCCAACCAATTCACCCCGTAAAGCTTTTGATACACATTTGATAAGGAACAAAAGTTTTCCCCAAAACCGAATCACAAACCCCATTGTGTCAGAATATCACACTCAAGATATAGGATTTCCTCCATCTCTAATAGAGAAGGCACACGGCTAGTAGAGAACAAATACACTACTCCTTTTGCCAATCACATGAGCTCTTGTATAACATCTTCCAATTCTAGTTGACAAGCCATCCTCAATGCTAATTTCACATGTATTTAAATTTTACTACGTAGACCCTCTAAATAATAAAACATTCTTTCAAAAGCTACACAAATTTTCAAAGGTTTAGTAGCAATACAATTTTACATGTATAATTTGCTATTCAAACCTTTGAAAATTTGCTTAATTTTTTAGAGATTTTTTTAATTATTTAGAGGGATCTAATGTTTATTAATTTGTATTCAATAGTAATTATGAAAATTGTTTTGGACTTCGCTTGTTTATTTTTCAAGGGCACACGAATCCAAATTTGATGAAATTCATGCTACATACAAGCAAACATAGTATGTGAACATCTCCAAGGAATTATGTGTAAGTAGACATTGAATACCTTTGAGATCTAGGTGTGTCTTATAAAGAGGAAAAGTCAAATATAAAATAGTCTTAATAGGGGCAAGGAAATTCATGCCCACCTTGGCTCAAGGGGTTCTACATGATAGTGCCTACCATGCACCACCGTCCATAGTAACTTTTTGGTGGATAGTTGTGCATACCAAATATATTGGCCTACCATTAGCTTCTTATCTCTTCATCATTAAAGTGTTAATTTTACACTTCATTATAGAAGATGAATAGGAGGCTGTAGTTTTAAAAGTGCATGATTTGAAAGATCTACAAGCGGTTCCAAGGGAAGAAAAGACATCACCAAGGAAAAAGAATCAACTACTTTGTCTCAAAATCAAAGTAGCATAACAACACTTTTTCAACTATTGCAACACAACATTACTTGGTTGAAATCCTAAGGAGTTCAATTGCACCTACTTGTTGGGAAGAAAAGATGTCACCAAGGCAAAAGAGTCAACTACTTTGTGTCAATATCAACGCTGCAGACAACACTTTTCTAACTATCTATTGCAATAAAAATTATATTAATGGGTTGATATAATGAGGAATTCAAATTGCATCTACTTGCTACTAAAAATGCTTAACTGTCAAGCTATTTATAAGACTATTTAGTGATCTTGGTAGTGATATGTATATGCTTTGAACTTGACTCTAGATATTTTTGAATAGGCATCCCTGATTTTTTCTATTCAACTTTGAATGGTACAATTAGGCATTGCTAAATGCAAGCCACATGCCTAATTGTGGTATGGCTATTAGAAGCAATGAGTCATGTAGAAATTGACATTTAATACTTTGAGAATTAGGTCTATTTTATAAGAGGCAAAGCTAAATATATGCATTTACTTTAAATTAATGATAAAGGAGCAATGGCATTCATACTCTCACTTTGGGGTCACTTTGACTACAATAATACCTACCATGCACCACCATCCACACTCACTTTCATGTCTTATGGAAAAAGTGGTTGATGGTGCCTAATAAGTGGCCTACCATTTATTTTTTTTGTGTCTTCCATTATTATTAGAGTGACAACAACTGGTGCTAGAAGAACGAACATCTGATAGTCTAAGCTAATTGATTGATTTGAACTTTGGTGCTCAGGGAGTTCACCTCAAAAAATTTACTATACCACTTGCATTCAAAAGGAGGGGTATTTTAATTCAACTTCCAAAAACATTAACAGAACTAAAATAACAAGAGGGGTTTTTTAATGCAGCTTTCAAAAAAATCCATTAGTTCATAATTAAGTAAAGAGGGGTGGTTTTATTAGGAGAAATATTTTAGTTAAGGGGTTTTTTAAATACCCCTTGAACACACGTGGTACATAGGTTTTCTTAGTAGTGCGCCCCTCGAGCTTTAGTGTCTCTTAAACATACACTAAGGTTGTCTCAAATTTTATCATTCGAGCAAAAGCCTTAGCAGTTAATCCTAAACCCCTCTTTAAGAAATTGTCTATATCATGTGCGTTCAAGAGGTATTTTAAAAACCTTGAACTAAAATTTTTCCATGAATAAAAACACCCCTTTTTACTTATGAACTAAGTGATTTTAAAAAAAATTTATGTTAAAAAACCCCTCCCGTTTTTGTAATCGTGTTAATTAAAAAAAAAAACGAAATTAAAATACCCCTCTTTTTGAATGCACGTGGTAGACTAAAAGTTATTGAGGTGAACTCCCCGAGGGTATTTAATGCATGACAAGAGGCTCCACTCTTCCTTGAAATAAATTCATGCCATTCTCTCTCTCAACTTCTCCCCTTTAATAAAATTTTAGGAAATTTTACTACACTCCCTTTTCATAAAAATTTAGGAAATGTATTAGGTGATCCTTTATTATGTTAATGAGGTGTTTAGAATTAACTGCTAATGCATTTATTAAATGTATGAGGGTACATTTGAGTGTATGACAAGGGGTATTTGAAAGAATGACAAGGGCTTTCACTTTCTCTCCCTACTTCCTCTCCCTACTTCATGGGTCATCCCCTTAACATTTATTGCCTCTTTCCTTGTCTCTAGTAAGTCCTTCCTTCTCATGAGTCTCTTGTGCCTCCACTTACGTTTACTAATTATTAATCGGATTGCCTTAATTGAAGGCTTAAAATTTTTGTTTTTTGAGCTATGTGAAGTGAGTGGCAAATTTCGGAAATTAAACTTCAAATTTGAAAATAGGTAGTTTTAAAACGGTAAATTTTAACGCATTTTAGTTGTATTTTTGCTTTAAACCTTCAAGATGAAGCTTTATTGTGGGAACTACTAATAGTGATGTTTTGAAAAATGAGAATGTCTATTAGAGTTTGACATTTGTGGTCTTCGATGACTTTTTTGAAGTCAAAGTCGGTGGTGGACACTAAAGTCGGTGGTCGACACTGGTGAACTCGAGGCTTTGCGTATATATGATACGTAGAAGCTCCTTGAGATCTTCAATCAGCCTTCTCCTTCTTGTTTTGCATTTTGCCTCTAGAGGCTTTTCACAGCTATGACCTTCGTATATCGTCGCTTGGGCCTCTGCGCACTTGGCCTCCTCCTCTCTTGTTTCGTCTCTGCCCGCCATGTTACTTGCCAAGGTGGTACCGCCAAGCCCCTTGTCTTTTGCCACTACATGCTCTACTCTTTCCTCTACAGTGACGATGTCGCTGGCCTTTCCCGAGAGATTCAGCTCGCCCAACAACATGGCATCGATGCTTTTGCCCTGAATACCGGGGTCTGGAATGACGTTTATCAAACGCGAGCTGACTACTTCTACACTGCTGCGGCAAACCTGAATTTCAAGCTGTTCTTCTCAGCAGACATGTCGGGCAGTCTCACACTAGACAATTTGAGGACTATGCTCACACGCTATGGGAATCACACGAGCCAGTTGCGATACAATGGCAAACAATTTTTCTCGACTTTCATTGGGCGCACGAAAACGCTTGCTCCATATTCCGACCCTCTCAGCACCTGGCGGGATGGGGTGTTTACGCCCGCTGGAGGCAAGGCCAACATTTTCTTTGTGCCATTTTTTGAAACCAGCGGCCAACAAGCTGACATAGCTAGTGTCATAAACCAATTCAATCCGATTCTCGATGGCTTGTTCGCATGGGACACGTCTGCGTGGCCTTACCTGAATGGGGACTACAGCAAGCCTTCAGATGCGGCCGACAGGGCGTATTTGGCTGCCTGCAAAGCTGCGGGTAAGGTATACATGGCAAGTGTGAGCCCCTGGTTCTACAGGCCGGACTTCGGGGTGAAGGGAAACTATGCCGGAGATGGGCTATGGAGGACGCGATGGGAGCAGCTGACTGCGCTACGACCTCCATTTGTGGAGATCTTAACTTGGAACGATTGGGCGGAGCGAACATACGTGGTGTCTGTGTCCTCAGGAAACATTCCATACGGTGCCTCGGAAAACAACGATCTGGGCTTCCCGCATCTGCCGTTTCTGGACCTGGCAAGCAGCTATTACATCCCCTGGTTCAAGACCGGGCAAAAACCGAGCATAGGCAACGAAGCGGTGTACGTCTATTACTACACCCAAAGCAAGAACGGCTCAACTGTGACGAATTCCGGCACACTGCAAGATAGGTTGTACGCAACGGTGCTGCTGCTGCATCCAGCAGACGTGACTCTGAAGTCGGGGTCGCAGAGCATGGTGTTTACGAATTTGCAAGCAGGGATAGAGAGCGTAAGCATGCCCTTCAGCGTGGGGAAACAAAGCGCTACCGTAAGTCGCAAGGGAGTGCAACTGCTTGCGGTAACAGGTGCTGCGTCCATCTCCAGCCCCGGCGCTAATCGTGACTTCAACGTCTACACCACTCACAGTTGAGAGAGAATACGTATTCCCTCTGCAAACATATGTATTCTTGTGTCGTAGTGCTAGCACTTGCTCTATGGAAAAAGGATATATGAAGAGTACTACATGAGAAGGCAATAACATAATCACAACAAACGATATTGTTGTCACCACATTATGGCTTTTTTCAAATGGTTTTTGGAGTAACACAATGCCTTGAGAAACTATCACAATTAAGTCCGCTTTCTAGTTCATCATTGGTTTATATTCGTTCATTGATCACTTCCTATACTTTAGAGCCCCAATTTTTGTCATGGAGCATGTAAAAACTACCATTTTATCAAATTTTTAAAAGGAAAAAGAATGCACATGAGAGATAACACAAGGTTCATTAGAACAAAATCCTCCCTACAAATGTCAAGGATGGTGTTTTATTAGTGACTTGGTGATGTCAAAAGATTTATGCCTTTTAGGAAATGAAGCCCAACAAATACATGAATGAAGCGATTAACAAAGCTATTTCCATCCTTTGATTTTCCATCCAACTTGGTTATCTCTATTGATTTTGAATGTTCTCCGGTGTCAAGCAAAAGAGAGGAATGTTGTAAGGAATTTAGATTGAAATAAATATTTAAGGACAAGGAAAGATGAACAAGTAGATAGAATTATGTTTATAATATTATCTAATATGATTATGGGTCTAAGCATGGTTAGGTGACATGCTTTTTGTGCTTTATAAAAGCACATAGCACATTACTTATAGCACAAATTGTTTAATATAAATGTTCTTTAATGAATTTACAATATTATAAGAGTCAAAAAGCACATTTTATCATTGCAATAAATTTTTAGGGTTGTAATAGGTGTCCTATACCACTAAAAGTAGTAAATGTCCCAGACAGTGCTTTTTGTGTCACCTTCCCATGCTAAGACCCTTATATTTGCTTACTTCGTGGTGCAACTTGGATCACGTACCACCATCTTGGATCAGAATGACCCAGATGAAAAACTACCTATATTGAAGATGGGTGCCAAATGCCATCAATTATATATATGAAATTATGCTTAAGTACATGTATCAATGGATCTTTAAAAACTAAAGCTTCGATTAATTAAATCATTAGTATGCACCTGCTCACAATGCTCGGGAAGAACAAAAGTATCACTTTCATTGGTCTAAAGTTTGGTGGAGTCTATTGCAAAGAAACTGCTACTGTCTTTCCTCACTGTCACATGGGGACTATTGTAAATAGTTCTAAACCATTTTATATCAAGAATGAAAATACTAAATCATCTGAAATCAATTTCATAGATTTCGTGTATGGTCCCACAATAATCCAATTGTGAGGAGAGAAGATTGGTATCCGAAGCACTTGCTCGGCCATATTGTGTGAAGTTAGCCATGACTCCATAATCATACATGACTCTCTTTGAATTGATGCATTCCATGTGAAAATGTCATCCATATGACCATAATGCACTATACTTTTTTTACTACAAAAGAGCATCATTAAAACAATGAGGATGCATCTATTTTATAGCGTATATTGCCACAAATAATTACTTAATTACGTTAAGAGGTAAGAAACTTACATGCATCATACATCCAAATGATAACTCTCGCTCGCGCTCATTTATTGTCTCTACATCACGTTCGGCTTTATGTAGAGCCAGTTGTAGCCAATCAAGTGACATGTGAGTGGGAGAAGTGTGAGATCTCGTGGATATGGTTGCGATTGCCTGTAAATTACTCTGAATCTCTTCCTTGCAACTATTGTTTCTGCTTTGGCTGCTTCCACTTCTGCATCTCCTTGCTATTGAGGATATAAAACTTATTGAATTTCTCCATTTGCTCTTTGCTCATCTTTCTTTCAATCCCTTTTTCTTGGGGAACCTCTCCAACGATGCGATCATCATCCTTGTTATGCTAAGCCTGCGACATATCGTGATCCATGGATGTAAGAAACTCCGTGATATATACTAATGACTCTTGCACAAGCCATCCCTCTGCCATGCTTGCTTTTGGTCTTGCTCTTTGCCTTACAAATCCCTTCAAATTTTTCATAAATCGCTCGAGAAAAAACATCCACCGACTATGAACGGTACTTGCAATGGCCACCTCATCAACTATGTGCATAAGCAAGTGCACCTGATTTGCCATAATGCTCAAGGCAAAGTGCTTCTCAAGCAAGCAAATGGTTTTGATGGAGTCCTCCCTAGCCTTCTCGATGCTCGATATGGAGATCTCTTTTTGAGATATCCACCTATTTCACATGCCCATGTAAGATATATTCATAATCAATCTACAGATTATTTGGCTTAAATTGAAGAAAATGCCATCAATGTGATTTGATAGTAAGCATACCTCACAATACCACTGATCTTGAATATAGCATTCCTAACATCTTCTTGTAAGCACCCTTTCACTGTAATTGGGAGGATGAACTATCAAAGCAACAAAGAAATCATGTCAATAATATAACATAATCATAATTACACTAACGCATTATGATTATTGGTACACTAATCCTACACCTTAGAATACTTGTAAGACCTTGTGCCAATCATGGGACTTGAGCCCACTAAGCTTATTGTCCTTTGAAAATGCACCTTTCAAGCCATGCATGTACCCTATGGGTGTTCGAAAAGAGGCAATGTCCGCCTTGACTGCTGCCTCCTCTCTCTTGGAGAGGATCCATGTTGCATTCGGGAGGACAACCTTTTCCGAAGCATGCACTTGGGGCCACCAGCGAGACATCCTATTGATAGCATGCATGGGATCCAAGAGATGATTGATTTGCAACTGACCCCAATAAGGAAGCTCATGAAAGATGGATAGCCTCTTCATACCATGAGGAGGTTCCTCTCCATTCACCCTCCAAGCCTGAATCCAGTCACTTGCCTTCAAATATGGTGGTGGTGGATCAAGCTGACCTGCATGCATGAGATGGTGCAGTGGAAGGTATTGACCATGACCTTCATAAAAATTTTTCCTCATATGTTTGGAGTATTGTGCAAGAGGTTTTAAACCCGGTCCACAAACAGGACAAGCATGGTACCCACTTGTAACAAGTCCTACATGCATGCATGAATGTGTTAGTATAAGATATGAGCGTGAAAGAGAGTCATAAAAGAATAATCCTATATTATACATGTAAAGACACAACCACATACCTGCACACTCTCACAACAAGGCAAAGCACCCACAGATGTGCACATAGATGCATTTTCGTAACTAAAAAAAAGACTTACAGGCATGTCTATTGGCCCATCTATAGACCCACATCTATAGGCACATCTATATAACATATAGATGTGCCTATAGACACACTTTTAGATGCTCTAGTAGAAATTTAAAAAAATAGAAAGATGCGTACATAGACGCACTTATAAACACTCTACAGAATCTTTTTTTTTAATAAAAGCAAAATTTTATGTGGTTGAACATAATATTGCATATGTTGTGTATGCTATGTAGTTACAAGAATCTGATTTCCTGCTAAGTCTTGTGTACCCCAACACACGTCAGATACCAATTTGTGCACATGAGAATACATCTAGGGCTTGGGGGGGGCGAGGAGTTGTGCAATTCAATTCTTACAGCCAATTGCATTTTAATTAGAATAATTGCAAGCACGTCTATAGCCGATGATTACAATTTCGAATAAACATTACAACTCCAAAATGTTTAGCTCAAAAGGCATTTATTGATAGAAAATTGCCTAAGGAAATTGAAAGCCAAAAAAATAAAAGGAGTGTATATCAATTCATAGCTCAAAAAGTGCTTGGATGTACATATAGCATGAAGCCAAGCCACATCCTTTGGCTTCAAGTACTAAAATAAGAGGAGTGTATATACAAGAGAGGCACGAAGCCAAGCCAGTGGCTTCAAGTAAAAGAAAGACTAGCTAGCACTACTTCTACAACTAATCTAAGTTCTCCATGTCCTCGCTCCCTTCTTCGATCCCTTCTTCCTCATCTTCTTCCTCCTGATCAGCGGTAGGGCCCTGCAAACAAAGGACAACATGTATCAATGTATGAAAAATCAAATCTTTATTTACAATATTGACATTATTTGATTACTTTTAAATACTTGGGGGGCGCTCCAGTAGCCCAAATATACTGCTCCTCAGTAATCAACCCATCATCATAGCAGTGCCTCCATGCATCTCCTCTGCGATGGTGGCGGTGGTAGGCTATCACGACAAGAGAAGCGTACCTGCCCATGATATCAAGCTGCAAGATAACACAATTTGCAGAGGGGACAGTACAAAGAAACAACCTCCTAATAATCCAGGTAAATAATATAATTTGAGATCGATACTTACAAATTGGGCCTCCCATGATTCAACACCCCTTGCTCCAAAATGCACGTTTCCATATTGCTCCATTTGGATCCTTCGTGCCTCCATGTGCTGCAGATTGGGGTCTACCTTCATTGTCTTCATTGCTTTCTTCCACTCACACTTGTGAGCGGTGTGGGGCTGGCCCCTTGGTAGTTGACCTCCCTCTCTCTTGGCAATCTCGGCTAGTGCTTTCCTCTTAAGCGAAGATCTTTTATTGCCAAGTATCCTAACAATCTTTGACTTGGCCCATTTATCTATGAACTGAACATTGGGGGGATTGGCATACTTGGAGCGAACAGCAGCAAGGGTCTCATCAACCAACTTTTTTGGATGGTCTTTGTGAATAAAGCAATCTATGTAGTTGTTAGCAATTACAAAGCGCATGAAGGCCATGATGTCCTTCCCCTATGCATCCATCAAGATGCCTCCTATCTGAGTGATGTCATAGAAGATCGTACCATTACCCTCTCGCATGTCTGCATCATCTGAATCATCCCTGCCCCCACCATTACCCCCCCAAAGCACTGTGCCATGCATCCCCCACCGCTCTTGCTGCTACTATGCCTATTGCCCTATGGTGTCGAGCTAGTATGTTGGCCACTCGTAGCTGGAGAAGCGAATCTTGATTGTATGATGAGAGTACGTTGGCCACTCGTAGTTAGAGAAGTGCATCTCAACAAGGTGAGAGTATGTCGGCGGCTCTATGAGGCAAAAAGACCTCCTGACCACAGGAGGAGAAGGGGCTCAGCTTTGTAGCTAGCTAGGCTATCTCGACTCCATTGGGGTAATCTCCAGCTGGTGTGGGATTGGGTTGGTTTGGAGTCTGTATTGCTCACTCCTGGGGGGTGTTTGTAGTACGCATCATGTACGTGTATAACTTCTTAGGAGTGGGAGGGTGTCCGAAAATGTTATATATAACTCTCAAAAGATGGCATCCCGAAGATCAAGTGAGGCTGAAGAGCTTACTGGCCACATGATGAACTGAAGAAAAGAAAGAAGAAGATTACCATCGAGCATGCCCTCGTTACGAGAGATGCAAAAGAAAAAATAGAGTGACAGCCTGACATTGAGCAAGCATATACAGACTCCTACATTCTTTGAATTAGAGTGACAGATCTGCTTGCTCAATGTCAGGCTATTGAAGTTTCACATGGGGAAAAAGAGAGAAGGAAAGAGATGAAAAGAGAGGAAAAGAGAGGAGAAAAAAGAAACGAGATAAGAGAGAAAAAGAGAGGAGAAAAGACAAGGAAAGAGAGGAGAAAGGAGAGAAAAAGAGAGGGGAAAAAGAGAGAAAAAGAAAGGAGATAAGAGAGAAAAATAGAGAAAGTGAAAAGAGAAAAAGGGGGGATAAAAGAGAGAAAAAGAGAGAACAAAAGAGAGGAGAAAAGAGAGGAAAAAAGAGGAGAAAAGAGAGAAAAAGAGAGGAGATAAGAGAGAAAAAGAGAGATGAAAAGAGACGAAAAGAGATAATAAAAGAGAGAAGGAAAAAGAGAGAAAAGGTGAGGATAAAAGAGAGAAAAAGAGAGAAGGCAAGAGAGGAGAAAAGAGAGGAGAAAAATAGAGAAAAAGAGAGAAGGAAAGAGATGAGAAAAGAGACGAAAAGAAAGGAGATAAGAGAGAAAAAGAGAGGAGAAAAGAGAAGGAAAGAGAGGCCCGAAAGGAGAGGAAAAGAGAGAGAAAAAGAGAGGAGAAAAAGGAGAAAATAGAGGAGAAAAAATAGAGAAAAAGAGAGGGGATAAGAGAGAAAATGAAAAGAGAAAAAGTGGGGATAAAAGAGAGAAGGAAAGAGAGGAGAAAAGAGAGGAGATAAGAGAGAAAAAGAGAGATGAAAAGAGACGAAAACGGAGGATAAAAGAGAGAAGGAAAAAGAGAAAAGGTGAGGATAAAAGAGAGAAAAAGAGAGAAGGAAAGAGAGGAGAAAAGAGCTCAGGAGAAAAAGAGAGAAGGAAAGAGATGAGAAAAGAGACGAAAAGAGAGGAAAAGAAAGGAGATAGAGAGAAAAAGAGAGGAGAAAAGAGAAGGAAAGAGAGGAGAAAGGAGAGGAAAAGAGTAGAAAAAGAAAGAAAAAGAGAGGAGAAAAAGAAGAAAAGAGAGGAGAAAAAATAGAGAAAAAGAGGAGATAAGAGAAAAAAACAGAGGAGATATAAGAGAAACAGAGAGAAAGTGAAAAGAGAAAAAGTGGGGATACAAGAGAGGAAAAGAGAGAAGGAAAGAGAGGAGAAAAGAGAGGAGAAAAAGAGAGAAAAAGAGAGAAGGAAAGAGATGAGAAAAAGAGAGGAGAAAAAAGAAAGGAGATAAGAAAGGAAAAGAGAGGAAAAAAAAGAAAGGAGATAAGAGAGAAAAAGAGAGGAGAACAAAGAAGGAAAGAGAGGAGAAAGGAGAGGAAAAGAGAGGAGAAAAAGAAAGAAAAAGAGAGGAGAAAAAGGAGAAAAGAGAGGAGAAAAAATAGAGAAAAAGGGAGAAGATAAGAGAGAAAACGAGAAGAGATAAGAGAGAAAAAGAGAGAAAGTGAAAAGAGAAAAAGTGGGGATAAAAGAGAGAAAAAGAGAGAAGGAAAGAGAGGAGAAAAGAGAGGAGAAAAAGAGAGAAAAAGAGAAAAGGAAAGAGATGAGAAAAGAGACTAAAAGGGAGAAGAAAAAAGAAAGGAGATAAGAGAGAAAAAGAGAGGAGAAAAGAGAAAGAAAGAGAGGAGAAAGGAGAGAAAAAGAGAATGCAATCCTTTATTTCCTCATGAATGAAATCCCTTTCTTCATTCATGCAATCCCTTTTTATCATTCATTCAATCCCTTTCTTCATTCATGCAATCCCTTTCCATTATTCATGCAATCCCTTTCTTAGAAGGGGAAGGGGAAGGGGAAGGAAAAGAGAAGGAAAAGGAAGGGGAAGGGGAAAAGAAAGAGCACATAAGAAAGACTGCCGTAGCACATCTATAGGTGCGTCTACTAGTGCGTTTATAGGTGTGGTTGTCTATTTTTTTAAAAGTCAGATGCGTTGTTAGGCGCGCTATTAGACATGTCTATAGATGCGCTCCGACAGATGCCTTTTTCAAAGAAATTGAAAAGGACATGCGCCCGATCCCAAAAAGAACAACACTAATATCAAAAACGTTCCTTCCCTACATACGACATAGGACAAATCTAGAGAGAGCAAATTTCAAAAAAGATCAACCGCTAAGAGACTTACCTTGGATAGAGTTATGGAAGCTTCTTGTCCTTCTTCAAAGCTGCTTCTCTTCCTTGTTTACCCTCTTCTCTTGTGTGCTTGGGGATGATTGTGTAAGCTTGGAGATGAGTGTGGGTGCTTGGAGATAAGTGTGGATACTCAGAGCTATGTCTATTAATAAGAAAGCAAGCCGCGCAACACTAAAAGTATGTGAATGAAAGCAAGCGTGCTAAAAGAAGGTTTGAAAATCAGCTCGTAGTCTGTGTGTCTAAAAGCACATCTATCAGTGTGTCTAGCAGCACGTCTAAAATCATGTCTAAATGCGCATCTATCAGTGCATCTACACTACATTTTAGATGCACCTATAGATGCATTCCACAGTATAGACACGGTGTTAGATGCACTTGTAGACACTCCACAAAGTTTTGACATTTACAACTCATGCAAGAACACATTTTTTGGGTTGTTTATCTGTAGGATGTCTTCATCTTCAGCAAGTAGCTCTAGTGAGGATGAATCCCTCTATATCCACCATTGCAAAATGTGGTTGCAGCAAAAAATCAAATGTATGTGTGATCGATGTCGAGAAAACATGTATCATGCATGCAGAATTACACTCAATCACGTCTCGAAGTATGGAGAATGGGATGCGATCGTAAACATGGTAAGTGCTAAAGAGTTAATGTGTTCATGTGATACCTATGGGTGTTCATGTGTTTGAGTTATGATCCCATTTTAATTTGACACAGGATGCAGTGCCACACCCGCATATGTTGCCCTACGCTCATCATGAGGAGGCCAAGCATTGGCGATATGAGGTGGGATCTTCAGGAGGGACCATTATGGATGCATGGATTATTGTGGAACCATATGCGAAATCTATGAAATTGATTAGTGGATTGAGAGAGATGAAGCAGTGAAAGTAGAAAGAATAAATGCAAGGCTGAGATTCAAAGTAATGTACAAGCGATCGCAACCATATCCATGGGATCTCACCCTTCTCCCCACTCACATGTCATTTGATTGGCTACAACTGGCTCTACGTAAAGCCCAACGTGATGGAGAGACAATGAACGAGTGCGACTGAGAGTTATCATCTGGATGTATAATGCATGTACGTATCTTACCTCTTGACATAATTAAGTGATCATTTTTGGCAATATACACTATAAAATAGATGCATCTTCATTGTTTTAATGATGTTCTTTTGCAGTACAAAAAGTACAGTGCATTATGGTCATATGGACGACATTTTTGCGTGGAACACACCGATTCAAAGAGAGTCACGTATGATTGTGGAGTCATGGCTAACTTCACACAAGATAGCTGAGCAAGTGCTTCAGATACCAATCTTCTCTCCTCACAGTTGGATTATTGTAAAACCATACGCGAAATCTATGAAATTGATTTCAGACGATTTAGTATTTTCATTCTTGATGTGAAATGGTTTAGAACTATTTACGCATTGATCGCCTCAATCTTCACTTTTCTTTTTTCCTCCCTGAGAATCTCTTCCGTCTTGCTTGCATCCCAATTTTCATTCTTTTTGGGAAGTAGCAAGCTAAGGGTGTCCACTTTTTGTTCACTCCCCAATCCTTAGGAGGTGGAAAAACAAGCTTTTTAGCAAACAAAAATGCAAATCTCACCTACTTCCATATGGATCTACTCTTTGAAGTCTTCAGACACAACATCACACATTCTATTGTGCACACAATGGTGTAGTCTGGTTAAAAATTCGATGCACACACAAAAAATTTCTTTGTGTCACACGGCATGGTTCTAGGGTGGTCACACCTTTGTCACGAACAGAGAGTGTCATATTAAATTCTAAATTTCTCACTCATTTTAGATTAAATGTTATTGAAACTTTGTAGGTGGTCTCTTTACATTATGTAGAGCTGAACTTGATTTATTGGTAATTATTTGAATGATTTATCTAATTATAAATAATTATTTATAATAAATAAAGTCATAAAATACATGCATTTTAGTAGCACACCACATTTTTTTAGAATTTTGAATAATTAAGCAAATCCAATTCGGTAGAAGGTTAGTAGGCACATAAGGGTGTGTGGTTCAATCATCAAATCCCAAATCCAACGGTTAGATTTAGGAAGATTGAAGTTTAATTTTTACTTTTACTCCTTAGAGGATCAACAAAGAATATTAAAAATAAATCTGGTAATTCTCAAACATGACCAAACATTTCAAAAATGTCAATATTTTTATTCCTCTGCATGATGAATAATAGGAAAAAATTTTGGTTAAATTTGAGTAAGGAAAACGTACAATATGGCCTCCAAGATTGAAATCTCCCTTTTGTGGGGGAAAAAGGGCCACCCAAGCCTAATACCAAGACAAGATAGGCTTGGTATTAGGCTTGGTGAGGTAGGATAGGAGCATCATCGACCCTAGTGGCAAGCCTTTGGAGTGTGCATCCTGCCCATGTGGAAGGCTGAGTCATCTATTTTTGCCTTGCAACCATGCCACGTTGTTAGACCGCATGGTGCCATGTCATCAAGGAGATGTTACATCACTCCTTGCCATGTCACCTTAGATTGCCACACGTGCTGCCACATCAGCCACATGTGCCACCTCATCATTCCACATCATAGGAACTCTTGGAGCCATGTCATCACACCTTGCCACCTTGGCATACCTCTTCAACATTGCCATGTCACCAATCCCTCCACCTCAATTTTCCATGTCAATCTACCACCTCATGAATGCCAACTCATCATGGCACATCACATTTCCAAGTCATGGAAGAGACTCATATATTCCACACCATATTGCCACATCATCACCATGCATGGTGCCACATCAGCCGCATATATACACATCATGATGATGGCGAGCCACATCATCAACATGCATGGTAAGTTATACAATGCATAGAATACCACGATCGAGGTTTATGACCACGATGTGCATGAGGCATAGAATATCATGATTGAGGTTGATGATCGAGGCATAGAATACCTCGATCGAGGTTTAGGCGGCGATGTGCATGACACATAGAATACCTCGATAGAGGTTAATGACCACGGTGTGTGTGAGGCATAGAATACCTTGATCGAGGTTTCTAACCACGATCGAGGTATTTGGAAATGGGAAAATAATCAAATGACAAATCAAATTGTCATGGTTTATGACCACGATCGAGGTATTTGGAGTAGACCACAAAAATTAGTTTCAAAACAAAATCCAACATAATTTTAGTAGCTAATTATTTTCAATCTTAGCACCTTCTCCACCAATAATAATCAAGAGCAATCTAGTGGATGAGTAAGAGCAATCTAGTGGATGAGTTGAGGCTCTCTATAAGACACCACGTTTTGGTTCATTTCACCCATTCTTAGCCATTCTTGCCTCCCCATCACTTTGTCACACCTTCCATCCTACTTTCATTGAGAATGGGTTCTTAAAGCCATAGAGCTAGTAGACGTGAAAGATGTAGGAACCCCCCACCAGATCTCATTGAGGTCTGCCTCTTGCTCAATACGACGTGCCTCCTCTACTCGTGCCTCATCACTTGGCATGAAATCACCATATGAGAAGCGTCGTGGGACACGTTGCAACCACTGAAGTATCAGCACCCTCTTGCTGCAGCAACGCTCTCTGTGCCTCCTCCTTATAGTGCTCTGTCAAGACCACATGGGCAAATGGATCAATGGCCTGACGATGACCAGTATACAGATCATCCATGCCTAGTCCTCTGTATGTGGCCACATCAATGTCAACAAAGCATACATGGCACATTGATCGTGCCATCATGTGGCGGGTCATGCAATGGAGACATGCGATGTGGCCGCATCCTAGTCCAAACCACCCTACGGTGTCAAAATCCTTGTGGCAAAGGATGCAAGTGGTGGTAGGAAGCCTGACTTGTGCATCTATGGGTGTCCTAATCGGCACATCTATAGGAGGAGCAGGGTACAGGGCCACACTGGGGTCGATCCTATGGCGAGATGGATCACAACTAATATGTCTCAACTGCAAAATATAGTGCTTTGCTTGATGGTAGGCTATATGTGTTCGAATCCTCTGCTCCTTCAAATCTACCTCCAACTGTCATACACGAGACTCCATATACTATCACAATAGATGTGCCTACCAAGCAGACATGTCGCGTACATGGTGAGAATGAACCAAAAAACTTTAGTTCAAAACGTGCAACAAAAAAATAAACTAAAATAATCAAAATAACTAACCTCCACCCTAGACTCAGCCAACAATGCCTCCAACTTTGCAATCCATGCGTCTCGAGTCTCCAACTTATGCTGAGGCGGTGTAGATGTGGGAGGTGTGTAGATGTGGGAGGCTCCATAGATGTGGGAGGTGGAGGAGGTAGAATCGAAAGTGATCTCGATAGGGCAGAGACCATGTCATGCAAGGATGAGGCCACTGAATGAACATCCCCCCAATCCATCCTCCAACAGCTCATAATGCCAGTGTAGGGATAGTGTGCAGCTCTGGTGCCTCGCATTGATGCCAAACACCTGCAGTCTGATGCTCTTGACACCCCATCCTACCATGTGGACGGGTACTAAGGTAGTCTACCCAATGACCAAGCACAAACTCGACGTAAAGCTACATGGCAAATGACCTGGCTATCTAACGGTTGTGAGGCAATCGACCACCATTCGCAGCGAGATATCTCATATAAATGTGTGCTGCTATGACAGGGTGCCTACAACATAAAATATAAAAGGGCTTCCCTGATCGTGGTTGCATTGCCTCAGTGTGACCATCCCAAAACATATCCTCTAAGGCCTGCCTGTGAGGTGACTCACACTCCAACTCTCGAATGGCTCTCCAATCCAAGCCATGACCACCGATCTCTGCCTCAGCCTATCCAAAACATCCTCAACTGTGTCTAATCAACCTAGAGCATCAATGACTAAATCTAGACTTGCAACTAAGTGAGGGGGTGCCCTAGCATCCTGCAGTGCCCTCATCTCAGCTCTCAAAATTGCTATTTGCATATGAACACTGGTGCAAGAACCTGCACGTTGGCTGGCGCATGCACAAAAAAACACATGGAAATTAATATTCTATTTGGGTAATGAAAATTAATATTCTATTCAATGGGACTTAATAATCTATTTGCGTAATGAAAACTTTTAGCTAGCCAATTTTGATTGAATTTTTGCAAAAGCTCATGACAAGGTTTCATGGAATCACATAAGTCTTTGTATTCGTCTATGTAACTATATCCATACATAGATCTACAACCTTCCCTAGTTCCCTATTTCTATAGTTTCAGGTGCCACCTAAAGGGATTGCTAGCCACATGATCTACCCTCTCCTTGCATCAACCTCTCGCACCATATGATTTGAAAATGATGTGTAGGCGAATGTGTTGTTCAAATCATCCTATTTGTTTGATTGATTACACTTAGTCACATACTCCTTGATGAGGTAGGATGTCGTTGGGATTTAGATGTTATTGAAAAAGGAATTTAGATGTACATCCTTGGTCTTATTTCATTTTCAAAGAAATTTCAAACTTAGTGTTGAAGATGCTGCACTTCCCTAATCTAAAAAATAAAATAAAAAGTACTTTAATCTCTTTTTTAAAATAACCGAAATAGATGATTGTAAAAAACAAAATAAATATGTTTTCACATTTAAAAAAAAACTTCACTAACTTGAAAATTAATATAAAAGCTACTTTAAACTCTTATTTTCTTTTTTTTAATAGATGATTTCTAAAAACAAAATTTAAATGTTTTTATATTTAATTCAAAACTTCTCTAATTTAAAAGCTAACATAAAAACTACTTTAATCTCTTTTTTTTTTAATAGATGATTTTAAAAACAAAATATATATGTTTTTAAAGAGTTCACTAACTTAAATAATATAAAAGCTAACTTAAACTCTTTTTTTCTTTTTTTCTTAAAGATGATTTTTAAAAATAAAATTTAAACATTTTTTTATTTAAATAAAAAAGCACTAATTTGAGAAATAACATAAAAACTACTTTAATCTCTTTTTTTTTAATAGATGATTTTAAAAAACAAAATATATACATTTTTTACATTTAAATAAAAACTTCACTAACTTAAATAATATAAAAGCTACCTTAAACTCTTATTTTCTTTTTGTCTTAAAGATGATTTTTAAAAATAAAATTTAAAGATTTTTTATTTAAACAAAATAAGCTAACATAAAGACTACTTTAATCTCTTTTTTTTTAAATAGATGATTTAAAAAAACAAAATATATACATTTTTTATATTTAAATTAAAACTTCACTAAATTAAATAATATAAAAGCTACCTTGAAGTTTTATTTTCTTTTCTTCTTAAAGAAGATTTTTAAAAATAAAATTTAAACATTTTTTTATTTAAATAAAAAAAGGTAACATAAAAACTACTTTAATCTCTTTTTTTTTAAAAGATGATTTTAAAAAATAAAATATATACGTTTTTTACATTTAAATAAAAACTTCACTAACTTAAATAATATAAAAGCTACCTTAAACTCTTATTTTCTTTTTTACTTAAAGATGATTTTTAAAAATAAAATTTAAACGTTTTTTTATTTAAATAAAAAAAGCTAACATAAAAACTACTTTAATCTCTTTTTTTTTAATAGATGATTTTCAAAACAAAATATATACGTTTTTTACATCTATATAAAAACTTCACTAACTTAAACAATATAAAAGCTACCTTAAACTCTTATTTTCTTTTTTTCTTTAAGATGATTTTTAAAGATAAAATTTAAACGTTTTTTTATTTAAATAAAAAAAGCTAACATAAAAACTACTTTAATCTCTTTTTTTAAAAATAGATGATTTAAAAAAAACAAAATATATACGTTTTTTACATTTAAATAAAAACTTCACTTACTTAAATAATATAAAAGCTACCTTAAACTCTTTTTTTCTTTTTTTCTTTAAGATGATTTTTAAAAATAAAATTTCAACGTTTTTTTATTTAAATAAGAAAAGCTAACAATTAGTAGCTAATAAAATATTTTAGAACCACATCTTATATGTTCCTTCCATATACAAAAGCATAGTGTCTGGCATGCACCACCCTACTAAGAATATGCTTGATTCTATTGGCCAAATCCTTAACCATAACTTTGCACACACATGGATGCTAACTTTGCACCCTGATCTTAGTCGAAGAAGAGCCTTTGCAATAGCAGAGCATGATGAGTCCACCACCTATCATGCAAATTGCTTGGGAATGCATCCAGCTTTACCTTGTAATTTGTGCTTTCAATTGGCCTAGTACCCGCAATGCTAGATAAATGCTACATGACAATCTCAACTATTTTTGACTCCTCATACACTGGATTGCCCTCAACATACTTTTCTCTCTAGCCACTCTAAAGAAGGACTAGTGCTTTCCTAAAAGACTATAGGTAAGGAGCGCTTTGCACGACCACAAACTGAAAGAGTGGGCCACAAGGAAAGAAAATTAAAGGGATGGCTCTCAATGGTGGAGATAAAAGGAGCCAATCAATGGCCAAGGTTTTGCATGGAAAAGGAAGAACATGGGTTAATGGAACTACTGGTTGGATTTCTATAAGGAGGGTGGACGGCAGATCTATCTTCTTGCTTGAAGAGGGTAGCTGATCAAAGATTTCATACGCTTGTGTGGCATCACTAAGTATATTCAAGAGGGACGCCCACTTACAAAATTGGGCTATTTTTTGGAAAGTCCTTTGCCTTGAAGAACTGCAAGTCAGCACAAAGAGCTGAGGACATGCAGCCTTTCACCATTACATGGGCTCCATTTGCGGAGAGTTCAATGGAACATGCTGAGGTCCGAGGGCATCTAGGTGCAAAGCACAAGAGGTGGGGAGAGAATATGAGATCTTTACATGGTGTGTTCCCTTCACCCAATGTAAATCCTATTGTTTCCACAACACCATTGAAAAACTTATTTTTATGAGCCAAGAATTCCCAAAAAAAAGGAAGATGGAATTGTTGGAATGACAAGTGCAATTGAGATTAGGTTGGGACGTATGAAGTCGGCGCTTGATGAGGAATGCCAGGTTCTTGAGGTCGCTAGCTAGGACTTGTACAGAGCAGAAGGCAAGTGCACGGAGATGAACGAGATGGAAGCTGAGTTGTCCAGGCTTGGAGAGGATGTTGATCGAGAACGGTTGTTACAAATGTTTCGAAGATTGCATACCAAAGATGATGACATACAGGAACTATAGAAAAGGGTTAATGATGCCAAGGTGAGTCTCCCAAATGATTTTATTTTATTTTCAATTTGTGCTATACCATAAATCCAATCAGTATATCAACATTTTTGTGAGATAAAATGGATCCTACTGATTGTCCTCAGGAACAAAACTCTCATGAAAAATTCATACATCAGGGTCATTTAGGATGGACTTGTACCGCATGTCATCAATAAGCAATGTGTTGTCAGGGTTGAATTGAATATAGAACCTCCAAATGTATTCAAGATTCTTGAAGAAAATGGGTTTTTTCCAGTAACTTGTAGGTACCCCAGGAACATGTGACATCCCCAAACTAAAATGGTTCCTCTGTGCATTCATCTTAACCCAGCTCTGCCAACCAAAAATTCATTCTCCTGCACAGGTTAGGAAACGCCTACGCATTGTATTATCCATATTGCGGTAGGTGCAACTACTCCAAAGAATTAAGTTAAACATATTTGAACATGCGTTAAGGGAGCATTCAGCATCATTTCACACCATGACAACCTCATTTGGCTTATCCCATAACAATTTGAAATTACGATGATGCTCAATATTGGGGTAGCTTGTCCCCCTATAAATCTTGTATCTTTTTAGCAATACTCCATTCATGTCCAAAACCAATGGTTTTGGCTTTATACCCTTAGGGACATGTATTGTTTGTGGCATAACCTTGTTGGTTCTCCATGGTGGAGTACATGCCATTCAGGACTCCACAGTAACAACCTATTATGCCTTGCCCTGCCCTATGCGTCATGTTCATTCTCAACATTAGTCGTTGAATCATTCTATACATCAGTAGGGTCTGCTTCTATATCAGCCTATGCATCTTTCTCAATATGAGCCAGTGGATCCTTTTGTTCATCAGTAGGATATCCTTTTGCATCAGCTTATACATCTTTCTCAACTTCAGCTTTATGTGCCTCTACATCAGCTTGCGCATCCTTCTAAACATTAGCATTGGATGCTTCTGTGTCAACATGCGCATCCTTTTAAACATCATCCTTATCTTTTGCATCAGCCTCTCAACATGAGCATTGTGTGGCAATGCATCAGCCTATGCATCCATATCAACAATGGAATTCTATGCTTTTGCATCAGCCTATGCATCCTTCTGAACATCAACAGTGAATGCTTTTATATCTCATAATGCCTTTGCTAATGCATCCAAATCTACACCAAGCACTGAGTCTACCTTCTCATCTTGTGTTTCTTCAACCTCATTAACCTGCCCTAAAGTTTCCATATAATCAGCAGATCCTTCTTATGCTTTATCAACCTGGAAGGACCTTTTCTCATCAGAATAACCTTCATCATTGTTTGTGTCCCCATCCTGTTTAATAGTATGCTTCCTTCCTTGCTTTTCTCTTTCTGCCACATGATCTTTTCCTACATGTGAATCATCATTCAAATCACTTGCATTGTGCACAATAATTGCATGCACATTGCATTTTTGGGCAACACATAACTTGCCTTAAATATTATTGAAGCACGTCAAACAAGACAAACATGGAGAGGATGGAACACATGGTGGATCATGATTCACCAAGCATTTCACATCTTTATTATATTGTAAAAAACTCTTACAAGCTACATTGTTGGGATGCTCATCTAACTAACTTGCAAATACTACTCTCATACAATGTATTCAATGTCATGGAAGTTCATTACACTTCAATGACATACCATTTACCTGAGCTCTATGTTTCAAGAGTCTTTTTTATGTGAAGTGAGATAATGTAATGTCATTATCAGCAGTGACATCCAATGGTCCAATGGGAGCCTCCTCAAGCTCCTCAACATCCCGTGCCTGCCCTCTTGAGCTTGCCAACTCCTCATCACCTCTATCCTCTTGTAACAATTCCTTCTCCTTCATTATTCTAGTCATTACCCTTCCAGCCTCCCCTCCGACTTTAGGGTATTGCAATGCTTGCTTTCTTGTTTTTGATTTTTCCAAGCCTACAAGTCAGGATCAAGTTGGCTATCTACACATGAACATAATAAAACTTTAATAATTTAACAACCAACTTGCTACGATGAAAAAACCACATATAATTTAAATCATACCAGATCTATAGGAAGTTGGAATGCCAAGAATTCACTTGGAACTCTCAGAAATGGGCTCCCTACATGCACCATGTACACACGTACCAATATATGTTGCTACATGAGCAAAGCATATAAAGTGGTACATGTGAATTCATTGTAATACAAACACCTCGAATGACTGAGTACCAAAAGGGAAGCCACAGGCTGACCAGTGGCTATAGTCATCATCCTTCATCATCCACACAGTTGTGGCAATAAGCAATATGAACAAGGATTGTACACTGATCTGAATGCCAATGCATGGATAGAATTTCGTTTTGGACTTTGAACGAGTAATTCTCTTCAAAATCTATAACAGATACAATGACATCTAAAGGGAAACTCTTCAAACACTCCCTAAACTGGTCTGCCTGCCATTTGTATATGAAGTTGTGTCTGATGAAAGTGGTTCTGTGTTTCTTTAACACCGAGAACATGACATTGATAGGCATCTCCTGGACCAATAAAACTTTGCACTTTTTCTCCCCCCTTTCTTGTTGACGTCCTCAAACACCTAAACCATCATGTTTTTTCACTCATGTGCTACTTCATTTGGGAAAATTGCAAGTTTTTGTACACCACACCTTTCAAATTCTCCCATGAGGCACTTATAATCATGGAATGTTGAGTCTTTGCCTTAAGCACAAACACAAGATTCCCACAATTGTGTAACCCCACTAAAGGCATGCTCCTTTGCACAACATTTGCCTACTGCTGCTGAATGAAAGGCATACACTAAAGGCATACACTACAAAGACAAGAACATGACAATTCATGTAAACCAAATGCAGTCGTGCAAACATGGTTAAGAGATTCCTTCAAGTATATCATTTGAATGTGATATACACAGCTACATGTGTTTCTATCCTTAAGCTTGCATGTACAAAGTAAGATTTTAGATTCTCAAAGGACCTCAGCCCTATACAAATACTTGGATATGCAACTTTGAATGCCCTGAAGAAGTCTATCTCCATGGACAAGAAAAGAGAAAACTGTGTATGTTATGTGATACACTATAGCAACATAGCAGACAATTTCATACACAAAGATGGGCACAACATGTATACACTATACAACATTATTTGTGCAAGTCTCTAGCATCATACTTTAGGTCCTAACTAGCATTAAGTAGGATATGACAGTCCACATATTCAACACATGAAAAGAAACCCACTATATAGCCTTCCATGAAATTATAGATTATTATCTCCCATACACTTAGGAGATAGTAATATTCTTTGTAATCCTCTCTTCCTCTTCATCTTGTTCCACTAGTTACTGAAGTATACTTGGAAAGATCTATAATTTCATCAAATGCTAGTACACAACACAGGCTTCCATGAAATTATAGATCTCCTATACACTTAGGAGATAGTAATATTCTTTGTAATCCTCTCTCCCTCTTGATCTTGTTCCACTTGCTGCCAAAGTGTACTTGGAAAGATTTATAATTTCATAAAAGGCTAGCACATAACACAAGCTTCCATGAAATTATAGATCTCCCATAGACTTAGGAGATAGTAATATTCTTTGTAATCCTCTCTTCCTCTTAAACTTGTTCTAGTGGCTACCAAAGTGTACTTGGAAATATTTATAATTTTATAAAAGGCTAGCACATAACACAATATTCCATGAAATTATAGATCTCCCATACACTTAGGAGATAGTAATATTCTTTATAATCCTCTCTTCCCCATGATCTTGTTCTAGTAGCTACCGAAATGTACTTGGAAAGATCTAAATTTCATAAAATGCTAGCACACAACACAAGCAATGTGCCATTATGCCTAGATTGGGGGTTTCTTTTCATGTGCCATGAGGATTGGGACTATAGACAATAGGGCCAATTAGGAGACAAAGATGAAGATGCCCAACATAGTGAAGAGGATACAAAGACTTCAAGATAGTGGGTAATGAAATATGGTATGTAGCACACACACAAAAATGTGGAACTATGAAGGTTATGGATCTCATTGTTTGTGCTCATGACATGTACCTAAAGTCAATTAGGTTCCAATATAAATTAGCTTGGACTCATAAACATAATGTTGAATGAGTGTGCATTTCTCTATACTCAACAATACATGGTAGGCCCCTTATATAGAGAGTTCCCTTTGAATAGTCAACATCGGTGGGATCCTCTAATCCACATCTCTCCTTGTGGATATCCTTGATCCACATCTCCACATCATGTAGTCCACATCCTAGGGTGGCTACTTTAATTCTTTCCTATATCATACCTTAGCCTTTAATCTATGTGCTCATGGCACCATATCTCAACACCTCTCCTTGGTGCCATGATCCATTGGCTACTGCAAGGTGGTTTGATGTGAGTTTACATTCCATCACCTCCCCTTAATGCATGGATTACTACTTAAGGTGGTCAAGTGTGGTTTTTATATGTCAATACCTCCCCTCGGTGATTTCATAGCTACTCTCAGGTGGTTAGGTTTGATTTACAAATGTGTGGGCTTAAGGTGGCAAGGTTGTTGCTTCTCATTACATGTTGTTGATGTCATTGTCTTCTTTGCTTGACGTAGCTTGATGCATGATGCTTTGTTCTACCATGTGCCTTGATGCATTGTGTGTGGATGCCATGTTTTGGGATATGGTCATCTCATACACTTGTGCTTTTGGCATGCTCTTTGCATTCATGTGTCACTTTTCCATTTGTTGCAAAGGTTTTACCATGAGCTTTGTTTTGCTTCAATGGTAGTGCCTAATTGCTAATAATGATTTTGATTTGACAGGCACGTAGATCTTGAAACAGCGATCACTGTTCCTTCTTGAAGCATGTGCAAATTCCTCTTGGATTGCAAGTTATGCCTTGTTGAAATTTTTGTGAAGAAGAGGGGGCCTTGATGATGTGGTAGAGGCTATTCATATTCTGCTTGCAGGACTGTGTTTGGAAAGGGGTTACTATGATGAGGTGGCACTATGCCATGTGACAGTCTATTAACCCAACCAAGACAACAAACTCAATCATGATAACCCTTACTCTAACCATAGTCCTAACTTAAGGTCATAGTCTAAGTGTGGATTAACTTTGCAAAGTACATACTTCAGCATGGCCAAGTTTGCCACATGTCAAACATTTAGAACCTTAGAAGAGGAGAAAGATAAGGTCATCTTTTCTAATGGAGTAGTGACAATGGTGTGTCAGCATTACTCACGGTCTAGGGGAATTCAAAGCCACTGTGTACCTTGGAGCCTTTCTACTTTCACGTCTAGTGTAGCGTCCTCCATAGGTGTTTGCACCGTGTCCCTATGGTGACTGGTTTGGCATTATAGTTTGCAGCAGGAGACCTTTTTCCAAATGTTCACCTGTGGAGCGTCTATAGGGAAGAGTCACTGGAGCAAGGATGGTGGCTAGAGTAGCAAGTCACATGAGTCGCTGGAGTTGAGATAAACTTGAATGCTAGAGATGTCACCTTTGGAGCCCATCATGGGTGTTTGTTTGGCTGTAGGGGCACCGTTGAAGGGGCGCAATCCATTGGAGTAGTCTAGTTGAAGCCCTAGGAGTTGCCTCATCGGTCTATGGAGTAGTGACTATGTGACGATCGGGAAGTATGCCAAGTGTGGGGGTTAAAGGTCACTGTGCCTTTACGCCGGTTATGTACAATACTCAAATGCATATATAAATGAATGAAAAAGAAGATTAGGGTGTTATGCACCCACTAAAACTTGTGTGGCTCTCTGTTTCTCTCTCTCCCTCTTCTGTTCTTGCTTCCGTTGAGAGCACTCTCAACTGGCATCAAAGCTCGGGTGATCTAGCTGAGTGTGCATGAATGCTTAGAAGCTCAACAACTCTATGGGAGGAAGCAGAAGCTCTGTGCAAAGCTTTGTGGGTGACTTTACCTGCATCTGAGTGTGTAGAGACCTTGGAGGAACCTTTGGAAAAGTCACTTTGGCTTTGCGAAGTGGTTTTGAGAGCCTGTTAAGTGTTTTTAAAGAAAAAGTCATTTTTTGAGCTTTTCCCTGTTCCATTCGATGACAGAGACTCTGTATTGACTTATAGAGGCAACTATTGCTTGCTTTTGGTGTCCACTTCACTTCAGAGCTTGGAAACACCTTCATTCTTGAATCTCGGATCATTTCACTGGATTTCTGACTCACTGAGTCAGTTTCTGCATTTTTCTGCCCGAGTGTTAGAACTCAAGTTTGGAGAAACCATTTGCAGATCTGTCAGTTCCGGTGGACTCAGGAGGTCCTAAAACTTCTAAGTTGCTCATCATTCGCACTCTGGTGGAGTTTACAAACAGTTATGTTTCTAGAAGCATTTTTCAGTCCATGTGTTGGACCTAGTGATTGAGACCACAGTTTCTAAAACCGTCTATCCCATTGCGTTTCGGATGCCCAAAAACCCCTATGTGTCAGTTCTTGCATGATTCAATGGAGTATTTTCAGAGTTATAGATCTCTGTGTATTTGATTTCATATCTCTTTTATGCATTTTTCATTCTAAGGTTTTGAAACCTTAGATTTATGCCACATGGCAGTGGATAAGTATTGACTCCCATTTCTCACTCATCGGTTGGGATTTTGGAGTTCTGGAAGAAGAGAGATATTTGCAAATTTTCTTGTTGAGTCCGATTATGCAATGGCACCCATGTTTTGAGGCATATCAAGTTCTATTTTCAGTAGTGGTCTTTTTCATAGGACCATGATTTCTTGAGCATACCTTATGCAGATCACTCTGGTTGTAGTTTGTGCCATGTGCACTCATTCGTGGTGTGCATTGGCTTGTAGTGGATGATTTATAGGCCATTTTGATGCATTACGATCTTCTTGGATGCACTGATAGGCCCAGATTGCCTTGTGGGATGCTATTTTTATGGACGCTTTGCACATGGATGCTATTTTATGCTGAGGGACAACTTTGACACATTGTAGGTGATGCACTGATAGTGTTATGCTCTCTTGGATGAGATATTATTGATGCATATGCCCATTGACGGTGTTTATGCTTGAGCCATTTGGCACCTATTGGCATTTTGGATTGCCATTGCAGTTGGCATTTTCTTTTGGGCCAAATTTTCTTATGGATGCATAGTACATGCACATGAGTCAGCTGCATCTTTTGATGCTTTGAACTTTGAGTTTTGGTGATATTTCAGTCTATTGTGGCATACACATTTAGGTGCACTTGGTATTTGGTGTGATTCTCTCTTATAGTCACTAGCATTTGGGATTTTGCTTTATTTGCATCATGGCATCCTCTTCCATGTCTGAAAAGGAGTTTTTCAATATTGAAAAGTTTGATGGGACAAACTTTTCTTTGTGGAAAGGATAGATAAGGGATGTGCTTATTCCAAAGAAGCAGATTAAACCCTTGGTAGGTATTGAAGCTAAGCCTGCAAATATGTCTAAGGATGATTGGAATGAGTTGGATGCATTAGCAAAGTCTACTATTAGACTTCATCTTGTAGAGTCAGTTTATTTCATAGTAGTAAATGAGTAGACTACAGAAGATTTGTGGAAGAAACTGTGTGACACTTATGAGAAGGAAACTTCCTCTAATAAAGTTTACCTCATGAAGAGGTTGTTTGAGCTACAGATGAAGGAAGGGGTTTCCATTGCTTCTCACTTGAATGAATTCAATATTATTGTCAGCCAACTTCAGGCTCAGAAGATGAATTTTGATGCGGAGGCTCAACCAATATTTCTCTTATGGTCATTGCCATCCTCATGGGATACCTTCCATACAGCTGTCAGTAACTCTGCACCTAGTGGAGTACTGAAATTTGATAATGTTGTGGGTAGCTTGTTGGCCGAGGAGATTAGACAGAAGTATATGGATGGCAACAAGCAAGATGCAGCCTTAAATGTGCAAAGGAGCAGATCACAGTTCAGGGGGAAGTCCCAAGAAAGAGGGAAGTCTCGTAGCAAATCCAAGGCATGGAACATTGAGTGTTACCACTGTGGCAAGAAGGGCCATATGAAAAAGGACTACTACAAGCTGAAAAGAGAGCAAAAGGATAAGAAAAAGAATGCAAATTGAGGTGCAAATCAAAAGGAAGAAATTCCAAGGGAGGAAAAAGGAAAAGTGAAGATCGAGGAGATCAATGCAATCACACATGATAGTGACAATGATGTTCTCTTCATGTCTAGTTTATCTATAGAGTTGCTTACCACTTCAGATGATGCATATTCCCAGGATTGGATTTTGGATTTTGGTGCTTCATTCCATGTTACTCCCCATAGGGAATGGTTCTCCACTTATGACAGTGGAAAGATAGGTTGTGTGCATCTTGGAAATGACTATGCATGTGACATAGTGGGAGTAGGTGACATAAAGTTTTCTTTTTCAAATGGGTCTGCATTTGTTTTGAAACATGTGAGACATGTGCCTAAGTTGACCAAGAGTCTTATTTCAGTGGGTTAGCTAGATGATGCTGGTTTTCACACCACTTTTGGCTTTTAGAGTCGGAAAATTTAGAAGGGCTCTATGCTTTTGGCCAGGGGTGCCAAGTGTGGGACTTTGTATCCCTTACATGTATCAGGGGTATTTGATCATGTTCTTGCAATAACCAAGCAGCCAAGCACTTCTTTGTGGCATTGCAGGTTGGGGCACATGGGCCAGAATGGAATGAAACTCTTATGCCGTTTGGGTTATGTACCGCATTTGAGTTTCTCTGATTTTGAATTTTGTGAGCATTGTCTCTATGGGAAGCATACTAAATCAGCCCATAAAATAAGGGGAAAGAAAGAGCTTGAAAAGCTTGATTTGGTGCATTCAGGCGTATGTGGTCCCATGCCTACGCAGTCATTAGGCAGGGCTGAATACTATGTGACATTCATTGATGATGCAACTAGGAAAGTGTGGGCTTATGCTATAGCTCGGAAGAGTGATGTGTTCTAGGTATTTCAAAAATGGCTGGCCTTGGTTGAGAATTAGTCAGGTAGAAAAGTGGAAAGATGGGATATCGTCCCTGGGATCCAGAAGCAAAGAAGATCATACCTAGCCATGATGTAGTCTTCAATGAGAAGAAGATGCATAAGGCACACATGAATGTGGAAATGAGGAGAATCACTTTCCAGGATGTGAATCCACCTGCATATGTTGATAGACGGCAAGCTGTCCATGCACCAAATGTGCAAGAAATGGTACCACCAAATACTCCCACAAATATACAATCAAGGGTAGATGATGGATCATCTATTGGTGCAAATGATGAGCCAAATGTGGCTGATATGTAGGTGGGACAGCAAGCTGAAATGCCCTTGAGAAGATCATCTAGAGTATCTAGACCACCTGATAGGTTTGTTCCAGGGGTAGACTATGTGATGCTTACTGATTGTGGGGAGCCTTCTTGCTACAGAGAGGCTATGATGAACGAGGATCAATGCAAGTGGGACTATGCTATGCAATCAAAGATGAGTTCACTTATGAAGAATAAGACTTGGGATACACTTTCAGAGGTCCCTCCACTTTGTGTAGAGACCCAAAAGATCCCCCCACTTTGTGTGGAGACCCATAAGGTCCCCCCCAAAAGTGGAGAGACCAACATGTATAAATATCTCTCAATGGAATGAAGCTCCCACTCTTTGGGATTCAGTGTTCAAGCTCACTAATGCATTCATGCGATTGATTTCCATTGCATCCATGCTCTCTTACACTATCGTGTTCTAGCATGCCCTTACCCTTGCACTCTCTACCCTTGAACTCCCTCCTCCTCCTTCCTCCCTCTTCCTCCCTCCTTCTCATCCTCCTCCCTCATCCTCCTCCTCCCTTCTCCTTAGAGCCAGACAAAGAGCCTTTACCGATAAAGGCTGCTCTTCCAAATAATTTTTCAAAAGCTTGCATCAGAGGAGATTAAAAACAGAAATTTGCAGGGTGCTTATGCCTGATGGATCATGGACCACCTCACGGTCATAGCTTGCTTCTATTTGTGTGCATCATTTCTCACATCAATTTGGTTCTGCAGTTCCTCCCTCATAGCAAGCTTTGGTTGCAGGAATGAGAGGTACTCTCCCCCTCCATCTGACCTTAGGCATTTTAATTTTATTTGTAGGCCTATTTCTTTCTCAACCATAGCTTTAAAAGCTTTGAAATGGCCAAACACTTCACTTTTCTTTTTCATAAAATACACCCAAACTTTTCTACTGTAGTCATCAATAAAAGTGCCAAAATAATGATGGCCTCCAATAGATGTAGCTTTAGTAGTCCACACATCAGAGTGGATTAATTACAATGGCCTCTTATTCTCTTGAACATGTCTAGGAAATGGTTTCCTTGCTTGTTTTCCAAATTGACAGGCTTCACATACCTTATGCATTTCTGCAACCTTGAACTTATGCAATCCTGCAACAATATTTTGGGCCTGCATTAATTTAAGTCGCTGTACATTAACATGACCAATGCATGCAATTACACCAGTCTCATGTGCAAACATTGTTGCACTCAATTCAAGCATGTCTGCATCCAACGTAAACATCCTGCCCTTCTTCTTCCCTTTTGCTATCAAGCGACCTTTATTTTTCATATCCTCAACAAAGCATCCATGATGATTAAATCTGACCTGCAAGCCCTGCTCAACCATTTGACCAATAGAAACCAGGTTCTTGGTGATATTCGAGACATGAAATACATCAGATAGGTATTTCTTTTTCCCATCCTGCATAGACAAAGGAATTTTACCAATCTGCACAATAGGATGTGCAATATCATCACCAATCTCCACAAATCCTGGTCTTTCCATTTTCCTTGCATCTTGCATCCATTCTGCATGACCTATCATGTGGTTTGATGCACCTGAGTCAACATACCACACATCATTGCTTTCTTCTGCACTTGTCACAGAATTGGTCATGTGCTACACCATAAAAAAATGCTCATTTCTGTCATCACCCTATCTACTAGAGGATGCATAATTGCCTTGCTACAATTTTCCAGTCATGGTGTATTCTACTTTTTATAGCAATCTTTAACCATATGACCCATTTTACCATAGTAATAGCAAGCAACATTGCTATTTGCATTTTGGCCTCTCTGTCATCGACCACAACCTCTTTGGCTTCCTCTGCCTCTAAAGTTACCACGTCCTCCTCCATAGGACTGGTTTTCTTGAATTTACTACATATTCTGATTTCTGCCATGGCCTCTAGATCAGCCTGCTCTACCTCTGCCTCTACCTCTTCCAGCATTTGAGTAGAAGACAATTTTTTTTGAAGTTCCTCTTGAAGAAGATGCACCACCATTTCTCTACTCTTTAGAAATTAGAAGAGCAATCAACTCCTCAAAATCAAGAAAATTCTCATGAACGGCAATGGATGTACCGAATTGTGCATAATCCTTTCCTAGACCATTCAAGGTCACGGAAACTAAATCATCATCTTCCATTGGTGACCCAATAGAAGCAAGTGCATCTGCAATCTTCTTCACCTTCATGTGGTAGTCATTGATGCTCATATTTTCTCTGTGCAGATTATGCAACTCCTAGTTGAGCTGCATTTTCCTAGCTTGCGTATTTGTGCTATACATTTTTATCAAAGTATCCCATGCCTCCTTCGGCATACTTGCATCCTGAATATGCGCAATCATAGAATTTGAAATACTGATAGATAGTTAGTACATAAACTTTTTGGCTCTCTCATGCTAGCCTTTAAATGCGTGCAACTCCTGTTGATTGGGAACATTAGGAATAACTAGTTCTTGTTCAGCTCTAGTAATGAACTCCCAATAGTCTTTTCCCTTAAGGAAATTCGTCATTCTAAACTTCCATGCTTGGAACTTGTTCTTGTCAAGCTTTTCAGTGACTATCTGTGAAAGAGCATCAGATGCCATTACAGAACACTGCAAAAATATTATGTCATTGCAAAAAACACAACTTCTACCTCACAAGGGCAAATCTACAAAACTGACGAAAGTGGTATTTGACCACAAGTCACTTCCTAGTGATGAGTTTTCATCAACAGGCAATAAGAATGATTCTGTCACTCCCAATCTCTCTGCACACAGGCATACGATGCAATTTCTACGGCAACTTTTCACCGACCTGTGGAATAGTGGTTGCACAAAAAAAATAGGGCTTTTTTGAGTGCCTATGGAAAACTTCCGCCACCAAAACGGGTGCCAAAATGGCCTCGAATCAAAAAAATAATGTCACCAAAGGCATACATTTCCCTCTTGCCACACCATGAAGGGAGTCCCAATCTGAGACAGTGCTCTCTTGCACTTTTTGGCTATGCTACCTGCAGAGATTTGCTCCCAAACTCGAAAAATGAAAGCAACATTAATCCTCTTACCAAGACACCGTGAACTTGGTTTGCTTTCTTGAGCTCCTAAATGAACCGAGCTCTGATACCATGTGAAGAGAGTGGGAGAGAAGTAAGGAGTATCACTTGTAGCTTTCTCACATACACAATGGGGGAATACACACAAAGGTGGAGGCTGAAAACAATTTTCCTCTTCTTAGTTGTGAAGGCCAAAAGAACTCTCTCTAAGTACAAAAGGAATAGGTGAATCCTATATGTGGGTCTCAAACCAAACTTAGCTAACCTAGGTGGCATACTAGCTGAGCCACTAACTAGAGTATGTAAAGATAGCTGTCATCCAGCTATTATTCATGGGTAGTGTACCAACCGCATCTGCAGCTAACAAGTCAGTGACATAAATGCACAATGGTCACCCTGGCATATCACGAGTGGAGCTCGATATCTCAACAGTCCCCTTATTTCTTTCCCCACCCTTTTACTAGCCACTTCCTTCTCCAAATTCTGTTAAGCTGCCATAATTTCCATCTTTCTCTATTTTCTGTCCACCACCACCACCACCACTTTTTCCGTCAGTCCTCACTCCACCACCACTTTTTCCATCACCCCCCCCTTTCCATCTCCATCTTCACCTCCCATCATCTTTCTCTCCACCACCTCCACTTTTTTCATCCATCCCCCATCTCCCCCACTCAAGGTAACCATCCTTTTTCCCTCCACTGTCTCTCTACCTCTCTCTACACCCCATCTCCCCTTTTTTCCCTCCCCCTCCATCTCCCACCTCCTCCACCCCCCCACCAGTCTCCACCATCTCTCTACCTCTCTCTACACCCCATCTCCCCTTTTTCCCCTCCCCCTCCATCTCCCATCTCCTCCACCACCCCCCAATCTCCACCATCTCTCTACCTCTCTCTACACCCCATCTCCCCTTTCTTCCCTCCTCCTCCATCTCCCATCTCCTCCACCACCCCCCAATCTCCACCATCTCTCTACCTCTCTCTATCCCCTTCTACCTCCACCCCCACCTCCTTCCCCCCTTTTTCCCTCTTTCCCCCCATCTCCACCTCCACCTCCACCCCCCATCCCCTTTCCCCCCATCTCCACCTCCACCCCCCATTCCCTTCCCCCCCACCTCCACCACCCATTTCCCCCCCTTTTTTTCCCTCTTTCCCCCCATCTCCACCTCCACCCCCCATTCCCTTCCCCCCCACCTCCACCACCCATTTCCCCCCCTTTTTCCCTCTTTCCCCCCCATCTCCACCTCCACCCCCCATTCCCTTTCCCTCCATTTCCACCTCCACCCCCCCTCCTTCCCCCTTTCCCTCCATTTCCACCTCTAGCCCCCATCTCCACCTCCACTCCCCCCCCCTTCCCTCTTTCCCCCCCATTTCTACCTCCATCCCCCATTCCCTCTTTCCCCCCCATCACCACCTCCACCCCCCCTCTTTTTTCTCTTCCCCCCCATCTCCACCTCCACCCCTCATTCCCTTTCCATCCATTTCCACCCCCCCTCCCCCCTTTTCCCTCTTTCCCCCCCATTTCCACCTCCACCCCCCCTTCCCTCTTTCCCCCCCATCTCCATCTCCACCTCCACCCCCCCTTTCCCTCTTTCACCCCCATTTCCACCACACCCCCTTCCCTCTTTCCCCCCCAATCTCCATCTCCACCTCTACTCCCCCCTTCTCTCTCTCTCTCTCTCTCTCCCCCCCCCCCCCCCCTCTCTCTCTCTCTCTCTCTCTCTCTCTCTCTCTCTCTCTCTCTCTCTCTCTCTCTCTCTTTTTCCTCCCCCCCTCGCTAGCCCTTCCCCCTCTCCCACTATCTCTAAACCCCAAGGCCATGGAAGGCCTTGGGCCATGATTGCCCCTCTAGCCAGGGTGGCGCCCATGCAAAGGCACTACCCGCCAGCAGCGGCGACAGCACCCACGTAGAGATAGCGGAGCCCCGCTGACCCCCTCAAAAAAAAAGAAAAAAAAAAGAGGGTTAAACTAGCCCTAAACAAACTAACTGTAGTTAGGTTAGTTTACATTAGGTTAGGTTAGTTGACCTTTGGTTAGGTTAGTTGATCAGAGGGTTAGATTAACTTAATTGTGGATCAATTCGAAATTAACTTTAGTTAGTTGGACTAACTACAGTCAGACTAACTGTTATAGTTACATAAACTACGTTAGGCTAAGGACCAGTTATAGTAACCGAATCCAAACTAACTAGCAGTTAGTGCACAACCCTATTTAGGTCAAAGGTCTAGGACCATTCACACTTGGCCCTAAAGACAAAAGGGTCCCTAAAATCCCCTAACTTTGAAGGTCCATATCTTGCTCGTTTGGGACCCAAATTGAACCACAACTTCACACACAAAACCATAGAGCTATGGGAAATTTTTCCAGCCAATCCCACACCATTTAGTCATCCATAAAACACGTTAATTTGCACCCCTGTTTGGATGACTTTTTGGCACTAACTTTGCCAAGACCATCGATTGGCAATCCGTCTCCACCGGCACATTTTTCCACTCATGTGGAACAATCCTAGGCACGTTTTTAACATGACAGTCCCTACAACACTAACGCATCTCTAACCCCCTAACAATTTTGACTCGTTTTTTGGGAACCCGTATCATGGCCGTTTAAAGAACAAATTGCTCCCGGATTGAACCCATATTTCATGCATGTAAAGATCTACTATGAATGAAGTGTTTCAATGTGTTTAACTATCAATTTTGGGCTCCAATAGTCTCCTCACATAGGCATTGGTTTTGACCCGTCGCTTACTTATTTTTGACCATTTTCAGGTCCACGAAGGTGAAATCATAATCGGACTTCACACTCATATGCACCCACTTGAAAATCACAAATAGGACTTGTTTATGCACCTAAGATCAGGAAAAAGACTAGAACCTACCTACTCCTGAGAGCTTACTTTAACCCTCACCGCTCTTCAAGAATTCAACCTCTCACCATCGACAAGTAGGATGGAGAAAATTACAATTGAAGAAGCAATAAGTAGCGAACGATCAAAGTCCTTCAGAACACCTTAAAGAATGACACAACTGCAACAACAACAATGCAGATGACGATTTGGTAAATTGGAAATGCCAAAGTACAATGGACGAGGGGACCCCACTAGGTTCCTTCAACTCTTCGATGCAGCATGTTGTGCTGGTGGTGACCAGTCAAATGAAACCAAAGCCGCTTGGTTCCCAATGGCCCTAACGGATGAGGCTTTAGAATGGTACCTCGACCTTCTCGTAGAGGAGAGAGCCACATGGGCACTACTATCTGACCAGTTCAAAAGAAGATTCCAAACAAAAAGTCTGCAAGATTACCCCACATTACATCTCGGCAATATAGATATGTGCAAGAAAGAAAAGATTAGAAAATACTTGGGAAGAATGAAAAGATTAATAGAAAAATGTGATGCCCATCCGGACGACAAGTACCTCATAGCATGGCTCATCTATGGCCTGAAAAAATCCATTCGCAAGGATATGAAAAAAGTTAGCAACTATGCACATTTCAGTGACGCTCATGAAGCTACAATTAACATTGAGGATGGCATGACCGATTTTGACAACGACAATGATGGCTATGAATCAAGTTATCACGACAAGAAATCTTCAAAGAAGGGAAGAACTTCCCAAAGTGTAAAAGAAGAAATTATGCAGGAAATCGACCAAAATTTTCATGTCTCTTAGCCACCATAGTACCCCCGAAGAGAAAATATTTGGTGCCCATATTGTATGGCCAACCATACAACCAATGAAAACCGGATCTTGAGGAACAGACTCAACCCACTAGAAGTGGCTCAGCCCCCATGCTTATGGTGCCCCATTTGCAATGCTGCAGGGCATGGTGTAAATACTTGCTTCTAAAATATGAGGGTAGCACAACCCCGGCCAACAATACCAACAGTCGCCGCAAATCCTAGTGTACAGACAACCAACACTGGAACCTAATGCACAAGTGCCATGTCTTAACCCACTCTCAATGAGAATGCAAGTGCCTCAACTAATGAGGAATCCCAATCCTATGCAATACCCTGGGCTCCCAATCTTGCTCCAGTAGTTCTAGTGCAACAACTCCAAAATAAAGAGCGAGAACCTCACTATGAGTATGAAATAGAATACCCTATGTACTACATGGATGGTGCTGAAGGACTCATCCTGGAATATGCAAATCAAGTAAGACCCACCACATATCGAACACCCGTCAAGTGTTTTGGTTGTGGAGAAAACCACTGCATAGTAGAATGCCCACACAAGGGTAACCCCACTTCATTCCAACTTGTGTGCAGGGAATGCGGAGTTGGGCATGCTTGCATA
This sequence comes from Dipteris shenzhenensis, assembly GCF_047967505.1. Taxonomy (NCBI): domain Eukaryota; kingdom Viridiplantae; phylum Streptophyta; class Polypodiopsida; order Gleicheniales; family Dipteridaceae; genus Dipteris; species Dipteris shenzhenensis. Next base: position 13,583,449 of record NC_141599.1, read on the forward strand.
GATTGCCCACTAAGAACAAAGCCTCAGCCACAACCACGGAAGTAAAACCTAAAGTACCCCTGGGGATGATAATTGTGGAAAATCACAGTGTGGCAACACAAAATGTGGCATCACAACCAGTCTTGATCATAACAAGACAATAGAAAGAAGCGGCATGGCAAAAACTCCTTTGTGCTCAAAAAGTAGAGTCCTCTAGCAAAACGAGCCATGCCAATCCCACAACATAGTGAGACCATGCCTAGCACATCCACGGAAAGTGCCTTCCAAGGAGTCAAGGAAGCATACCCCAATGCTGAAACTAAAAAGACGCGCTACCAAGCCTTGAAGCAATGGGTTCAACAAGAACAAGAAAAATTTGAGGTAACAAGATGGCAGTAGCAGAGGTGAGAGCACCATTAGCACCTATCATTGACACAGTGATTGATCCCAACAACTTCCAAGAGTTAATAGAGCAACATACAAAACATCCCCAATTGGATTGCACTACACTAGCAAGCTTGATAAGCTGCCCAGTCGTGATACAAATTGGGACCTTACTAAGAAATTGCCCTACAATTTAGGAAATTTTCAAGGGATGGATCGAATCTTCACAATACTTCCCCCCACCTAAAGCCCCCACCTAAAGAAGAGGAAAAGACAATTTCGGTAAAATTTGGTGCTCGAGATGACATAAAAAATGTAACCATCCCACTGGAGCATAAAGCCTTTGGTCAATACCCGGCAATAGTGGACGACAGAGCCAGAGTAAACATTTTGGCAAGAGAGCTATATGAAGAATGGGGTCTACCTCCAATGTAGAAGGCGACATTTAACATCTACCTAGCTGACCACACGAAAATGAAGCCATTAGGTATCGTTGACAATGTGTCAACAAAAATTGCTGGAGTAAGATTCAGACTCCAGTTTACTATCTTGGATCTTCCCAAGGGTGCCACAGCATACCAGATATTGTTGGTAAGACCATGGCTTTGAGAAGCATCGGTACTCCATGATTGGGGCACCAATAGGATCACTATCCAAAATAGAGAAACCGCTGTAAAGATAAATCTAGGAACAGGGGAAATCAAACCCACTATTCCTAGAAATGTTGAAGACACTTCTTCCACTACAGCCACTAGTCATGCATCCCCTGAACCTACCAATACACAAAAGCCCATAGAAAGGGATACACAAAGTGACATTAACAATTGGATACAGACATTGACTACAATAGATAATTGTAAAACAACACATCTAATGTTGGCAAATGTGGATGCCCAAATGATACAACTAGAAGCACCAATTTGGGACAATAAATCGAAAGTAGTGGAAATGCTAGTTTTCATGATAGGCATCAAATGGGACAGTGATGCTGAAGAGTCCATAATAGAAGGCTATGGTGTCGACATAGAGTAGGATCTAGAAACAGAAGTTGATAATGCATCCTTGGAAGGCCAAGTATTTAACAATGACTTGGCAATCCTACAGGCACTCATGGCCATTGAATTTCCCAAGATCGACCCTCCATCACAATCCAAAAGCAACCGGTCTAGGAAAAAGAATGAGGGTGTACAGCACCACAAGGCCAAGATAGAGCATTTCAATGAATTTGAAAGAATGCAGACAAGAGTAGTAGAATTTTACTTGACTAAGTCCACAAAAGCACCTGAGTCCCCAAATTTTAAATGGGATCTTGAAGGGCTTGAAGGTCTTTGTATGGCCAAAGAACCACTCCTTGGGAGTGCAACTCCTATTGAAAATCCATCACTGGTCTCACTAAGCAAAAATCTTAGAAATTTCAAACCCAATGTGAGAATGAAGAGTGAAAAGGTCAATAGTAACAAAAAAGAAGAACAAGGGAACAAAGGTGAATTGGACCAAACATATTCCAATGGAGCTAGCAGCCAAGCAAGCACCTCAAAGTGCCATGAAGGCCTAAGGGAAGTTACCGATTACTTCAAAAACTACACTACAGGAGAAGCAACAATAGCAATGCCTAGGCCAATCAGGGAATTAGAGCTCAAAGAAACAGAGAATATTGAGGATACCCCAGTTTATGAAGGACCAGCCAAGACAAGGAAACTGAATCTTGCCTTGGATGGTGAAGAAGAAAAGCCTATGTACATCAGTGAACAGCTCACACTAAAAGAAGAAAATGAATTGAAAGCATTGCTAATGGAATATAGAGATTGCATGGCTTGGTCCTACAAAGAAATGAAAGGGACTTCCCCAGAAGTTGCAGTACATACCATACCAATAAGGGAAGAATCCAAAGCAAAGGTATGTGGACCATATAGGACCAATCCCAAGTATGGCACCCATGTCTATGAAGAACTAGAAAAACTACTAGAGGCTGGTTTCATTTATGAGATTAAGCATACCGATTGGGTGCACCAATTGTGATTGTTCCTAAGAAAAACAAGAAGCTCAGAATATGTGTGAATCTCAAGAACATCAATACAGCAACAATCAGAGATCATTATCCCCTACCATTAACTGAAACAGTTTTAGAAAGTGTAGCAAGATTTGAAGTGTATAGCTTCTTGGATGGGTTCAACGGGTACAACCAAGTATAAATTTCACCTCAAGATTAGGAAAAGATAGCATTTGCCACAAAATGGGGTATTTTTGCATACAGAGTCATGCCATTTGGCTTATGCAATGCCCCATCTACTTTTCAAAGGGTAATGTACACTGCCTTCAAGGAATTTCTCAACAAGTTCCTACAAGTCTTCCTCGACTACTTGTGCATGCACTCAGGAAAAAAGGATCACTTGAAATGCCTTGAAGAAGTTCTTAAAAAATGCATGGAGTATGGAATATCTTTGAATCCTCTAAAATGCCAATTCTTGGTCACACATGGAGTAGTCTTGGGACACATAGTCTCTCGACATGGGATTGCAACTGACATGGACAAAATAAAGATCATCATGGAACTCCCCCCCCCCGCTAAATGCCAAGGGAATTCATCTTCATGGGACATGTCGAATACTATTAAAGACTCATACTAAGGTATGCCATGATTACAAGGCACCTATACAAGCTCCTAGTCAAATTCATTTGGACATATGAATGCAAACAAGCATTCGAAACCCTTAAGTGGAGATTGATCACAACCCTTGTTCTAATGGCACCAAATTGGGACATAGACTTTCATTTCCATACTTATGGTTCCAATTATGCAGTAGAGAGTGTGTTATGTCGACCTAGTAAACACAACAAAGACTACCCAATATACTTTGCACGCAGACAGCTAAATGATATGGAGGTGAATTACACCACAATAGAAAGAGAAGCCTTGGCAATGATCCATAGCGTGAAGAAATTTCGACACTATCTATTGGCTATTGACTTTATCTTCTACACAGATCATCAAGCCTTATTATATCTTGTGAATCGGCCACGTACCATAGGCCGGATCACTGGATAGCTTCTACTATTACAAGAACTCAATTTCAAAATCATAGTGAGAAAAGGAGCTCAACATTTCATTACTGATCACATGTCATGATTGAGGATAGGACAAGAGCCGGAAGGAATAGAAGATGACCTACCAGATGCCACATTATTTCAAATAGACGCTGTGCCTAATTGGTGTGTGCAGACATCATTGGGTATTTAATGGCAGGAAGACCACCTCCTGACATTAAAAGAAGTGGATGCTAGGAAACTAATTCTAAAAGTTGCACCCTATCAACTCATTGCAGGACAATTATACAAGATGGGCTAGGACCAGGTTTTAAGGAGATGTGTGATGCCACATGAGATCATGCCAATCCTCAGTGAAGCACATGAAGGCATTGTAAGTGAACATTTCCAAGGGGAAGCAACAGCCAAGAAAAGTCCTTCTTGTAGGATACTAGTGGCCAACACTTTGGTTAGATGTCTATAAATATGTCAAAAGTTGTGATGTATGCCAATGAACTTCTGAACAACAACACAAAGACCTCAATCCTTTAACAATAGTCATTGCACAAAAACCCTTTGATAAATGGGGGATTGATTTTGTGGGTCCAATCCATCTAGCAGCAAAAGGAACACAGCACGCTACATCATTTTGGCCACATATTACTTTGCTAAGTGGGTTGAAGCTAAAGAAGTTAGAAAGGTAGATGCCAAAAGCACAGCAAGGTTCTTGTACGAGAATGTGATCACCCAATTTGGATGTCCCATTGAAATTGTGTCGGATAGAGGCACACATTTTGTCAATGAGGTCATCCAAGAACTCTTGTTTGTATTTATGGTGATCCATATAAAGAGCACACCTTACTACCCCCAAGGGAATGGACAAGCCAAATCCACCAACAAAATTCTATGTATTGTCCACCAAGGTTACTAGAACCAAAGCATTCTAATTGGGCAGAGAAACTAAATGTAGCTTTATGGGCATATAGAACCACACTCAAGGTCAGTATAGGAAATACACCTTTTCAATTGGTGTATGTCCTTGAAGCTATGGTCCCACTGGAATTTGTAATACCTTGTCTATGCATAGCAGTACAAGAATGCATGGGAGATCATGAATCGTTGAAAGAAAGACTCTAGAAGGCGGCCGAGGTATTAGAGGCAGCATTGGAAGATGCTACTCATCTGTTGGAGGTTACCTTTGTAGGGTTGTTGAGCATGCAAGAGTCTCTGAAAGAATTGTGGGTTCGTTGATGAGGTCGTCATGACATTCAGTCCTATTGAGTCTTTTGCCAGTCTCTTGGCTATTGTAGAATAGCCGGTGCTATGTCAGGAGCCTTAGTCAGTGTAGCCCTATAGAGTTGTTGCACATAGACTTGAGAGACCTCATTGCATAGGCTATTGTTTTATCGTCTTTATATATAGAATTGTATTTTCTATATATCTATCTAGGAAATGTCAGTCCTTATATAGAGAATGAAGCCAATTTTTCCTTTCTTATATAGGGAGTTTGATAACCTACATAATCCTGTCTAGGAAATCTGAGTTCCAATATGGAGAATGAAGTGGATTTGCTCTATAGGGAATTGTATTTCCTATACAGCCCATGTATATTGCTATCTAGGAAATGTGAGTTCCTAAATGGAGAATGAAGGATTTCAAGTTTGTTTTGTGGGAAATTGCAGTTCCTATATAGCCCATGTATATTGGTATCTATGAAATGGGAGTTCCTATATGGAGAAGGAAGTAGGGCAAATTAGCAACAATTTATATTTTCCTATATATTATCTACATATCTGAATGAGCTATTTATCTAAAAAATAAGAAAGAATATTGTATTATGCATGTAAGAAAATGTTTAAATTTTTTAATAAAAAATGAGCAATATGTTTAGCATCTATATATTCTTAAAATAAAAGGTTCCACATGGAGAGCAATGGATAGACTTCTCCTTACACTCTCAGCCCCTCCCTCCCACATGGCATGCAAATTTTCATCATCCACT